>NW_016107620.1:1449981-1458582 GCF_001604975.1 Cebus imitator
CCGTCCCAAAAAAAAAAAAAAAATTATTAAACAGGACACAAAAATACATACCATTAAATTTAAAATTGATATTTTGATCTTCATTAAATTAACAACTTTTTTCTGATCTTGGAAAGATACAGTTAAGAAAATCTCAGAATGGGTGAATATATTTGAAAAATACATATCTGACAAAGGATTTGTATCTATAATGTGTAAATAATACATATATACAACTCTATAAAAAGACACACAAAAACTGAACAAAATATTTTAAGAGATACTTCACAAAGAAAAATATATGTATGGACAATAAACACATGAACAAATATCATGAAGCAGTAGTCATCAAGAAAATTCAAATTAAACCACACTGAGTTACCAGCACACACTTACTAGAACCAATAAAGTTAAAAGAATTTTCAGCAGTGATATATTAATAGAAGTCAATTTAAGAGAAAGCTATACAAATTTTTAGTTTTCACAAAAACAGATATCTATTCTAAATACACACCCGGAAGGGCCTAATTCTCAAAGACAAAAGACCATAACTCAGTATTCAATGCTGTAAACCACTGTAGTTTTTATAACCCTCTTCCCATCGATTCATGATAACAATTTGCATAGTACAGGATGCAAAAATAGCATTAGAGATGAACTGACTGGAGACTGCATTTATAGTGGTATTATAGTGGGGTCACGCTTTGATGTCTTTCAAATTTAGTGCCACAGACAGCTCCCCGGCTGTGTTTCTCCTGACTCCACCTCTGAAATGGAATACAGAAAGTTTGAAGTTAGTAAATACCATCTGTGTCTTTTATTGTCATTTTTTGTGAATTTTCATAACTTAGTATAGAAATATGTGTTAAGGATGTTTTGCCAATGTGACTTTGGGGTAGGTGTGAGAGTAAAGAAACATGTTGTATGAGATTACTACCTCAGTCTCCTTGCCAGGAAGATTATTTTCCAACACGTTTCTGAATGTCAGGAGTGGGTCTAGGTATAGTTGTTTTTTAGTATGACTTCCAATAAACTTATCTTTAAAGAGGATTAATCCCTAACATTTGAGATTAGTGTTTTTTAAACATCAAGAACGCAATATGATTACGTTTCAAAGGTAAAAATTAGGATATATATGTTAACATAGAGATAAAAATGTATTTGTGGCCAGACGTGGTGCTTCATGCCTATAATCTCAGCACTTTGGAAGGCCAAGTTCAAGACCAGCCTGGGCAACATGACAAAACCCCATCTCTATTTTTAAAAAATACCAAAATTAGCTGGGTATGTTGGTGCATGTCAATAGTCCCAGGTACTTGGGGGACTGAAGTAGGAAGATCACTTGAGCTCAGGAGGTCGAAGCTACAGTGAGCCATGGTCATGCCACTGCACTCAAGCCTGGGTGAGAGTAAGACCCTGTCTCAAACAAACAAACAAACAAAAATAAATTTTTGACAATTAACTAAATAAATACTGATAAACAGATTGTTGTTTTGCAGATAAAAGCCTTTGTGAAAGAAAATGTTTATTTCAATTGAAATAAATTCCTTCAAAGATTGCAGGAAATAATTCAGGAAAATGGTATTTGAAATTAACACAAATGGAATAGTCTTTTGTGAGCAATAGAGAAAGAGTGATCAGAGACTGTGATATAGTTTGGATGTTTTTTCACTCTAAATCTCATCTTGAAATTTTTGCCCCAGTGTTGAAGGTAGAGCCTAGTGGGAAGTGTTTGGGTCATCAGTGCAGAACCCTCATGAATGACTTGGTGCCATGCCATTCATAATAGAGTAATTTATGATTATTACTCTATTAATTCACTTGAGAGCTGGTTACTTGAAAGAATGTAGCATCTCTTCCCTCATTCTTTTGTTCTCTCTTACCATATGACATGCCAGCTTCCCTTGGCTTCTGCCAAGAGTAAACTCTTCCTGAGTCCCTCACCAGAAGCCAAGCAGATATCAGTGCCTTGCTTGGTGCCCAGCCTTCAGAACTAGAATTGTGAGCCAAATAAACCTCTTTAGACTCGAGTATCCCTTTATAGCTACCCACAATTAACCAACACAGACTGTAATAAGAAATACAAAAACCTACCTATTTGCAACCCACTGCCAGGCAACTTTCAAGGAATAAAAAATAGTTAAGTTTTGCAGAAATCAAATCCAAGCCAAAGCCCCTCTGACTTAGTCAAATTTCTTAACATTTTTCTTGAACACAGAAAGTAATTTCTGTTTTCTCTGAACTTATTCAATGTGGATTTGGAGATAAATTTTATCCTCTACAAAGCACCGAAGTTTTCTAGTGATTCATGTTAAATTTTTTGGAAGCTAGGACCATGCATTTAGGTCTTCAGTAGTTCCACAGAAAACACCAAAGCTTCTTTTGGGTCAAGTCCTATGCATATAACATAAATTATGTTCACTTGGTTTCTGTGGACTGAGAAGTTCATGAACTAATACGCTCTACTGGATAAGAGAAATTCTGACCTATTGCTTCCAAATAAAGTGTAAACCAAAAATAAAATTCTGATCTTCCCCATAAATTAAATGGACCCCTCTCTTGACCAAAAGAATCCGAAACTATCCTAAAAAAAACCAGTTTAGGACATGCAGGAACAGGGGGTTACACATGCTTTATTATACTGACCTTTGTTTGGAGTTTAGACACAAGTGACTGGCGTTAACACTAAAACAGAGATCTTAAGCCTGAAAAAATAGAAACTTTATAGCAATTAGAAACCAAATTCCAACTGACTCAGGCATACCATCACATAACAGCAGACCCTGAGGGAAATCAAAGTATTTTATCCCAAATATATTTGTTTGACATATTTTGAAATTCAAGATTGTTCTGCAAAGCTATGCTTGTGAGAAGAATTTGCATTCCGTAGAGAATCTCCTTACTTTACTAGGTCTTTTCCAGAGAGTTTGACACCTTTCAAGGTCTGATAAAACATGTTCACTGAAGCTTGCTACCTGAAGTCTTTATCTACATGATAAGAACCTTACATTTCACAATCCCTTCCCCTTATCGTAATTCAAGCATTTCGCTATGCTGACTTCAACTCTTCAGACAGAGCTTCTCTTTCAACCAATTGCCAGTTAGAAAATCTTTGAATCCACCTATGACCTGGAAGCCCTGAATTTGAGGTATCGCACCTTTCCAGGCTGAACCAATATATACCTTCCATGTATTGATTTATGTGTTTGCCTGTAACTTCTGCCTTCCTAAAACGTACAAAAGCAAGCTGTAACCCAACCACCTTGGGCACATGTTCTCAGGACCTCTTGAAGCTGTGTCATAGAAAATCATCCTTAACCTTGGCAAAAATAAACCTGTAAACTGATTGAGACATGACTCAGATATTTTTTGGTTTATAAAGGGAAAAAAAGGAAGTGTCTTTCACCCTCATCCCAAAGAAGGTTTGAGGTCCTCTTCTACTGCAAGCAGTGTTTGCACCTACGTAGATCTTACAACATCTGGGATCTGCCATAAATGGCTTTACCCTCTCTCACAGATGCAGAACTCAGACAATATGACCCAGAAACTTCCTCATCTGGTCACTTACATGAACACTTGAATCTACCTGCAAGGTTTTTACCTTTTTTCCCCTTTAAGTCTCCATCATTAGTCATGAGGAGGATTCATCCTTACAATAATCTTGATTATATAAAAATATGCAAGGAAAAATAGAGTAAAATGAAGGACTGAATTTATGGAGAATTTTTCACTTTCATAGTCAAAAATTAGAAGACAATGATGACTGGATATGCTTTTATCAAAAGTAAATAAATGTTTTGGAGTGGCGCAATGCAACTTCGCATCTTAACTCAAAAAGCATTGGTTGAATCAAGTTAGCCAATGAAGGGTTGTCCTTTAAGTGAATCCATCAATACCCCCCTAGATAATGAAGATTCCCTTTGGCATAAAAGACAGACTCGAAATAATACAGACTCGAAATAAGCCAGAAAATGTTTCGTTTTCTTTCTTTACTGTCCTCAAATTTGCATATTTCTCATGTTATGCTATGGAAAAACACAATCTCTCAAGCTGATGTGTGTTACCCTTTTTTAAGAAAAATAGTTCTTTCAATACTGCTTTATATTTAAATATCATCTAGATTACTCACAATTAGCTTGGGAACAGATGAAGGCAATTTTATATTTTCTTTCTTAAAATTGATGTGCTTGCTAAGCTAAAGTGTGTGTGGAATGAGAATACAGAGGGACTACATAACTTTTCTTCCAGTATCTCTTAGGATGTGGCCTGCATGTGGAGAAAACCAACAAACAGAATATGCAGTGGGGCTTATAATATCTCTAAGAAGCTAAAAGCAAGATTTTTTTAATGGTGATTTTAAAATAATTCAGAAAATATGGTGGCAGAAAATTTAAAGCTGTTTGTAGATATAAGCCTGGTTGCTAGACTACCTTTAAAAGAGAAATCTGGAGAATTGAATATTGCATGAAGTAGCTGATGTAAACAAGGAAGGAAATAAAAACAAGCCTCCAGAACTTACGAATTCTTTTTTAGATACAGTTATGCACAAAGAACTGTCTGAAAGACCTGTGACTTGATCAAATTTTAATAGGCATTCTGGCTGCCTTTGAATGTTCACAACACTGGATTAGTATTGTTTTTGAGGAAAATGTGATTGTTGAAAACTCTGCTTATTATATATATATGGTAAAAAACATTTTGACTATATGTGGTATAAGCCTGAAGAAAAACAAGTATGTAAAGCAAAACAGTAATTTTCATCAATAAATCATGAAATATGGAACACAGAAACAAAATAAACATGAAACTACAAGTCAAAGAAACTAAACTCAAATTCACTAGCTTTTTCAGAATTTATTAGGACTTATACAAATCGTTTCAATCATCAGACCTTTCATGCAAATGATTTTCAACATACATATACTGTCTTCTTTAAGACCTGATTGACAAATTCAAGAAAAATTGGATTACTAAAAATCATTTTATCTTTTTAAATGCCAAAAATAGTCTTACAGATAATGTTTTAAACTTAAGAGTTAGAAATTGTATTATTAAATGTTTATGATCAACAGAAAAAATTGATACTTTCAAATAAATTTGATTTATTTTTAAAGTATTATCTTAATATATTATATGTAGCTCTTATTTTAAATGGAATCTACAAAAATTATACATTCAAATATGCAATACTGATTTCCTTATACGGAACCTGAATAATAGTTTGAATTTATTATTTGCTTTATAATTGTTTTATGTTGAAGATTCAGTTTGCAAATACGAATTTAAATACTTATTTTGTCTGATGTACTTACTAGATACAAAGGGATACAGAAATGTAAGATATTAAGATATTATCTCTACAACAAAAATTTATAATTTATTGGCATAGATAGATGAATAAGCCACAAATAATCATTTGTTGCTCTAAGAACAAATAACAGACTACAAAAAAGCTGCAGGACACCCAAGAGATAGACTTAATTAAGGCAGGAAGAATGTAGGGAACATGCAGAAAGCTACAATTGAGGTGAATTTTGGAGGACAGGTGGATATTATTGAAGAAAGCTTGGAGCTGATTTTGCTTGAAGATAACAATACAGACAAAGACTCGGAGTTTCAAGGTGGCATTGTGCTGTATAGAAACTTCACGTAATCTATTATTCTATTATTGGTGTATGGTATGCCCATCAAAGAGGAGGCTTAAAAAAGATTGCAGACATTATACTGTAAAGAGTCTGGTGGTACATGCTAAGTTACTGGAACATTATGACTTTAGAGATTCTGGCAAGACATTGAAGAATAAACAGCGGAGTGAAAAACGTCAGTTTTGCATTCTCTAAAAGTTATTCCAGTAACTATTACAAGGTGGAGTTCTACAGAGTGAGGAAATATGAAGTGCAATGTGTGGCCTGGGCAGTACTGAAGAGAAAAAGATCAATTAGCACTAAATTGCAGTGTCCAGTTTAGATGTGATCACAGCCTAAATATGAGATGGACAGTAGTTATGTCAAAAAATAAGCAAAAGTATAGGTATTTTAGGAGCTAAAATTAAAGGCATTTAACAGTAGTATCACCTGTACACTTAGCTGTGGATTTTCCTTTAGAAGTCCTCTGCAGTCCAGGCACAGAAGCAGAATAAGCAGATGGCTGTATTCATCTAGGGCTAGAATTGTTTAAAGCGGTTAAGAGAAAAGGTAGCAAGCAATATGAAGGTACTGGTGAGATCATAAGTGACTTAATTTAGAGTAATTTTAAATCTGCATAGCATATCCACCCACCTGTTGAGGGACGCTTGGATGGTTTTTACTTCTTGGAAAGGAAACTTACTTGGGGTGATGGAACTAGTCTACATCTGATCATGATGGTGGTTACACCTAACTATGCATGTATTAAAACTTGCAGACCTGTAAACCAAGGAGCATAAATGTTAATGTATGTATTTTGTTAAAAAATGCATAGTAATTTGGTAAGAGAGCTATTGAGTAGATAATTTATACATGACATAAAAACCTGAAGGTCAAGTTATACACTGGCAAATATTCAGTAAGGAAGCAAAAATTGCTACCACTCAAACAGCTGGCTTTTCTGTTTTTATTTACTTGTATTTCACTGAAAATAAATGGAACTTTTGCATGTATGTGATCTTGTTCATCTAGCTCCAACTGGTCCAAATCTTTAGTTTATCCACATCATTTTCTTATTCAAACCCTGCATCGTCGTGTATATAGTTGAAGACTTTCTCCCTAAAAATGCAGGCTTCGGAGATAAGAATCCTAGATTTTTAATAGTTAGAATGCTTAGTCACAACCAATCTAAATATAAAAGTTTTCATGAGAGAGAAGAAATATATATACTCTTCTAAAGGAAATGCCAACTGAAGTTTTGTATATCTATTAATTTTTTTGACTAGTTTACATTATAAAATTGGATATTTTAAAATTGGAGTGAATAGTACTATCACTCCATTAATGATTTAAAAGTACATTTAATATTTTCATATGTTCATTTGGTCACTGTTAGTGTTACCAGCCTTTCCCTGCTCTACTGGATAAGATCTAGAACAGTGAAGCATGTAGCATTACACACGGCCTCTAGTCTGCAACAGAATTTTTGTACCTCCACTTCAAATATTTTTATCATACTTTGCATTGCTCTTAGGCAAATAAACATTAGTAAGATACAAATTCTGACAGAAAAAGACTTGTTTAGTGGGAGAATGTGACTAAACATCATTTTAGAAACACTTTCCTAGAATTCTGCCAACTGGAATGGCAGTCTGTAGCTGCATTTTTAACGAAAGTTAACCAAAGATGCTATACACTGATTAAATTAGATGTTCAAATCAAAGTGTATTTGTTTATGTGAATAACTCTATGTTTTGAAATAAATGATTTGTCTTTCATATAGTTCACTCAGCACACAATTCCCTTTTCTGTCATATATCAGAATCACCACTGGGGAAATAACTAAGAGGAAAGGAAAGAGACACAGCATGGCTCCTAGTTTTGAGTTCGTTGTTCCACATAGCTAATTGACTTAATATTGAGCCAGAGCCTCCAACTCAAACCTTGTTCAAAGGAGGAGAGGGACTAGTGCAGATTCATTATCAAGCCCGACAGGTAAGTTTTCTCCAACTCTTTTTCTTAATCATTTCATATGATTCTTTATTTCCCTTCAATTTTTACTGCTATGAAAAAAAAGAGAGAATTCGAAAAGAATATGATAGATGTTTGGAGAGTTCTCTAGGCTTTAGTCTTGTTCCTTTTTTATGAATAAATAAAGGCGATATATGATGAAATATAGTTTTTTGTATATTTAAACTCATGTTAATACATATTACACTGTTACTTATCAAATGCTAAACTTTCACTAGATTTTTAAAACAGTAAAATTTCACTTCAGCTTTTATATTTCGTGTCAATAGAGATCATCGTGGAAAGAATGTTTATTTACAGTAGGTATTTTTTCTAGATAAGCAAGGGACACTGAAGGGAATTTGAAAAAAAAATGTAAGGAACTGAAAATCTTTCACAGGCTTTTGTCTTAATAGAAGACTGAGGTGAAAAGACACCTATGGTTTAGCGCAACTTCTAGGAAGCTGTATCACTGCAGTTGTGAAATATGTCTGATTTGAAAGGTTGATCACAACATTCAGCTCAACGTATTTCTATTGGTCACAGCCAGATAACTTTACACCAGTTAAAGGCAGCCTAATGCGGCTGGGCACAGTGGCTCACCCCTGTAATCCAAGCTCTTTGAGAGGCCGAGGCAGGCGGATCACAGAGTCAGGAGATTGAGACCATTCTGGCCGACATGGTGAAGCCCTGTCTCTACTAAAAATACAAAAATTAGTTGGGCGTGGTGGTGCGTGCCAGTAGTCCCAGCTACTCAGGAGGGTGAGGCAGGAGAATTGCTTGAACACGGGAGGCAGAGGTTGCAGTGAGCAATGATGGTGCCACTACACTCCAGCCTGGCAACAGAGCGAGACTCCGTCTCAATTAAAAAAAAAAATTGGCCGGGCGCGGTGGCTCAAGCCTGTAATCCCAGCACTGTGGGAGGCCGAGGCGGGTGGATCACGAGGTCAAGAGATCGAGACCATCCTGGTCAACATGGTGAAACCCC
>NW_016107620.1:1458617-1468914 GCF_001604975.1 Cebus imitator
GCAAGAGAAAAAAAAAAAAAATAAAGAACATGCACATTGGGAAGGAAAAAGTCAAATCATCTCTGTTTGCAAATGACATTATCTTATATATACAATAGCCTAATGCAAGAATATTGAATTAATTTCCTATGGATGTGCTCTAAGAAAACGTTATTACTCCAAAGATTGTCAGAAATACTTTAGGGAGGCAAAGAACACTAGACAATATTAATGTGCTCCTAAATCTCAGTACTACTTGGAAAATACCAGTAATCCTCTTAAACAAAGCAAATCTAAAAGGGTGTGAACAAGGTGGGTTAGCAGTGCATTCTCAAAGTGGATTCCAAAACACTAGAGCTGTAGCCAAATACCATACCTGGGGTCCCATTTAAAAAACGTGGATATATGAACCTGGATAAACATGCATTTTATAGATTATTTTTTACCAAATTTGGTTTTAGCCTTAAATCAAAGTAACAGGATGCTCTAAGTCATTAAACCAAAACATCCTGAACACACATTACATTCTTAAGAAAATGCTATTGCCAAATTTAAAACTCACATTAGAAGCAGATTTCTTGTATCCTTCACCACAGCTGCAAAGACGCCAATTTGTACAGCAAGGAAGGCAAACAGCTTAGAATGATGTACCAGGTTAATTTAAAATGACTTTACTTGAGAACCAAATTCTTCAGGAATATCTATAATTAAATGTTACTGTTTGGGGTACAATATCTAATAAATTAATATTTTCCAATTCTGGTGGAAATATACATGGAAACTAAAACTGATGTATAAAATAATTTACAACATAACTGAACTTGGGGCAGGAGGAGTAATGACCAGCTATGTTACAAGAATCGCTAGTGATGACAAGCAGTACTTTCTCAGGGCACCATGCTTATACGAGACATAGATCAAGGCCTATTCAATGCCAAAACACATATGAGGCTTTTTTATGTCTGGTCATTTCCAGTGGACCCATCATGTCATTATTTCTAGCTATAACATTTATACATATAATGATATGTTCCAAAAGTATAAGAAAATATTTAAATGTTTAAGAGGTCAACGTCATGCTTCTTTTAAAACAAAACAAAGCAATCAAGCAAACACACACACACACACACACACACACACACACACACACACACACACACACATCTGTATTTTGGAAAGCACACAAGAATTAATATAACGACCAGAGGGAAAAATTCACTGTGTTATCCTCTAAAGATTTTGTAACCACAACAGTTTGGAATATATAGTTAAAAATTATAAATTGGATATCTGAAGCAGCCAAGGTATATTAATATAAACTTAAATGTTAGAGTGAGGATAGCTTGAATAACCAGCCCTATTTTCCAGTTTATTTTTATTTTACAAAGTTAGAAATACTTCTATTAAGTGCTATCCTAGTGTGAAAAATAACTACCAGTAAAAGATCTTGAAAGGTTGACTTGAGAGGTAAAACATAAAGGTCATTTCTTGACTTTCCCAAGTATAATGATACCTTTAACATAAATGCGCCACTTATCTCTAAGTCTTAAGACAGCTTCTTTTATGTTGGCAATATATTAATACATAAATTGTTTAACCTGTGACAATATACAGTGGAAGTAATTTATACTCTGTCACTTTATGATAAGTAATTCTCATAAAGTGGTTTTTCTTTGTCTCACCCAGTCCTATGAAATAGATATTCTAGAAAAAGTTTAAAGACATCGACAAACGCATTTATAATAAATTGGCGATTTTTTTGCAACAATGCACTGATATATATTTGATTGTAAGTAAAATATCACATTTTAAAAATTCTATTTTTTGATGTAGCATGCACATACATAGGTCTTGTTTTGCAGCTCTTCATCTCTCACTTCACATATTTTCAATTAAGTTTAAGATTTGCAATAAAGCTTTATAAATAATTGTTAAAATATGTCTCCATACTACAGACAAATAAAGAAACTTTAGTGAACACCTTTGTGGCTTCAAACTAAAATGATAAATTCATTCTTTTAGGAAACATCACTTATCAAAGGGGCAATGCCCAGGGTTGTACATAGTTCCCATCCATATTTATCCGGAAGTGGTATAACAAGTCCAATGAAGGCTGTGAAATTAGGCTAGCCTATGTTTGAATCTCAGATCTTTATTTATAACATATGTGGTGTGAGACAATTTAATTAACTTTTGTGAGCCTCAATATTCTCATCTGTAAAGTTTAACTGATAACAGTATTACCTACCATGGGTGGGGATGCGGGTGTGTCTTTGTGTGTACATTGTTACAGTGTATACACTGTACTTTATATAATGATTTTATAGAAATAGTAGAAGAGCCTCTCTCTCTCTCTCTGTCTCTCCCACACACACATCTACACACATGTATATACATAGATGTTAATTCTATGTATACAAATTCTCAGGACAAATTGAAGGCAGAAGATGCCAGATCATGTCAGCGATAAAGAAAGTAAATAAATAAAGAATCCATATTTTTACACTAATAGGCCATCAACTTAAGTGTGCCACAATTGAAAATATATGGTTTTATTTGCATTATTCTATGTTCCACTAGAATTTAGAACTGGCAACTAAGAGGCTTGATGACTGCAGGATAGTGAAAGAAGCTTAAATTATACAAATCCAAGGTTACAAAACAGAAGAGAAAGTGCTTATTAACTAAAAAAAATCAGAGACTGGTGTTGGAAATAGGTAATATGGATATTTTGAATTTATTACTGACAATCCTTTTCTAGATGTTAAAACATGGCTCACACCTGTAATCCCACATCTTTGTGAGCGCAAGTGGAGGGATTGCTTGAGGCCAGGAGTTTGAGATCATCCTGGGCAACATAGTGAGACCCCATCTCCACAGAAAATGAAGAAGAATTTAGCTGAGGCTGGTGACATGCAACTACAGTCTTAGCTACTTGAGAAGTTGACGTGGGAGGATTGCTTGAGCCCAGAAGTTAAAGGTTACTGTGAGCTATGATCATATCACTGTACTCGAGTCTGAGCAACAGAATGAAATCTTATCTTAAAAAAACAAACAACAACAACAAAACATTAATTTTGGCAACCAGAAAATACAGTTTTAATCACTCCGTGGATTACTATGAATTACCATAGTGGGGAAATCAGCTTTCTGGGTTACTTTTTGCTCAGTAATTCTCTGCTTTCTACCATTGAGGGGGCTAAAAGGTGCCCAGAGTAGTTACACTGAAGGAGACTTTGGAAAACACTTCGTTTAAAATAATTACCTTCCTTCTTCAAGAAATGAACAACAAATAAATTTGCAAACAAATGTGTGAGCACAAAACCAGAATTTACAGTATTTTAAATCTCGAGCAACAAATTTAATCCCTTCCTAGATTCTCATGTTAATATTAATTTTCTGTTTTGTTCTATTCAGCATTTTGCTTCCATGCTCTGATTCTATGCGTGAAGATGAAAGCACAGAGAATGATGCTGATTCACAATCATATTATGATTTTTAGGTGATGTGTACTTGTCCGATCCTAAGGCCAATCCTTGTTCTAAGGTATCGTGAAATATAACTCTTCTGTATTAAAGTGTACGAGTGTAGAGTGTCAACAAAATTTTATATTAAATAAAAATATTTCAAAAAATAAGAAGGCAAGGGCGAAGGGGCAATGGCGATAACAAAATTATACTTTTCTAGAAAATAATAGCAGCAAGATAAATCATTGTTATCTCAGAATTTAAAATCATACTTCAAGTTTCAAAAATCTTTTTAATCAAATGTGATTTTGGTTTAACAAGGAGATGTGCTTGTATATTCTTAGACCATACTTTACAACTCCAAAACAATTTAATCCAGAGTTCAGGCCATTGCTTCCCAGATCATAAAATTCAAGTAGGGTGTTTGTTTAAAATAAGCATTTCCTACATACAAGTTTGGACGGAATGAACCAGAAATCTCAGTGTATGTACATAGGAGTATATATGGTACCAAGATATCTACTTGGCAAGTTTGGAAAACACCAATTTAGGTGAGAAATACAAGGACGTCATAATTTTTTTAAATTGGTGTGTGTCCATTTTGGTGACTGGCTGAAGATTAAAATTACACTTTCACTGACTCTATTTATTTCACTATTATGTCCTGTTTTTTGTTGCAAGAAAATAGATATTGTGTGGAATTTTTATAGCTTTTTAACGGGTAAGTCATAATTATATTTTCCTCTGAATATTGACATAAAATATTTAACCATCTAAATTTTGAAGGTCTATTCATTACAAATGTTCTACCACTGCCCTTTGAGCGGTAGTTTTAAGGAAGCTATAGAATACAGTAATTAACAGTTCAGTCTTGGTTGGTTGTTTGTTTTTGTTTTTTTTTTTTTTTTTGAGACGGAGTCTTGCTCTGTTTCCCAGGTGCAATCTCGGCTCACTGCAACCTCCATCTCCCAGGTTCAAGTGGTTCTCCTGCCTCAGCCTCCTGAGTAGCTGGGATTACAGGTGTCTGCTACTGCACCCAGCTAATTTTTGTATTTTTTAGTAGAGACAGGGTTTTGCCGTGTTGGCCAGGCTGGTCTCAAACTCCTGACCTCAGGTGATCCACCCGCCTCTGCCTCCCAAAGTGCTGGGATTACAGGCATGACCCACCAAGCCTGGCCAACAGTTCAGGCTTGGAATGTAACTACTTATTTTGGAGTCCCTGCCCTGCCACTTACTAAATGGGAGACCTCGATCAAATTATTTAACAACCATATGCTCTGGTTTCTCTGAGAGCTTAAAGCAGCCAAAAGAATAGTAACTGACTCATAGGGTGGTTGCGGTGAATAGGCTTATTAATACATACATTGACACCTGGAATCTACTAAGCCTTTAATATATGTTAGCTACTGTATCACCAACATAGAGGTATTGGCAGATAAGCATTAGAAATAAGTTATAGCTATAAACAACAAACTTTGCAGTGTATTAATATTGCAAGTAGGAGTAATTATGCAAGACTTTTTCAAAATCATATACATTAAAGAATTTTGATACTGCTTCCGCAAACATTTGATAATTCTAAATGAAGATTATTACATACACAATAATTAAATAATGTAACACAATTAAACTCTTCTAATGAAACATTAGGATAATTCAATAGAAGGTAATTTCTAGTTTACCTTTGCTTAGTAAATCTTTTCTTCAAGGAGTATGCACATTAATTGAATAAAAATAATTATAAGACTAATGCATAAAATTATCAAGACTTTATTTCTTTAAGTGCTCTCAATCATTATAAGAAGGTTATTTATAAATTATTCACATTCTATTTTCAAATAGTATATAAATGTACATATATGTATATACACAAACATATGTATATAAATATATGGAACATAATTATTGTGGTAAGTCTTCTGTAAATTTTTACTAAACCAGTCTCTCTCAAACATTACCGGACATCTGAATCACCTGAGGAGTATTTCAAAATGCAGATTCTTCACTGAATCATTGTATCCAGAATTTTTGCTCCATGGATCAGCTTTAACGGATCCAAAAATACAACCTTATACATCCTTAGCCTGTTTGTAGACAGTAAAACTGCCTCAGTGATGCATCATTCTATAAACACTCAATCTCATAGCTATCTATAAGTCATCAAATCTGACCTCATTCCCTTTCCCCACTATACCACACAAACACACACATACACACGCACACACTTCACCACATTTACTAAATGTAGTTTTTCTGGAGCTCAAAAGTGATCAACAGCAACCATTTCTACATATTCCAATGGTATCTTGAATACTCAGTTCACTTTATTTCACTCTAAACAATACACCTTTTTCTAAAGCTCCCTCAAGCACAGCCCCCTCCCCATCTGCATCATGTCAGGGCGTGGTGATAGAGTGGTGGCTTCCTTACTTCCCACCACTTACAGGCTGTCTATCCTTTTATAGAAAAACAAACTCCTTTCAAATACATCATTGGATTTTACTACTTCCAAGTGCTCCATGCTGTTGACATGTATCAACCTAGACACAACACTTAATTCATAAGATATTTAATACTTATGTTACTGTAGTTCACTTCATCATCATTCATAAAAAATTCTTCATCCATATAGACAAGAAACTCAAGATGCTAGCTTCTGATCCTTCATCACACTAGCTTCTATCATCTCATGTCTAATGATCTTAGCATCCACTTCAGCTCAGCTATACAATCTCATGGTTCTAACTTTGACTACTGTGTTTCCAACTTTCTAGATCATTACAGTTTACTGCTAACTCCATGGTATACCAAATACCTGGATGCTGTTGGAGGAAACTCACAAAACCTTGTTGATTGGATTTGCTGAAAATTTATGACATGGTTTCTCAAGTGAATCATCAAAACTGACAAAATTTTTACTGTACTTCTCTAAAAATTTAATTCCCTTTTCTCAAAGATGGGCATTTTAACCCTTATTTTTTCTCTTTTTGAAGTCTTAGTTGGAATCACCTACCTCAGCTAATGACCTAGACATAAACTTCATGGAAAAACATACACAATTACGATATAATGACTTTGACCTTTATATCATATATTCTACCATTCTATACACATATATACTGCTTTCCCTTTTACAATAATAGAGAATGAGAAAGAGGACAAGATGGCTGACTAGATGCTCCCAGGAAGCATCACTTCCATTGAGAGAGCTCAAATTAGCCAGTAAACCAAGATAATTTGCTGAGAGTGGATGGAGGGGCAATGCTGATGATGAGGCTGAAGAGGGAAAAAACTGGGAAACTTACACAAGGAACCTGAATGCCAGAGCTAGTTTCTGGCCTTGAATGGCTTTTGGGAAAGGGGTACATGAGGGAATTTAGGCACAACTCATTCTTACTGTGGTTCACTGGGATCCTAGCTATGGGAGACCCTGCATTTCCCATGAACCTGTAAGCTGGCAGGGGGATATCCCCAGGAAGTAAGAAAAGACAGACCTTTTAGAAAACAGCACAGAGCCCAGGAGCTTCAATGTTCTGTGAAGTTCCAGTGGAGAGAAGCCATATATGCCCATCTCCCAGGGCTCCCCATCATCATCTGGGAGTCACCGGCCTCAGCTGACCTCTGAGCCAGGAAAGTGCAGAGCCAACTTCCCCATGGGACTGGGGCACATCTGCTCTGCAAGCCTTCCTGCCTCCTGGCCCCTCTGAAACTATGCCAAGCCATCCTGCAGGAGTGGGTGCACAGTGAAGCCGCTATAGCGCAACCTAAGCACATTGTTGCACATGAGTAATTTCCAGGTGACCCAGAAGCATATTGGATCCCACAGGGTAGCCAAAACCTCAACCTGAACCATGGACATCCTGGACTGCAGCACACGAGTATGGAGCCAAGACCTGTGGCTGACATTTGAATGGGAGAGGAGCCTTCACCCTCAGAGCACTGAGAGGGATGAGACGCGCAGGTTCCTGATCTGGAGTGGGAGCAGGGAATGCCTCCTTCCACAGAGCTGGTCCAGAACGTTTGTGGCATATCTCTCTGCCACACTTCTGTTAGAGGGGGCCCCATGGCACAGAACACCTAACAAAGAAATGCAAATGCATGCTAGTAATCAAAGAGGATCCTTCAAGGCTCAGGAGTGAACCTGGTAAGGGGGCCACTTCTTCCCTCAAACTCACCACAGAACATGCTTATGAATTCCAGGATATGCAAAAAAACTACACAGTTGAGTATTAACCTAGGTACTGGCCATTACTCTTAAGTGTCATCTACTGGGTCACAGCCCAAACTACAACAACAAAAGTATATTCTACTAATGTATACAACTGTGAAACCGAGCCCAGTAATTCACCCACAGGTAAAGATTTATAGCCTTCTGAAAGCATTTAGGAATGAAGCCAACTGACTATACTTAAGTCACATCACAGTTGAAAGAACACCAACCCTCTTAAGACATGAAATAATTAGCGCAAAAAATCTGGTAATTCAAAAAGCCATTGTCCCCGTACCTCCAAACAAGTTTGCTAGTTCCCTACTAGTTAACCAGTGTGAAATGTCTGAAATGACAGTTACAGAATTCAGAACCTAGATGCCAAGGAAACTCATCAAGATTCAGAAGAAAGTTGAAACTCCATCCAAGAAATCCAAAGAATCCAGTAAAATTATCCAAGAACTAAAAAGATGAAATATCCATATAAGAAAGAACCTAACTGAACTTCTAATGCCAATTAACTCCCTACAAAAATTTCATAACACAATTGGACATATTAACAGCAAAATAGACCAAGCAGAGGAAATAATCTCAGAGCTCAAAGATCAATTCTTCAAATCAACTCATTGTTACAAAAATTTTTAAAAAGAATTGAGAAAAATAAAGTATCCAAGCAATATGTCATTATGTAAACAGACAAAATCTATCATACATCAACATTTTTGAGAGACAAGGACAGAGAATAAGCAACTTGGAAAATATATTTGAGGATACGGTCCATGACAATTTTCCTAATATAGCGAGAGAGGTTGATATGTAAATCCAAGAAATACAGAGAACCTCAGACAGAAACTATGCGACATAACTGTCCCCAAGGCACATATTCATCATATTCACCAATATCGATACAAAAGAAAAAAATCTTAAAGGTAGTTAGAGAGAAGGATCAAGTAAAATACAGAGGGAACCCGATCAGGCAAGCAGCAAATCTCTCAGCAGAAGAGATGGAAGACCTATTTTCAGCATCTTTTAAAAAATTCCAGCCGAAAATTTCATATTCTACCAAAATATGCTTCATACGTGATGGAGAAATAAAACCCATCTCAGACAAACAAATGCTGAGGGAATACATTTCAACTAGACAAGCCCTAAAAGTTTTCTTTAAGGGAGTGCTAAACATGGATTCAAAAGAATGACATCTGCTACCACAAAAATCACACTCAAGCACATAGCCCACAGGTGCTATAAAGCAATTACACAATCAAGTATACATAACAGTCAGCAAACAACATAATGGCAGAATCAAAATCACACAAATCAGTAGTAATTCTGAATGTAAATGGAATAAATGTCCACTTAAAATGCAGAGTGGCAGACTGGATGAAGAGGCAAGATCCAACCGTTTGTGGTTTTCAAGCCATCTCACATATTACAACACCCACAGACTCTAAGTAAAAAGAATGAAAAAGATCTGCCATGGAAATGAAAGATGAAAAAGAGCAGGAGTTGCTATTATTACATCAGATAAAACAGACTTTAAACCAATGTATTAGTCCATTCTTGCATTGCTATGAAGAAATATGTGAGACTGGGAAATTTATAAAGAAAAGAGGTTTAATTGGCTCATGGTTCTACAGTATGTAGAGGAAGAATAGTTCTGGCATTAGCTCAGCTTCTGAGGAGGCCTCAGGAAACTTCAATCATGGCAGAAGGCAAAGAGGGAGCTGGAACCTCACATGATCAGAGAAGCAAGAGAAAGAAAGAGAGAGGGAGCCACTACACACTTATAAACCACCAGATCTTGTGAGAACTCTATCATGAGAACAGTACTAGGGTGATGTTGCCAAACTACTGATGAGAAACTGCCACCATAATTCAATCACCTCCCACTAGGCCCCACCTCCAATATTGGGGATTACAATTTAACATAAGATATGGGCAGGGACACAGACCCAAATCATATCAATCAATAAAAATTAAGAACAAGGAGGGGTATTGCATAATAATTAAGGGTAGACTTCAACAAGAAGCATTAACTTTCATAAATATATATGCGCCCAACTTTGGAGCACCAAGATTCATAAAATAAGTTCTTTTAGGCCTAAGAAAAGACCTAGATAACCACACAATAATGGGAGACTTGAACACACTACTTACAGTATTAAACAGATCATCAAAGCAGAAAACTATCAAAGAAACGCTGGACTTAAACTCATTACTTGACCAATAGGATGTAATAGACATCTACAGAACACTCCACCCAACAACCACAGAATGTACATTCTTCTTATTTGCACACAAAACATATTCTACGATTGCCTAAATTCTTCTTCAGAAAGCAGGTCTCAATAAATTTTTTAAAAATTGAAATCATACCAAGCACATTCTTGGACCACAGTGCAATAAAAATAGAAGTGAATATCAAAAATATACCTTAAGGGGGCACAAAAAATGGAAATTAAACAACTTCTTAATAACTTCCAGGTGAACATCAAAAATAATGCAGAAATTTAAAAATTACTTTAAATTAATGAAAACAGGGACATAACTTAGCAAAATTTCTGGAGTGCAGCCAAAACAGTGTTAAGAAAAAAGTTTATAGCCCTTCATAAGGCAAAGCTTATAATACTTTCACCAAGAAGTT
>NW_016107620.1:1469004-1485492 GCF_001604975.1 Cebus imitator
CAAGCCAAACACAGAGCTCCAGAAGAAAAGAAATAACCAAAACTAGAAAAGAAGCTAATGAAATTGAAATTCAAATATTCATTCAAATTATAGTGAAATCAAGAGTTGGTTCTCCAAATAAAAAATTGTAAGATTGATAGACTGCTAGATAGATTAATCAAGAAAAAGGGAAGAAGATTCAAATAAGTACACTCAGAAATGACAAAGATGACATTACAATTGATACCAGAAAAATTAATCGGATAATAGTTTGAACAACTCTATGCATACAAATTAGAAAATCCAGAGGAAATGGAAAATGTCCTGGAAACATACAGTCTCCAAAGATTGAATCAGGATGAGGTTGAAACTCTGAATAGTGTTCAATATAAAGTTCTGATATTGAACCTGTGATTTAAAAATCTATAAACCCAAAAAGCCCTGGACCAGATGGATTCACAGTCAAATTCTACCAGGCACACAAAGAAGAAAGAGTACCAATCATTTAAAATAAATCAAGGAGGAGGGACTTCTCCTTAACTCTTTATATAAATCCAGCATCAGCCTAATATGAAAATCTGGCAGAGATATGACTAATAAAGGAAACTTCAGGCCAATATCCCTGATGAAGATAGATGCAAAAATCCTCAACAAAATACTAAAAAATCAGATCAACAGCATATGAAAAAGTTAATTCACGATGACCAAGTACGCTTTATTCCTAGGATGCAAGGTTGTTTCAGCAGTCACAAATCAAAATGCAATTTACCACATAAAGAGAAATAAAAGCAAAAAACATATGGTCATCTCAATAGATGCAAAAAAGCTTTACATAAAATCCAAAATCTTTTCATAATAAAAACTCTCAACAGACTAGACATTGCTAGAACATATCTGAAAATAATGTCATTTTATGACAAACTCACAGCCAACATCATACTGAAGGTATAAAAGCTGAAACCATTCCCCTTGGGAACTGAAATAAGGTAAGGATGCCTATTCTCACCACCTCTATTCAAAGTAGTACTGGAAGTCCTAGCCAGGACAATCAAGCAAGAGAAAGAAATAAAACACAACCAAATAAGAAAAAAAGAAAACTCTCTCTTTTCACTGATGATATTCTATACTTGGAAAACCCTGAAGACTCCACCAAAAGGCAACTAGAATTGATAAATGACTTCAGCAATGTTTCAGGATACAAAATCAATATACAAAAAATTAGCAGCATTTCCACACACCAATAACACCCAGGCCAAGAGCCAAATCAAGAACATAATCTCATTTACAATAGTCACAAAGAAAATGAAACACATAGAAATAGTATACAGCTCACCAAGGAGGTGAAAGATCTTTACAAAGAGAACTACAAAACACTTCTGAAAGAAATCAGAGACAACACAAATAAATGACAAGGCATTTCATGCTCATGGATTGGAAGAATCAATATCATTAAAATGGTCATACTGCCCAAAGCAATTTACAGATTCAGTGCTATTTTTATTGAACTAAAAACATGATTATTCACAGATAGAAAAATATATAAAATTCACGTGGAACCCAAAATAGCCTGCATAGCCAAAGCAATTCTAAACAAATAAAACAAAGTTAGAGTCTTCACACTACCTGACTTTGAACTACATTACAATGCTACAGTAACCAAAACAGCATGGTACTGGTACAAAAGCAGACACATAGATCAATGGAACAAATTAGATAACTCAGAAATAAAGCTCCACACCTACAACCATCTGACCTTTAACAAAGTTGACAAAAACAAGCAATGGGGAATAACTTTCTATTAATTAAATGGTAATAGATAATCATATGCAGAAGAATGAAATTAGATTCTTTCTTTTCATCATATACAAAAAGTAACTCAAGATAGATTAAAGATATAAATTTAAGACCTTTAACTGTAAAAATCCTCGACGAAAATTTAGGATATGCCCTTTTTGATATCAGCCTTGGTAAATTATTTATGGCCAAGTCCACAAAAGCAATTAAAACAAAAACAAAACTTGACAAATGAGACCTAATTAAACTAAAGAGCTTTTACACAGCAAAATAACCTATTAGCAGAGAAAACACACAACCTACAGAACGGTAGGAAATGTTTGGAAACTATGCATCTGACAAAGGTCTAATATCCAGAACTTAAACAAATCAACGAGCAAAAACCAAGCAACCCCATGAAAAAGTGGGCAAAAGACAGGGACACTTGTCAAAGGAAGTCATACAAGTGGACAGAAAATATTTGAAAAAAATGCTCATCATCACTAATCATCAGAGAAATGCAAATCAAAAACTACAATGATATACCATCTCACATCAATCATGATGACTATTAATAAAAGGTGAAAACAAAACAAAAAAAAACAAGAGATGCTGGCAAGGCTGCAGAGAAAAGGGAACATTTACACCCTGTTGATGGAAATACAAATTAGTTCAGTCACTGTGGAAAGCAGTTTGGAGATCTCTCAAAGAACTTCAAGGAAACTAGCACTCAAGCCAGCAATCTTATTGCTGGGTACATACTCAAAATTATACAGATTATTGTACCAAAAAGACACATGCACTTGTACGTTCTTCACTGTGATAGTCACAATGGCAAAGAGTCAACCTCGGTGCCATCAATGGTCAATTGGATAAAGAAAATATGGTATATACACATCACAGAATATACACAGCAACAAAGAATGGATAGAGCTGTAGGCCATAATCCTAATCGAATTAACATGCAAATAGAAAAGCATGCTCTCACATATAAGTTGGAGCTAAACTTTGCGCACACATGGACATGAAGATGGCAATAATACACACTGCAAACTAGTGGGAAGGGAGGTGGTTGGGGATGTGTTTTGGAAAACTACCTATTGGGTATTTTGCTTACTACCTGGGTCCAATACATCTATATAACAATCCTACACATGTATCCCTTATATCTTAAAAAAAACCCTGAAATTTAAAAAAATCTGTAGTATACTGAAGAAGGAAGAGATTAAAGCTTTAAGTGTCTGTATAGAACACCTGTAATATTTATATATACCTATATGTGTAATATTATATATATGTATATATATGTATGTATACACACAAACACTTCATTCTCACAGGAGAGAATTGAAGAAACATTTAGTAAATGTTTAGGGAAAGTAAGAATAATGGGTAACTTTTTCAGGTATAAAAAATGTATCTAGATACCACAGTCTTATTTTATATCTGCATTCTTTCAAAATAAACTTGTTGTATATGAAAAAAACAGAGCAAGTGTTTGTATGACTATATAAAATAGCGCTGCCACTTTTTCCTGAATTTCACACATTCATTATCTTCTCTATGACCTCATTTCTTTTTTTATTATATCTCCGTTTCACTTCTGTGTTTTCAACTTCTGTCTCTATTGAATACATTCAATCTGCATGTGTCCATATCTTCATATCCCTTTTTTGTTGTTTGAAAACACATACACACACACACACACACACACACATACACACACACACACACACTCACATTTTATTACTGCTACTATGACTATCACTACTGACACCTTGAACGCAGATTTTCCTTCAGCTACTTCTGCTAGTAAGAATAGAATTCTGCTAGACAATCCCTATGCTCTCAAGACTGCAGCTTTCTAAACAGATAACATATTTTTGTTTCTTTTTGATTTTTGGTTACCAGAATAAGCACATGTCTAGAAGGGATGACTTTCTCCAATTTAGACAAAGGTCATTCCATGGTAGGTTAACAAATTCCTTGAGATGAATCAAGTCTGTGCTCCCTTTACATTTCTTCTATTTATGAATTTTTTCTGGGTGATCTCATCCAGTTCTATAACTCTGCATACAATTTACTGACCTTTTTCTGTAGTCTGGATTTTATATCCAACTACTTTCCTAAAATCTCCACTCACATATCTAATAGGCATCTCAAAGTCAACAATGCTATGACAGAATGATAATTTTACTTCCAAATCTGTCTATTCAAATATTTTCTATCACATTGAATAAAAGTGTTTCCCTTCGCCCACCCTTGCAACCCTAGAGGAGCTCTCCACATCATAGCCAGTGTTATCTTTATAAAATTTAAATCAGAAACTACTACTCAAGAGCTTACAATGGATTTTCATTGTATTCAGAATAAAAATCAATATCCATACCATAGCCTACATATTACTACCTGATTTTGCCCCATCTACATCTTCTATATCATCTACTTTCTTTTTTTGTTCAAGCTTCCCCAAGCTCCAGACAAAATAGGTTCCTTTAGGTATCTATTACAAGGCTTTATACTTTTCTAATAGAATTACTTGGGTTTTTCCTTCAAAATCTATATGGTTAGTCCCTTCTCATCATTGAAGGCTCAAGTCAAATGTCAATTCTTTAGAAATATTTTCTCTGAGATGACATTTACTAATGAGGTGGCCATGCTTCCTAGCCAGTTCATCTCTGCCATATTACCTTATTCTATTTTCTTCAGAGTTACCAAAATTATTTTACTACTGTATTTGCATGTTTATTTTTTCTCCACTAAAATATAATTGTTTAAAGGCAGGTACTTCCTTTGACTTATTCTCAGCTGCAGTCTTAGCATTAGACACATAGTCAGGATTCAAATCTAGACTTAATGACGAATAAAGTGGCACCCATAGAGAAGTGTGGATTCACATCCTAAGTCAGTCACAGAATACTCTTAAACAAGTTATCAAATTCCTTGTTCAGTTTCTTTATTTATAAACGGTAATGATGTCCATCTTTATGGTTTTTCTGCCTATTAAATAATACAATGTATGCAAACATGTGTAAGAGTGCTTAGTACATATTAAGAGCTCAAGTAAAATTAATGATTGTACACATTATATAAAAATAACATATTAATTATGTAATACATACATATCACTAATTAGAACTAACTACTTCAAATAATCTGAAATAATGTTGACTTATTATGTATTTTTTTGAAAAGCTATTCAATTACTTCTTCAAATATCAAAGCATGCAACAATGGGAAAATACATTTTGGGTTGAGGTTTTTTATATGTAAATAAGCTCATAAGCTTGAATAAATTTATATATAACCAAGATCTATTCTGATTTTAATTATTCTCCATAATATAATCCTTATTGATTTTCTGATTTACATTGATTTATGTAAATATATAAATATTGGCAATAAGAAAATGAGGGTTAAATAGTTTAGTAATTAGCTAAATTATGTGTAATTTGTGTAACAAATTATGTGTTATAATTTGCAACACGGCTAAGTTAAAATTATAATGCTGTATCTTCCCTATAGATCTTTTTGTTATATTCTGAGATTCAAAATTGAGCTTACACTCTATAAGCTTTTTTCAAGACAAAATAGGTAATATAAAACAGCAAGAAATATAGCACTACTGGAGCTACCTAATTTGGACAATCTCCTAATGCAAGCTGTCATTAGAAACTGTATTGTTTTAGAGTCATTATTGCTAGTTTGTACTATTCAAAACACTCTTAAGAATAAATGACCACATAAGCTAAGAAGCAGTCCAATAAATGTGAAAATTCATCTTATGTTATTCCCCACTGACAAAAATTAGCATGTTCTTAATGGCTCACAACACATTTAGTAGATAAGAAGGAAAGACAGTTAGTGTGCAATAAAGTGTAAAGCGAAAAACATTAACTTCAAGTAAATGGCAAATATTCTCTTTAATTGCAGTACTTTGGGTTTTTTTTAGGCTCAGAACATCTTAAATTTATTACAACCTAATACTTGTAAGAGCAAGTGCTGCTGCCATGAACAAAAATCTTAGTGGAGTTTAAAGTAATCTGTACTGTAATAGCAAATTTTATGTTCACAAATATTTGTATTTTATATTAAAGTGAAAATACAATTGAATTTAAAATTTAAGTACGTGGGTATGAGTGCAAAGAGCACTATATACCATTTCCAAAGGTTATACCAAAATAAATGTAGACAACACTTCATGGACCCGGACACTGAATTTTCATCTGTGTGATATCTAGGGAGTTAATCTTCCATCAATCTTACAAACTTTCTAAAAGTACCTTACAAAATGATAATAATTATGCATCTTAAATCTAGAGGTTTTCAAACCAAATATAGCATCAGTTTTTACAATTTTTTTTGGTTTGCCTGGCTATGAATCTAAAGCAGCCACATCATAAACTAAGTGCATAATTAATATAACTCTATTCAGATTGACAGCATTTCTTCCCACAAATATTATATTATAAGAATATATGTAACATATAATGTACATATATATATACACACATACAATCCTGAGTATGCATATATTGCAAATACATATAATACATAAATATTACATATCTAAATAACATATGCATATATTATTATATACCTATAATAATATATACATACTATAATATATAAATAATAGTTATATTTTATATATATAAATTGTTTATAAATAGCAATATAATATATATACGTTTATACTACAAACACACTCAGGATTTTGTGTGCGTGTGTGTGTGTGTGTGTGTGTGTGTGTGTATATATATATTTGTTAAATTATGCAATTTTTTCACCATGACCTTTAATAGGTTTTTTAAAAAATACAATGGCATATTTAAATAAAATCCCAGAAAACAACATTAAGATCAAGCACAGAGGAGGTCAATCCAAGATGGCTGAATAGATACAACTCCAGTGCACAACACCCAGCGAGAGAGACGCAGAAATCCAGAGATCTCGTAGCTCCAACTGAAGTACCAGGTGCATTTCCATGGGTCTGGTCTGACAGTGAGCAAAGCCCACTCAGGGAAGACCGAGGTGGGTAGGGGTGCTGCTTCACCCAGAAAGTGCATCTGACCGGCGAGTCAGAGGCTCCCCCTCTGGCACTCTGGTCCAGACACAGCACTTCCCCCAAAGCCTCAGCAATATACAGAAGAGGGGATCTTTGCCAGTCAAGTGCTGGGAATTACAAGCGCAGAGTTGAATTATAATCCAGGACAGTGTCCACAGACGTAAACAGACACATAAGCCCAAAAGGCAGCCGGGAGAACCTGTGAACTGAGCTATTGCCCCCTCCCCCCAGCCAGAGAGAGAGGGAGCTGTAAGTGGGAGCAGCTGGGTGGGCCCTTATCCCATGACTGGAGAGAGAGGAAGCTGAAAGGGGGAGATGGCCGGGGTGCTGCTGGGTGGGTACCCTACCCTCCCCCACAAACCCCAGAGGGCTGAAGCTCTGACTCTAGTGGGTTGAGTAGCCAGTGCCACAGGCTGAGCTGAACCCTGAATGATCCAGCCCAGTGGAGGAAGGGCACAACCACCATTAGAGGGGTGGGACTGGGCTACATGTTTTAACAAAAAACACAGGAAGCCTACATAGCAATGGGATGGTATTCTTGACAACCCAGCAGTGCCTACAGGTCAGTGGAAGAGGTGGGCCTAATCGCCCAGTATAAACAAAAAAGACACAGGAAACTTCCCTAGTAACCTGAAGGAGTCCTTAGAAACCCAGTAATGCCTCCACAGGCAGACAAGTGACCTCATCAAACAGCTCCCTGACACCACAACCAGGTAAATCCACAAAGATGGGGAAAAAAACAGCACAAAAAAACATGAAATCATCAAAGACCAGAACACCTCTTCTCCTTCAAGGGATCACAACTCCTCAACAACACAGGATCACATCATGACTGAGAAGGAGTGTGACGAATTGACGGAAACAGGCTTCAGAAGGTGGATAATAACAAACTTTTCTGAGCTAAAGGAACACATTCTAACTCAATGAAAAGAAACCAAAAACCTTGAAAAAAGGTTAGAAGAAATGCTAACTAGAATATCCAGTGTAGAGAAGAACATAAACGACTTGATAGAGTTGAAAAACACAACACGTGAACTACATGAAGCAAACACAAGTGTTAATAGCCGAATTGAAGATCAACTCAATAAAATAAAAAGAGAAGATAAGACAAGAGAAAAAAGAGTGAAAAGAAATGAACAAAACCTCCAAAAAATATGGGATTATGTGAAAAGACCTAAACTAAGCTTGATCAGTGTACCTGAATACAACGGGGAGAATGAATCCAAGCTGGAAAACACTTGGGAAGAGAACTTCCCAAGCCTAGCAAGGCAGTCCAAATTTCAAATTCAAGACATACAGAGAACTCCACAAAGATATTCCTCATGAATAGCAATACCAAGGCACATAATCATCAGATTCACCAGGGTTGAAATGAAGGAAAAAATGCTAAGGGCAGCCAGAGAGACAGGTCAGGTAACCCACAGAGGCAAGCCAATCAGACTCACAGCAGATCACTTGGCAGAAACCCTACAAGGCAGAAGAGAGTGGAGGCCAGTATTCAACATCCTTAAAGAAAAGAACTTTCAACCCAGAATCTCATATCCAGCCAAACTAAACTTCATAAGTGAAGGAGAAATGAAATCCTTTATGGGCAAGCAATTACTGAGAGATTTTGTCACCACCAGACCTGCCTACAAGAGCTCCTGAAAGAAACACTAAGCACGGAAAGGAACAAGTACCAGTCACTGCAAAAGCAAACCAGTGGGCAAAGACCAAAAATGCAATGAAGAAAATGAGTCAACTAATGGGAAAGAAAACCAGCCAGTAACAAAATGGCAGAATCAAATTCACACATAAAAATAGTAACATTAAATGTAAATGGCCTAAACGCCCCAATTAAAAGACACAGACTGGCAAACTGGAAAAAAAGTCAAAACCCATCAGTGTGCTGTATCCAAGAAACCCATCTCACATACAAAGACACACATACACTTAAAATAAAGGAATGGAAAAAGATTTACCAAGTAAATGGAGAACAACAAAAAAGAAGGGGTTGCAATCCCAGTCTCTGATAAAAGGGACCTCAAACCAACAAAGATCAAAAGAGACAAAGAAGGACACTACATAATGGTAAAAGGATCAATCCAACAAGAAGAGCTAACTATCCTAAATATATACGCACCCAACACAGGAGCACCCAGATACATAAAGCAAGTTCTTAACAACTTAAAACAAGAATTAGACTCCCACACAATAATAGTGGAAGACTTCAACACTCCACTGTCAATATTAGACAGATCAATGAGACAGAAAATTAACAAGGATATCCAGTACTTGAATGCAGAGTTGGACCAAGCGGATCTCATAGACATATACGGAACACTCCACCCCAAATTCACAGAATATACATTTTTCTCAGCACTACATTACACTTACTCTAAATTTGAACATATCATTGGAAGCAAATCACTCCTCAGCAAATGCAAAATAATGGAAATCATAACAAACAGTCTATCAGACCACAGCACATTCAGCCTAGAACTCAGGATTAAGAAACACACTCAAACCCGCACAACCACTTGGAAACTGAACAACTTGCTTCTGAGTGTCGACTGGATAAGCAATGAAATGAAGGCAGAAATAGAGATGTTCTTCAAAACCAATCAGAATGAAGACACAACTCACCAGAATCTCTGGGACATCTTTAAAGCAGTGTCGAGAAGGAAATTTATAGCAATAAATGCCCACATGAGAAACAAGGAAAGATCTAAAATTGATACTATATCATCAAAATTGCAAGAGCTAGAGGAGGAACATCAAAAAAACTCAAAAGCTAGTAGAAGACTAGAAATAACTAAGATCAGAGCAGAACTGAAGGAGATAGAGACACAAAAAAACTCTTCAAAAAATCAATAAATCCAGGAGCTGGTTTTTTGAAAAGATCAACAAAATAGACAGACTGCTAGCCAGATTAATAAAAAAGAAAAGGGAGAAGTATCAAATAGATGCAATAAAAAATGATAAAGGGGAAATCACCACTGATCCCACAGAAATACAAACTACCATCAGAGATTACTACAAACAGCTCTATGCACATAAACTAGTAAACCAGGAAGAAATGGATAAATTCCTAGACACTTGTAGTCTACCAAGACTAAACCAGGAGGAAGGTGAAACCCTGAATAGACCAATAACAAGGGCTGAAGTAGAGGCAGCAATCAATAGCCTACCAATCAAAAAAAGTCCAGCTCCAGACGGGTTCACAGATGAATTCTACCAGACGTATAAGGAGGAGCTGGTTCCATTCCTTCTGAAACTGTATCAAACAATACAAAAGAATCCTCTCTAACTCATTTTATGAGACCAACATCATCCTGATATCCAAAACAGACAGAGACTCAACTAAAAAAGATAACTTCAGGCCAATATCCATGATGAACATCGACACAAAAATCTTCAGTAAAATACTGGCAAACAGATTGCAACAGCACATCAAGAAGCTTATCCATCACAATCAAGTAGGTTTCATCCCAGGAATGCAAGGCTGGTTCAACATACACAAATCCATAAATGTAATCCATCACATAAATGGAACCAAAAACAAAAACCACATGATTATCTCAATAGATGCAGAGAAGGCCTTCGACAAAATTCAACAGCCCTTCATGCTAAAAACTCTCAATAAACCAGGTATTGACGGAACGTATCATAAAATGATAAAAGCTATATATGACAAATCTATAGCCAATATCATATTGAATGGACAAAAGCTGGAAGAATTCCCTTTGAAACCAGGCACTAGACAAGGATGCCCTCTCTCACCACTCCTATTCAATATGGTATTGGAAGTTCTAGCCAGAGCAATCAGGCAAGAAAAAGAAATAAAGGGTATTCAATTAGGAAAGGAGGAAGTCAAACTGTCTCTTTCTGCAGTTGACATGATTGTATATCTAGAAGACCCCATTGTCTCAGCCCAAAATCTTCTCAAACTGATAAGCAACTTCAGCAAAGTCTCAGGATACAAAATCAATGTGAAGAAATCACAAGCATTCCTGTATACCAATAACAGACAAACAAAGAGCCAAATCAAGAGCGAACTCCCATTCACAATTGCTACAAAGAGAATAAAACACCTAGGAATACAACTAACAAAGGATGTAAAGGGCCTCTTCAAGAACTACAAACCACTGTTCAATGAAATAAGAGAGGACACAAACAGATGGAAAAACATTCCATGCTCACTGTTAGGAAGAATTAATATTGTGAAAATTGCCACACTGACCAAAGTAATCTATAGATTCAATGCTATCCCCATCAAGCTACCAATGACGTTCTTCATAGAACTGGAAAAAAACCAGTTTAAATTTCATATGGAATCACAAAAAAGCCCACATAGCCAAGACAATCCTACGCAAAAAGAACAAAGCCATAGGCATCACACTGCTGGACTTCGAACTAGACTACAATGCTACAGTAATCAAAACAGCATGGTACTGGTACCAAAACAGAGACATAGACCAATGGAACAGAACATAGGCCCCAGAAGAAACACCACACATCTGCAACCATCTGATCTTTGACAAACCTGGCAAAAACAAGCAATGGGGAAAGGACTCCATGTTTAATAAATGGTGTTGGGAAAACTGGCTAGCAATGTGCAGAAAGCAAAATCTGGACCCCTACCAGTCACCTTACACTAAAATTAACTCCAGATGGATGAAATATTTAAACATAAAATCTAACACCATAAAAACACTAGAAGAAAACAGGCAAAACCATCCAGACATAGGCATAGGCAAGGACTTCATGACTAAAACACCAAAAGCAATGGCAATAAAAGCCAAGATAGACAAATGGGATCTAATTAAAATTCAGAGCTTCTGTACAGCAAAAGAAACCACCATTAGAGCGAATTGGCAACCAACAGAATGGGAAAAAAATTTTGCAATCTACCCATCTGACAAAGGGCTAATAACCAGAATCTACAAAGAACTAAAACAGATATGCAAGAAAAAAGCAAACAACCCCATTCAAAAGCGGGCAAAGGATATGAAGAGACACTTTACAAAAGAAGACATATATGAGGTCAACAAACATCTGAAAAAATGCTCATCATCACTGGTCATTAGAGAAATGCAAATCAAAACCACATTGAGATATCATCTCATGCCAGTTAGAATGGTGATCATTAAAAAATCTGGAGACAACATGATGGAGAGGATGTGGAGAAATAGGAACACTCTTACACAGTTGGTGGGAGTATAAATTAGTTCAACCACTCTGGATGATAGTGTGGCGATTTCTCAAGGATCTAGAAATAGAAATTCCATTTGACCCTGATATCCCATTACTGGGCATATACCCAAAGAACTATAAATAGTTCTACTATAAAGACACATGCACATGTATGTTCATTGCAGCCCTGTGTACAATAGCAAAGGCCTGGAACCAACCCAATGCCCATCAATGATAGGGACAAAGAAAATTTCATACATATACACCATGGAATACTATGCAGCCATAAAAAACAATGAGTTCGTGTCCTTTGTAGGGACTTGGATGAATCTGAAAACCATCATTTTCAGCAAACTTACACAAGAACAGAAAGCCATATGCGGCATGTTCTCACTCATAGGTGTCTAACATAGCTAGCCTAAAGTTAGAACCTGAGCAATGCCATTTTATGCAAGACAAAGCTGTTTTCCAAAATTAAGTTGTAATGGCTGCCCCATTCTCCTCATAATAACTGCTGGCCTTGGCTTCTGTAAATAAAACTGCTAGTTTGCTCTTTGAAATAACTACTATGTAAAGCTGCTTAAACTTTGCTTATCAGTAACTGCTTTCTGTGGCCCTAATGTGACAGGCAAGCAGTCCTAACCTACACCATCTTGGCTCCTGCGACTTGCAATAAGTAACTAAGGTCTGTGATTTCCACCTTACCCAGATAATGTATAAACAAATGTTTATCTTGACTTCTGTAAACCACTTAAGTAACAAACAGAATGACAAAAGTCCCCTGGCCCTTGGAATATCTGGAGCCCCTGTCTCCGCCCAGGAGGTGATTTACAGAATCCACTAGCCCTCGGAATGTCTGAAGCCTTTTCATCCCCATCCCCGCTCCTCACCCCCACTCCCAAGGTGGTTTCTTGGGTATAAAAAGTCTTGGCACCCTCCTTTCGACGCCACAGGTTGGAGAGACATGAGTCCTCTGTGGTTACCAGCAATAAAGACCCTGTAATTTGGCATACTTTTGTCTTGGTGTTAACTTTCTATGCTCGGTCCAATATAACAGGTGGGCATTGAACAATGAGAACACATGGACTCAGGGAGAGGAGCATCACACACTGGGGGCAGTTGGGGGATGAGGGGAGAGACAGCAGGGGTTGGGGAGGGAGGGGAGTATAGGGAGGGAGTGGAGGGTGGGGAATACTAACATGGGGAGAAATGCCAGATATAGTATGCACCTAAAGTTATATAAATACATTTAAAAAAAAGATAAATCAGAAAATATCTTAAGGCAAATTGAAATGAAATAACAAAACATAGTACCAAAACTCATGGGATATAGCAAAAGCAGTACTATATGGGAAGTTTTTTGTGGTAAATGCCTACATTAATGAAGATTTTCTCTGATCCAGGAGGCTTGCAAAAAATAAAAAAGGAAGACCACAAATTAACAATCTAACTTGATCCTTCAAAAAACAACATGAACAAACCAAGCCAGAAGTTTAACAGAAGAAAGGAAATAATAAAATCTGAAGCAAAAATAAATAAAGATTAGAACAGATCAATGAAAATGAGTTTTTTAAAAATCAACAAAATTGACAAACATTTAACAAGACTAAGGAAAAGAGAGAGAAAATTAAAATTAATAAAATCAGAAATAGTAAGGAGACATTACAATTGTTACCACAGAAATAAAAAATCACAAACATTGGTATGAGCAATTATACAATAAGAAAATAGATAACTTAGAAGAACTGAAGAAATTCCTAGAAACATACAACCTACTACGACTGAATTCTGAAGAAATCAAAAACCTAAAATGACCAATGACAAGTAAGGAAATTTAATTAGAAATCAAACAACTCCCAACAACAACAAAACAACCTCAAGACCAGATGACTTCATGAATGAATTTTACCAAACATTTAAAGAATATACAAAACCAATCATACTCAAATTCTTCCACAAAATTTAAAAGGAGGGAACATTTTCAAACTCATTTTGTGAGTCCAGCATTATTCTAATATCAAACTCAGACAAAGACACTACAAGAAAAATAAGCTTTAGACCAATATTTCTGATGAACATATATGCAAAAACCCTGGAGAAAATACAAGCAAATCAAATTTAATAACATTTAAAAATGTACACTATGACCAAGTAGAATTTATCACTGGGTTGCAAGGATGATTAAACATACAGAAAGACAGAAAGACATTAATTTGATAGATCATTTTAACAGAATGAAGGATAAAAACCACATGTATGTCTTGATAGATGAAAAAAAATTGTTTAAAAAATTCAACACTGTTGCATCATAAAACTCAACCAATTACATATAAAAGAAATTTATATCAACATAGCAAAGTCTGTATATGACAGGTTCACAGCTAACATAGTTAATGTTAAAAAACTGAATTATTTTCCTCTAAGATCAGAGACATGACAAGGATGCATACTCTTGCCACTTCCTTTTGGCAAAATACTGCAAGTTTTAATCAGACCAATTAGGCAACAAATAGAATAAAACGCCGTCCAATTTGGGGGGAAAGAAGCAAAATATTCCCATTTGCGGATGATATGATCGTATATGTATGCAGAAAACCAAAAGATTCCACTAAAAACGTGTTAGACTACAAAACAAATTCAGTAAGGGTGCAGGACCTAACATCTACATGCAAAAATTAGTTGCATTTTATACACTAACGATGAGTTATTTGTAAAAGAAATAATTAAAATAATCCCATTTATAATAATGTCAAAATACTTGTGAATGAATTTAAACAAGGAGGTGAAAGATTTTGAGACAGCCAGGTGGGAAGGGGTTGCTGGACAAACTCCAATCAGCCAGCCCACTGAGGTGGAGTCAGGAATTTCATGATATTTGCAGCAGGAAGTAGCCTGGCCCCTCCTCTTCCGGTGTGGAAGCAGATTTGAATGGCCTGGCTAGAAGTGCTCTAGCAGGTGCTCTGGCCTTATGAGAGTTCCGATTTCCCCCTTTTCTTCCTTTTCATCCAATGAAACCCAGCTTTACTCATCCTTCAAACTGTCTGTAAGCCTAAATTTTCATGGCCATGGGACAGACAAGGACCCCATCTTTAGCTGAATTAAGGAAAAGTCTTGCAACATTTTTGGCATCCAACATGGGGGCTTGAGAAGCGGTAGGTAAAATGGGGACTCAAAACCTCTCACTGTGGTTTCCCAGCATTTTCATTCTTGGACTGCTGTGCTTACAGAAAACCGCACCCCCACACCCTGTTGCTCCCCAGGGTCGGGGTCTTTTCATGACCATTTTCTTCCTTTTTAGGGGCAGAACAGTGAGCAGCAGCTCCCAGCGGCTCCCCTCTGCAGGCCAGGGCTGGTTTGCACGGCCCAACCAAGGGTGGGTCCCACACTGCCTGCTGTGCTGGTTCCAAGCCACAAGCTGCTTCAGTCTTCCCTTTCCCCAACCAAGGGGTTTTACTCCTCCATCAGACAGTAATTAAGCTTAAACTTTTCTCCCTGGTGAAGGAACCGGTTGCAGAAGAATACGAGGTTCTTCCTCAGGCATTTTAAAATTGTTTCTTTTCTTTCCTCTTCTCCATCCTGTCTGCAGTTAACTTTTAAAGTTTTCTTTTCCTAGGGGCAAGGCTTTGTTTAGCAATCTTGCCTTAGGGAATAAGTTTCTTTCTCGTTTTATATCTGCTTGTTTTCCTAGCCCTGGCTCTTAAAGGGCCCCACTTGGCAGGGAGGCTTTCTTCTGCCTGTGTGTGTACTGTGTGTAATATCTGTAAAAAGAGCTCCACTTGGCTTAAAGAAAGACAAACGTTTGGGTGTAATATTTTTTACAGGGAAGTTAAAAGCTGTGGAAACTTTCAGTTCGTGTAATTTTAATCTTTGAGAAACAAAACAGCCCTAAAGACTGTTTGTAAAATGCAGGTCAGCTGCAAGGTTTGCTAAGTGTTTTGAGGTTACAAACAGCTTTTTGGATTTCAAGCACTGTTTGACTTGCTGGCTTCACATCTGGTAAGGCCAGGGGACATATGGAACTAACCATGCCCTGCAGTTAGCACACAATTAAAGCAACTTACCAAATTTTACCTTAAAGTTAAAAATTGCTAGGAGTTAAACTACTAGAAATAGATTTACATGCACATTGTGTAAGAACAGTAAAATGTGTTTTTTAATAAAAGGTTATAAGAAGGCGTGGAAATGTAAACCTTTGCCTAGAGTTAAATGATCGTTTTGAGTTAAATTAGGAAAATGCTGAAGGTCCAAAGAAATGGTGAAATAATTGTGGGAATTAATCTTTCGGAAGTTCTCTGTGTGAGCATATTGACTAAATTCAAAAAAAGGGTAGTATATGTTTTTTCTGTAAATTGAGTATTGAAATAAAAGCATTGCCAGGCGCGGTGGCTCACGCCTATAATCCCAGCACTTTGGGAGGCCGAGGCGGGTGGATCACGAGGTCAAGAGATCGAGACCATCCTGGTCAACATGGTGAAACCCCGTCTCTACTAAAA
>NW_016107620.1:1485727-1489745 GCF_001604975.1 Cebus imitator
GCTAATCTGCTCTTTTTCAAAATTTGTAAAGGGTTATGAAAGGTATTTCCTTCTTTAAAATTTCTGAGTTATCATTTTATCAAAATAATAAATCTGGAATCCTATTTCTTAATATCAAGTGTTTTAAACCTCAAACATTTAACAGCCTCCCCTAAATCAAACTTCAATTTCAAAATTGTCTTTTGTGGCACCTGGATTTTTGAATACTTCAGAGAATCCCTGAAGTGTCCAGAAAAGAGAGGTAAACAGTATTATTTGACATGTTTAGGTACATGGGATGGCCAAAATGATGCTCAGTCTTCTTTAGGTTATATCTTGGTGAATAATGCTAATATATGTTTCAAAATTGAATGGGATTTCTAAAATTCTAATATCTGAGTATATGCTATCAATCGTAATTAAGGTTTTAATGTTAAGTTATTGTAAACCACGGAGATAACCAAATTTCTTTGTCAATCCTGTATCTAACTCTAACCTAGACATTTTGCTCTTCACAATTGTTGTCTTAATTTTTTTCAAAGATGGTCTCTAATGAGCTATAGAATTATAACAGGTGCTCTCAAATACAAGCTTCTTGCAACTTTCTAAATTGTAACATTGGAATAAAGGAAAATGTACAGGACTCATGAAGAGCTGAAATGTTCATGAATATCAACAGAACAAGAGTTAACTAAATTGGGCTCAGAAAGCTGAAGAAACCTTTTTGATTTTTGGTTGGAATATTGTTGATCCTTGTTTTATTTTTCATAGTCAAGGAAACTTATTTTGAACTATTTACATCCTTTAATAATTGAGTCAGGTATACTCCTATGAACAAAATTTGGTGTGTGTTTGTTACTCTCTGCCTGGTTACTCCAAAATCTAGAAACTCTCTGTGAGTATTCCTAACTCATGGCAACATAACTGCATCAGTGCAATAAGTATCCATTTTTCTTTTGAAACAGAACACATTTTGAGTAAGTGTTCAATTTACAAAGGCTTAGACTGGCAGGGTATGCTTCCCTTTAAGGAGTCCAGCTCGACTTACAGAGCCAATAGAAGCCCAGTGGGGACACTGGCCTTGTCCTCTTGTCTCTGTAGTTCCTGTACAGGGTTCCTGACCAGTGTTAAGTAAAGACTGTCACTTTCAAACAGGTGTAGGAGCTCCAAGTTGATCTTGGAACCTTAAAAGATGAGGATCACCCAATTCACAGGTGTTTGAGGATACATACCCATGGTGGGACTTGGCTTTAAAAAGTCTTATTTGAGATTCCTTGTGGATGAGAATTCCATCAAAGCTAATCCAAAAGACCTATGTAGAAATAATTATTCTTGCTACCTTTTGTGCAAATAATCAGGCAAAGAATAAGATTAAAGCCTATTTAAACAACTCAGTCCTATGATCATTTGTTTCTTAACAAAAATGAGGACTGGAGAGAGAGACATTATGTTCCAAAACTTATCATACATTTGTCACTAAACTCTAAACTCATTAGTTTTTTTTAAGTTTTTGTCCACATTTTAGATTAACTCTGCTTTTTGCTGTGAACCTACCAGCAATCTCCAGCTGCAGTTCAGAAAGAACAAAAAGAAGGGGAAATGTGCAAATCGGGATCAATGTTCTAGTTCTGAGCAATTATCCTGCAAATCTTGGTGATGGAATAAGTAGGGAATAAATAAGGTGCCCATCACCCAGAGGTTTCCTTCTGGGAAAGTAGAACCAAGGGAAGTAACAAAAGCCAATCCTAGCAAGCATAACTATAACTATCACTTATTTGTGTGTCACAGTACATTCTTTCATCTCCCTTGTTGGAGGAGGACTCAGCTCCACAGTTTCAGCTTAGCATTTGGCTTATGATAAGGAGTCCATGCAACCCACCCTCCACCCCCAAGATACATTTTTGTCCCAGACTCAATTCCAAGCTTTGGGTCAACGCCCTAGGAAAGAAAACTGGATCTGAGGGATCTAGAGGCCAATGACAACAGAGGTTAAAAGGCACAGCACAGGTGAGTGTGGCTGTTGCCTGCCAATTAAGCCAACCCCAAACTTCATATTTCATAAATAAAAACCATGTTAATATCCATGGCATAAATGAGGTCTAGGGAACTCTAAGGCTACTGACAGTAGGTAGAAAATGGACATAGGTGAGAGTAGATATTTCTAATTCTCTAGTTCTCCCTGCTTCATGGGTGCAAGCCTCTTTGACACGCGCCAAGTTCACCGTAACTCAGGGATACAAAGATCAAAGAGGGAAAGAGGAATCCCTTCTCTCTCTCCCTCACTTTCCCCAGATATCTACTAGGAAGAGAAGGAAACCAGGAACATCTGCTCCCCTCTTTCTAGATGGGTAGCTATTCATCTTCAGTCCGTACCCCTTTTGAATGCATCCTGAGCCACTGGGACACTTTTGAAAAAATGCCATCTTTTTATTCCTTTCTCCTCCTCAGTCCTCTCTTTAACTGATAGGTAATTGTTTCTCTGTACTATGAGACACTCCCCTCAGATGCATCCTCCAAACGAGAAAGAGTTAATTTCCCAAACATTAAACTGGTTGGCTTAGGATTGGGCCCAGGGGAAGGGAACCCAGAAGCCCAATATGATGGTAAAAGTGTAAAGTTTGTTGTTGTTGTTGTTTTTAATCAGTCAAGCTTTTTGGCTTCCCTCTCCCTGTACAAGCTGGCAAAAGGCCTGGAGATCTTTCAGCTATCCTTACCCCTCCCCTTGTTTTGTTTTGATACATGTTTTCTAAAAACCTGGTTCATCTGTTCTTACCTTCAGGACAACACACTCCCAACAGTCATGCAACTGGAGCCTCTGACGATGGCCCCTTCTGCTGGGCCCTTAGATAGGCCTATGAGGGAGCTCTGACTACCGTTTCCCCCAAGCAGTGCCCCTGTCAGCAGGAAGCAGTTAAGATAATATTTGTCCTTATCCTTAATCTAACTGCAGTTAGATGCACTTCTTTAGAGGGGGGAAATGAGAAAACCAGTTGGAAAGGGGTTCCTGGAGAAAATCCAACCAGCCTGCCCACTGAGGCGAAACCTCAGGAATTTCACAACATTTGCAGCAGAGAGGAGCTTGGCCCCTCCTCTTGCTGTGTAGAACCTGATATTCAAATAGCCAAGTGGAAAGCACTCTAGCAGGGAATCTGGCCTTGTGAGAGTCCCTATGTCCCCCTTTTCTTCCTTTTCATTGAATAAAATCCTGCATTACTTAACCTTCAGATTGTCTGTAAGCCTAAATTTTCTTGGCCATGGGACAGACAAGGACCTTGTCTTTAGCTGAACTATGGAAAAGTTCTGCAACAATTTGTACATCAAAATCTATAAAACATTGATTAAAAAAAACGAAGGTAGACACCTTAGATATCCCATTTCCATGGATTGGCAGAATTAATATTGTTAAAATATGCATACTACCAAAAGTAATCTATGATTCAATGCAATCCCCACAAATATCCCAATGACACTTTTTACATAAATAGGAAAGAATCCTAAAATTCAAATGTAATCACAAAAGACTGTAGGTAGTTAAAAGAATCCTGAGAAAGAAAGAAATCTGGAGGTATCACACTTTCTCACTTCAAAATATAGAACAAAGTTACCATAGTTACAACTGTATTGTACTGGCATAAAAATAGACATATAGTCCATGGAAGTGAATAGACAGCCCAGAAATAAACTCCTATAGATATAGTTTCCTGACATTTCACAAGGGTGCCAAGGTTACATAATCAGGAAAAAGTTACTCTCTTCAACAAATTCTGCTGAGAAAATATTTACATGCAAAGGATTGCAACTGAATCTTTTTATTATACCATACATAAAAATTTACTCAAAATGAATTAAAAATCTAAACATAAAACCAGAAACTATAAAACTGCAGTTTTAAAGAAACCATTGGGAAGAAAAATGTAGAGAAAATTCTTGACACTGACCTTGGGAATGATTTTTTTTGGCTATCACACCAGAAGCTCAAACAGTGAAAGCAAAGATAAAACATGTGACTACATAAGATTTAAAAAGCTTCTGAATAGTA
>NW_016107620.1:1489771-1569788 GCF_001604975.1 Cebus imitator
TAGCAAAAAAAAAAAAAAATCAACAGAATGAAAAGATAACCTAAGAAATCAGAGAAAATATTTGCAAACAATGTATCATAATGGAACAATATTTAAAATGCATAAGTAACTCCTTTAACTCAATAGCCAAAACCAAATAAAACAATTTAAAAATGCTTAAAGTACTTTAATAGACAGAAATTTTCCAAAGAAGACGTACAGTTGACCAACAGGTATATAAAAAATTCCTCAATATTGTTATTATTGGAAAAGAACCGAGTTACCTCAAGTTACCGGCGGCCTATTCTTGCAGATTTGGAGCAATTTCAGTTCTTGCCTCCTCAGAAGAAAGAATTCAACTGACGAGCATAAAGCAGAAAAAGAGATTGTGGCAAGTTCCAGAGAAGGAGTGGAAGTTGATTTTAAAAGGCCTTAGAACAGAAAAGAAAGGAAGGTGCACTCGGAAGAGACCCAAGCAGGCATGTGAAGGTAAAAGGGAAAGTCGAGTGCCCTGTTTAACCATGATCCTAGTACTTTCCTTGCTCTTTGCAATTGAGCATGCGCCTGTGTTAAGGGAATTATGAACCTGTCCATCTGAGGTTTTCTTCCCTTTTCTGGTGGAATGTGTTCCCAGAAGATCATAGTTTACCATTTTTGTCTCTTAACACTCATGCCCAGGAAGTTGCTTCTCCCTGGGGCCTGCATTCAATTAATATTTTGATATTAACAGACATGGACCATCAGGAAGTGATCTTTCTCTAGCACTACCAAATTATCATTTTTAGAGAGGCAATGCCATAATTGCCGGACCATCACCTGACATCCTAGTGGGTTGGGGGAGAGCCCTCTCCTGCCCCACTCATGTCTAACTACCTGTAAAAATGTCACTAATTTTCAGAGAAATGCAAATCAAAATCACAATCAGATATCTCACGCCTATTAGGATGGATATTATTTAAAAAACACCAAAAGATATGAAGTGTTGTGGAGCGTGTAAAGAAGTGGGAACACTTGCACACTGTTGGTTGGAATATAAAATGAGGCTTCTGATATGAAAAATAGTATGAAATTTCACAAAAAGCAAATATAATGAAACAACCATATGATACAGCAATCCCAGTTTGGGATACATATCCAAAAGAATTGAAATCGGTATCAAATCAAAGTTATATCTTCACTTTCAGGTTAATTGCAGCCTTATTTACAATAGCTGAGATATAGAAACAACCTAAATGTCTATCATCAGATAAATGGAAATATAAAACCTAATATATATGGACATTGGGATATTATTCAGCATCTAAAAAAATATTCTGCAATATGTGACAACATGGATGAGCCTGAAGGGCATCATGCTAAGTAAAACAAGTCATTCACAGAGGGATAAATACTACATGGTTCTTTTCAGTTATATGTGCATTCTAAAACTCATAGAAGCAGAGAGTAGAATGGTGGTTGCTAGAGGCTGGGGAGTAGAAAGATAGGGAGCTGTTATTTAATGGCAATAATATTTATTACGCAAGGTAAATAAGTTCTACAGAGCTGCTTCAAAACACAGTGCCTACAGTAAACAATACTATATATATTGCACTTTAAACAGTTCTTAAGAGGATACCTCTCATGTTCTGTTCTTCCCACACACGTGTGTACAGCACACACATATGTACACACAAACAAGTAACGTGAGAAAACTTGGGGAGGTGATGAAGACCTTTATTAACCTTCACTGTTGTGATGGTTTACTGGGTGTACGCATATTTTCAAACTCATCAAATTATATAAATTAAATATATGAAGTTTTCGGAAATCAGTTATAACTCAATAAAGCTGTTAAAATACAAACCAACCCTAGGTGATGCCATGAGATAAAAAACAGAAGTGATATTGCTCTGACAACATAGGAGCTCTGTGACGGCTTTGGGAAAAAAAGCCTTTACAAAAAATGTCCAGTAATTGACAATTTTCTCTGATATTTTCCTTCTGAAGAAGTTATGGCTGTGTTAATGTCTGCGCAACTTTCAGAAGCGTGTAATTTCACTCACCTTTTGTTTCCATCATTTTGAAAAATCAGAAATAATCACATGCAGTAGCAGCAGCGCTGTGTAAAGTAAATGTTACCTATCATGGCAATAGGAGAACAACTAAAAGAGAACTGCAAATAAGGCTTTGCACTCTCTCTCTCCCCCTCTATATCTATGCATATATATATACACATATATATTAGATATAATTATATATAGTTATATAATATCCCCATTACACACAAAAATGAAAATGTATTTTTGTATTACTAGTGTAAATAAGCTAAGAAGAAACAATGAAAAGAAGAAAGGAAGGAAGAAAGGAGGAAGGGAGAAAAAAGAAATGAGGAAGAAAAGAATGCGGCAAAAAGAGTCTAAGGTGTCAACAGAGTCAAACTAACAGACCCATTTTGAAGGTTTACGGACATTTATGTGATGACTCATGTGGTGGGTTTATTGTGTCAAGAGTTAGTAGAAGAAAAACTCTTTCACTGACTGGCTTCTTCATTAAGCCTATTCGAAACCATTCTTTCACTGGTAACAAATAACAAGGGACAAACTCTAGACCATTTTGAGCCACAAAGCTACACTTTGGCCAGAGATCAGGGCAGGTATAATTAGAAATTCCCAATCTCTTTCAATATATTTTTTCCTCATGTCAACTATTTTAGAATTTCAATGAATAGTTCTATGTTCAAATTTCAAATCCCATGGCACTGCTTTAATACAATCATCTTGCAAAAAGTTAATCTCATCTTTCTCTTTACTTGTCAAGGCCAATTCTACAGTTTCTCTAAACATAGAAAATTACTACGCATGTGGTCTGTCAATTTCAGAGAAGCAGCAAGCTCAATTACCCTTGGATAATAATTCATTTTCAACTACTCATTGTGTAGCCCTTATCAAACTTATATCTATAAAAATGGTTATTTGAATTGCTTTGCAATGACCCCTTCCCATAAATTAAAAGAACTTTAACCTAATGTTAATTTAAACGAGGTAAAGTTTTTAATCTCTTTCATTAAAATAGTAATCTAGAAGACCATAATCTTTTGCACATTGCTATGACAGTTGGATTAATATACTGCTATTGTATACTACAGTTTTCATATCAAGAGGACAGTAACAGTAAACTGACAAGGAGTCATTACAAACAAAATGATTTTGTTAGTGATTCCTCATCACCTTTCAATTAAGAATTAAAAATTTTTTGATCTCTGGGCTCAATTCAGAAGTGGACAAGGCCAAACCTCAATGTATGAGGGCAAAGAGAGGTACATCTGAGTTTAATGAGAAACAAACTGCAGGAATATACAAGCGAACACTAAACAGTTATTCCTCTTGTAAAATGGTACAGTGGAAAGGGATTTTCTTCCGTCTAACCAAATGTAGGATGGGACACCCTCACAACACTCGGAACAACTATGGAATTCAGGTTACGTTGTACTTGACAACTGGTAAAGAAGAAGGAAAGGAGTAGAAATACTATCTGCTCCCTCTCCTCTATTAGTTGTTGGCAAGAGAGAATCAACTAGGAATATTGAGTTACCAAGATGAGACGCAGCAGGAAGACACTATTTTCCTTAAACCTGAAGGGAGAAAAGGAGAGAATAGTATAGTAATATCAAAGTCCAACAGGAGTCAAATTGGAGTCAACTACTGTAAAGCAATGAGCAATTTAAAGATTAGCAGAAAATTCTTTCTCCTGTTAAAATTCTGTTAAAAACGTAATATGGAGGCAGGGATGTAGCAGGAAAAAAAATACTATGGTGTAATAAAAAATGTGTTTGGTCTTTGTCCCTGATTTTAGGAGCTCTGTGCTCCCAAAGAGCTCTCTGCTTAACCTATGGGGTCTGTACAAAATACAGAAGTTTGTGGAAGAATTGAATTGAATTTTCAAAGACCTTGGTGGTACTGGATAATTGCAGAAATGGTGTGGAAAAATATGTATATTTGGTGCCAGAATAAAATCATATAATTGGTGTCAGAATTGATGTCAGAAAACATAAAAAAAAACTTGGCCTCTTTTGTCGTGTTATCTTATCTCTTTCTTCTGCCTTCCTCTGGCTTAACACAAGTGGGAAGAAGACCAGCAAGGTAGCTCAGGTAGCATATTCTGACATGGATGTTGTGGGAAAGAAAAAATACTCTTTCTTCCTATGTTAGGTTTGTGGCTGAGGCTCCTTTATCAAAGGACATAATAACGTGAGAAAAACCTACAAATATATTTGATATAAGTCTTACATGACACAGGAACCCTTAGAAATAATGACCCAAAGAAACAGGTAAACCTTTTGAGGAATGATGAAGAGTGGATAGTCATGGAGAAATGAAATTGGAAGACAAAATGGTATAAACTGACGGTAATTAGCTGGGGGGAACTTAGGAAGGCTTGTTTGTTCACATTCTTCTTTGTGTTCCCGTGTCTTCTGAGATAAGAATGGATGTGGAGAAATAGGAACACTTTTACACTGTTGGTGGGAGTGTAAATTAGTTCAACCATTGTGGAAGACAGTGTGAGATTCCTCAAGGACATAGAAATAGAAATTCCATTTGACCCAGCAATCCCATTACTGGGTATATATCCAAAGGATTACAAATCGTTCTACTATTAGGACACGTGCACACGGATGTTCATTGCAGCACTGTTTACAATAGCAAAGACCTGGAACCAACCCAAATGCCCATCGACGATAGACTGGATAGGGAAAATGTGGCACATATACACCATGGAATATTATGCAGCCATCAAAAACGCTGAGTTTGGGTCCTTTGTAGGGACATGGATGAACCTGGAAACCATCATTCTCAGCAAACTGACAGAAGAGCAGAAGATCAAACACTGCATGTTCTCACTCATAGGCGGGTGTTGAACAATGAGAACACATGGACACAGGGAGGGGAGCACTACACACTGGGGTCAGTTGGGGGGAAATAGGGGAGGGACGGTGGGGGGTGGGAAGCTGGGGAGAGATAGCAAGGGGAGAGATGCCAGATGTAGGTGATGGGGAGGAAGGCAGCAAATCACACTGCCATGTGTGTTCCTATGCAACAATTTTGCATGTTCTTCACATGTACCCCAAAACCTAAAATGCAATAAAATAAATAAATGGGAAAAAAAAGAATGTTTCTTTCCTTCATACATATAGAGTATCTCTTAAATGAGGGTCTTAGGACTCAAATGCCAAGGTGCTGTATTTTGAGGTAGCATACCCTGAGTTGCACCAAGGTCAGTCTCCTGGGTCAAGACCAGAATAGAGATGGGTAAATAATGGATATAGGAGCGGGTTTAGGGGCAGGGACAAATGCAAATAATCAACACAAAAATAACCATATTAATTTATTGAACTTTTAAGAAACACCAACTTTCTCCATTCTGTCTTTCACAGATTGGGTTCTTTAAATGTGGACTCTGAGACAGAGGTTAGAAGTATTCTATTAGAGAATACTCTTCAATTCAATTCCTGGTAGGGAAGTGAAGAGAGTTGAATAAACAATAGAAAGTGGAAAAGATGCAATGCACTCTGATTGGAATGACTGAATTTAATCTGTGTGGAGTTCTGAGAATGAGGGGACCCTTCAGAGCTGTCCTGAGTTAGGCCGAGAAAAGGCCTTTATGCTCCTGATCAGTATTTGGCTGCATATCATCTTGGGAAGTGGGTAGTCACCCTTCCTTAGCTGAGGAGTCCTGAAAGGGGATGACCACTGAGGATTTTCTACTGGCAGCACTCCCACCACCTGCAGAATAAATCCTTTATTTATGAAAGGAGATGAGGTCATGTGTTACAACATCTACCACATCATCTTGGAAATGTCAGTTCTAAAATGGACTAGAAAGGTCTCTAGAGATGATATGATTTCATTCACTCATTCATTCACTTATTGAACAAATACTTAAAGAGCATCTACTAGTTGTAAGTCACTGTACCTTGGTTTGGGAACGTCACCACAAAAAAATAGACATGGTCTCTGCTCTTGGAAATTTAACAAATAAGGAAGAAATGCAAACATCCAGGCTGATATTATATGCTAAATTCTAAGATGCAGGAAATAGCAGGTTTTTGAGACCATAGAAATGAGGTTCTCAAGTAAGACTTGGGGGCATGCAGGTGAGTTATACTAAAATAAATGAGCAGGGCAGTGGTCTTAACAGTAAGCAGAGAGGGGAAAATACTCCAGAGAGAAGAATCAGCCTGTGGAGTTCTAGAGAAAACACAGAAAATGCCGTGGTTGGAGACCTGATAGATGTTAAATGTGAAGAATACAGAACACAGAGGGTCATTGGTGGGTGAGTAATCAAAAGTCATGGAGGAGTTTTTAGTAGATGTAGTAATAATCATATTTGACTTTTAACTTGTCAAAATTTCACTTTTTCTTGTTTATTTTCTTTATATATTTCTTATTTGAAAAGATATCAATTGATAAACTTCTAGGTGCCAGACACTAGGTGCTTAGAATAAAGTGTCAAACTAAGCTTTAGAAGATGAGTTATAGGAAGCAACACAAAGAAAAAGACTACTTTGGGAGACCAACGTGGGCGGATCACAAGGTCAAGAGATCGAGACCATCCTGGTCAACATGGTGAAACCCCCTCTCTACTAAAAATACAAAAAATTAGCTGGGCGTGGTGGCATGCACCTGTAGTCCCAGCTACTCGGAAGGCTGAGGCAGGAGAATTCCCTGATCCCAGGAGGTGGAGGTTGCAGTGAGCCGAGATCACGCCACTGCACTCCAGCCTAGCGCCTGGTGACAGAGCAAGACTCTGTCTCAAAAAAAAAAAAAAAAAAAAAGAGACTACTTACGAGGTCATTACAGCCCCAGCCCAGTTGAGGCTTCTTAGTGGCTGACAGGATGATGTTTTCGAAAATATACCAAAGTTAAAGGTTCTTCATGGTATTCAGGAGGTATATTTAAAAGACATTGGTAATTGCTTGGTTGAGAGAGATGATGGAGAAGGAGAACTTAAGAATGGCTTCCAGGTTTCTGGTTTTAGTATATAGATGCAAACTGGTATCTTTCATTGAGATGGAGTGTTGGGTCTAAAAAAAATTAGTTTTAACACCTTGAATTTAAAATGCATGTGGGATATGTAAGAAAAGGTTAAGTGGCTCCTAAAAATACACAGGTTGAAAGCTTGAAAGAGATCTCTTTCTATCTAGTAATTTCTAATAATGTTACAATTATTTTTAATCTTTGGAAACTGTCTCCCTAGACATTGTAGCTTAAATTGGTTAGGTTTATCATACCTAGCCCACCCAACAAAAGATGTCAATATGTACCACCGGTTGTATCACATTAGTTTCTATCGTCATCAAAATCCTCTTACACCATTAGAGGTAGGAATGGAAAGGGGGATTTCACTTACGTTAACATTGTATTTGAAGTGACATAATGATGCCTCTACCCAATTCTAGTATTCTCCTAAACAACAGAATAGGATGCTGTTCCCTAAGAGAACTGACATTAATTTCCTAGGCACTTCCAAAATACCATCATTGTTCTTAAATAGTATGTAGTCCCAGAAAACCTAAGATATATTATTATAGTCTGTAAAATTCATGTTTTAGCATAAAACACTAATTTTAATTTAGATTTAATTTTTATATATTCATTCACTTATTTTTCCTTATATTACTTGTTCAATGTTGGAAAAAAAATTATCCACATCTGATTTTTTTAGCTTCAAAATGTCGTGAATCTTCTGAAAATTCTTGAATTATGTCTTTACCATACCACTAGAATTCATTATCTGAGCTATAAAAACAAAATATTAATATCTGCTTGATAAGGGAAAAGAGGAATGCTTAATGTTAGAACTTAAAAGGATTGGAAATGTAAATTTTATTGTCTGCCTTGTTTCAGAAACTTCTGACATGCCATTTCATTAAATCCTCACAACAACCCTGAAAAGTGGTTTCCCCATCCCTTTTACCAATGGGGAAACTATTTCAGGCTAAATTCCTGATGACTCCCACTTGGTGGATCTATGGACACTTCAGTAGTTATTCCAATTTCAAAAGTCTATTGTAGCAGAAATTATCCGTGTTCTGTTTCCCTAGCCTGACTTCCAACATCAAACACCTGCATTTTGTCAGATGGTTGCCTCTTGCTACTAGAACCCATTTTGTCCATGTGAATGGCTGGCCAGAAGTACTTAGGAATATTTTCTATTGCACCACTGTTAAATAAAGTACATATTTTTAAAAGAAATAGCAGCAGATAACTGATATCTGTAAGTATTTCACTTTTAACAAATCTGCATTTTTTTTCCTTTTTAGTTCTCCTTGACATATGAGGTAAGAAAACTAAATATTACTTAAAATTTTAGAGAAAATGAGTGATACAGAAAGAGAAATGATAAAGAAAATAACTGATTATAATTATTGAAAAACAAATTTATAAAACGTTGTTTGCCCAAGGCTAGTGCTCATGCACTTAAAAATTTAAAATGTGGTAGCACCCAGATACATAAAACAAGTACTTAACGACCTACAAAGAGACTTAGACTCTCACACAATAATAGTGGGAGACTTTAACACTCCACTGTCAACATTAGACAGATCAACAACACAGAAAATTAACAAGGATATCCAGGATTTGAACTCGGATCTGCACCAAGTGGACCTAGTACACATCTACAGAACAATCCACCCCAAATCCGCAGAATGAATATACATTCTTCTCAGCACTACATCGCACCTACTCTAAAATTGACCACATAATTAAAGTAAATCCCTCCTAAGCAAATGCAAAAGAACAGAAATCATAACAGTCTCTCAGACCACAGTGCAATCAAATTAGAACTCAGGATTAAGAAACTAACTAAGAACCACACAACTTCATGGAAACGGAACAATTGGCTCCTGAATGTTGACTGCATAAACAATGAAATAAAGGCAGAAATAAAGATGTTTTTCAAAACCAATGAGAATGAAGACACAATGTACCAGACTTTCTGGGACACACTTAAAGCAGTGTCTAGAGGGACATTTATAGCAGCAAATGCCCACATGATAAGCAAAGAAAGATCTAAAACTGACACCGTATCATCAAAATGGAAAGAACTAGAGGAGCAAGATAAAAAACTCAAAAGCTAGCAGAAGACAAGAAATAACTAAGATCAAAGCAGAACTGAAGGAGATAGGGACACAAAAAACCCTTCAAAAAAATTGATAAATCCAGGAGCTGATTTTTTGAAAAGATCAACAAAATAGACAGACTGCTAGCCAGATCAATAAAAAGGAAAAGAGAGAAGAATCAAATAGATGCAATAAAAAATGATAAAGGGGACATCACTACCAATTCCACAGAAATACAAACTACCATCAAAGATTACTACAGACCACTCTAAGCACATAAACCAGTAAACCTGGACGAAATGGATAAATTCCTGGACACTTGCCTCCTCCCAAGCCTAAACCAGGAAGAAGTTGAAACCCTGAATAGACCAATAACAAGGGGTGAAGTTGAGGCAACAATTAATAGCCTACCAACCAAAAAAATCCAGGTCCAGATGGGTTCACAGCCGAATTCTACCAGACATACAAAAAGGAGCTGGTACCACTCCTTCTGAAACTATTCCAAACAATAAAAAAGGAGGGAATCCTTCCTAAATCATTTTATGAGACCAACATCATTCTGATACCAAAAAGCAGCAGAGACACAACTAAAAAAGAAAACTTCAGGCCAATATCGTGATGAACATACATGCAAAAATCTTGAACAAAATACTGGCAAACCGATTGCAATAGCACATCAAAAAGCTTATCCATCACGATCAAGTAGGCTTCATCCTGGGGATGCAAGGCTTGTTCAACATACGCAAGTCTATAAACGTAATTTACCACATAAAGAGAACCAAAGACAAAAACCACATGATTACTTCAATAGATGCAGAGAAGGCCTTTGACAAAATTCAACAATTCTTTATGCTAAAAACTCTCAATAAACTAGGTATGAATGGAACACATCTCAAAATAACAAAAGCTATTTACCACAAACCCACAGCCAATATCATACTGAACAGGCAAAAGCTGGAAGAATTCCCTTTGAAACCAGGCACTAGATGAGGATGCCCTCTCTCACCACTCCAATTCAATATGATATTGGAAGTTCTAGCCAGAGCAATCAGGCAAGAAAAAGAAATAAAGGGTATTCAATTAGGAAAGGAGGAAGTCAAACTGTCTCTATTTTGAGATGACATGATTGTATATCTAGAAGACCCCATCATCTCAGCCCAAAATCTTCTCAAACTGATAAGCAACTTTAGCAAAGTCTCAGGATACAAAAATCAATGTGCAGAAATCACAAGCATTCCTATATACTAATAACAGGGTAACAGAGAACCAAATCAAGAGTGAACTCCCATTCACAATTGCTACAAAGAGAATAAAATACCTAGGAATACAACTAACACAAAGATGTGAAGGACCTCTTCAAGGAGAACTACAAACCCCTGCTCAAGGAAATAAGAGAGGACACAAACAGACGGAGAAACATTCCATGCTCATGGTTAGGAAGAGTCAATATTGTGAAAATGGCCATACTGCCCGAAGTAATTTAAAGACTCAATGCTATCCCCATCAAGCTACCAAAGACCTTCTAAAAAAAAAAAAAAAAAAACACTTTAAACTTCATTTGGAACCAAAAACAAGCCCGCATAGCCAAGATAATCGTAAGCAAAAAGAACAAAGCTGGAGGCATCTTGCTACCTGACTTCAAACTATACTACAAGGCTACCATAATCAAAACAGCATGGTAGTGGTAGCAAAACAGAGATATAAACCAATGGAACAGAACAGAGGCCTTGGAGGCAACACCACACATCTACAACCATCTGATCTTTGACAAACCTGACAAAAACAAGCAATGGGAAAGGATTCCCTGTTTAATAAATAATGTTGGGAAAATTGGCTAGCCATGTGTGGAAAGCAGAAACTGGACCCCCTCCTGACATCTTACAATAAAATGAGAGCTCCAGATGGATTAAAGACTTAAACATAATCCCTAACATCATAAAAATCCTAGAAGAAAACCTAGGCAAAACCATTCGGGACATAGGCATAGGCAAGGACTTCATGACTAAAACACCAAAAGCATTGACAACAAAAGCCAAAATAGACAAATGAGATTTAACTAAACTCCAGAGCTCCTGTATAGCAAAAGAAACAATCATTGGAGTGAACCAGCAACCAACACAACGGGAAAAACTTTTGCAATCTACCCAGCTACCAAAGGGCTAATATCCAGAATCTACAAAGAACTAAAACAGATTTACAAGAAAAAACCAAACAAATCCATTCAAAAGTGGCATAAGGATATGAACAGACACTTTTCAAAAGGAGCTCATCATGACTGGTCATTAGAGAAATGCAAATCAAAACTACATTGAGATACCATCTCACATCAATTAGAATGGCGATCATTAAAAAATCTGGAGACAACAGATGCTGGAGAGAATGTGGAGAAATAGGAACACTTACACTGTTGGTGGGAGTGTAAATTAGTTCAACCGTTGTGGAAGACACAGAGTGGTGATCCCTCAAGTACCTAGAAATAGAAATTCCATTTGACCCAGCAATCCCATTACTGGGTATATACCCAAAGGATTATAAATGTTCTATTATAAGGACACATGCACATGTATATTCATTGTGGCACTGTTTATAATATCAAAGTCCTGGAACCAACTCAAATGCCCATCAATGGTAGACTGGACAAGGAAAATGTGGCACATATATACCATGGAATACTATGCAGCCATTAAAAACAATGAGTTCATGTCCTTTGTAGGGACATGGATGAATCTGGAAACCATCATTCTCAGGAAACTGACACAAGAACAGAAAATCGAACACTGCATGTTCTCACTCATAGGCGGGTGTTGAACAATGAGAACACATGGACACAGCGAGGGGAGCATCACACACTGGGTTCTGTTGGGGGGACTAGGGGTGGCACAGCAGGGGGATGGGGAGGTTGGGGAAGGATAACATGGGGATAAATGCCAGATATAGGTGATGGGGGGATGGAGGCAGTAAACCACATTGTCACGTATGTACCTATGCAACAATCCTTCATGTTCTGCACATGTACACCAGAACCTAAAGTACAATTTAAAAAATAAATAAAATTTTTAAAAAATTAAAAAAAAAATTTCAAGTTTAAAATGTAAACTTCAATGTCAATTTAAAATTTAAATGTTAAATATAAATTAAATTTAAAAATGTAATTCATAGAAAAAGTAAAAAAAATGAGTTGTTATGAATTATTTAATATGTGGATTTAAAATATATATATATATATATATATATATATATATATATCTGGGATTGAGCATTTTGCAAGCACAATTTAACGTATGCTTTGCTTTAACAGTTGAAGAGGTTAAAAAGTCACCAGATTATAATTGTCAATCAAAAAGTTTCCAGCAGGACACACAGTGCTCCATAGGAGGGAAGGAAGAAATGGTGTCTGAAAATAAAGCACTTTTATGATTTTTAAAATCCATTGAATTTTAACAAATATGTAAATAAAACATCACTTTGACCCTTTTGTTTCAATTAGTCTTTCATGCTTAAAATACACTATGTTAAATTACTTGGATGGAAATAGAAAACTCCCCAACATTTTTTAAGTTATTGAGCTCGATGAAAAGGTTCAGTTTCTCTGGAAATTTTTCATGCTGTCTTTTATGGTAACTGCTGTGAGTAAGAACAGACATGCAACTTTTTCATGTCATCTCTTGATCACTCTCAAAGGAGTCCCACGCAATTTCAATCCTCCAAAAACTTTTGTGTAAACATCATAAGAGTGTTCACCTCTGTGAAATATTCAATTTGTGAGGCAGGTGGTAAAAAAGAAGTTATATCCTGGGAACTACTGGTAACTATTAAAAAATAACAAAAGGGCTATATACTGTCTGCTAATTTTTATGGCATTAAATAAAAAATAACACAGAAGTTGATCATCATAACAAATTCTTCAGTTCCTAATATTATCATTTACATTAGTACCATTGTTAGAATGCTTTTTAAATGACATTTGTGTGTTTGTTTATACATGGCACTTACACAAATGGCTCACAATCAGATGATATTAAAAGTTATTGTTTAGAATGACAATGTTATTCTATTAAAAAGTGTTTTCTTATTTTAAAAAATACCTATAATTGTGCTACATTTTCATTTTGCATTTGTATTTATGAAATTTGTTATACCTTTGATATTTATGACTTTGTTCATTAAAAATCTCCCTATTAAGAACTGCTTAATAAATTCCAAATGCAATTAGAAAGCAAAACTTTATGTTTCTAATTAGACTTAAAGCTGTGATTCTATTTTTATTGTTAAATAGAAACAAAGTCAATTTGAATGTAGGAGATTCTGTCTTATGTATAGGACCTTCTGCCATAATTTTGTGTTTGAAGAAACTTATGGTTTAGTGTATCTTTATGGATCCTTTACTTAAATTTCAATTGCATACTCTAATTTTCAGAGACTGAAGTACTATTAAATATTTTCATATAATAAGAAAGGCACAACGAACTTGAGACCACCTTGAGGATATTGGTTACAGATTTGCAAATTTCAGATTGAAACTACTGTGAAATGTAGTTTATTATGTGAATGTATCAATGTAAACTAATTTACATAATCATATTATAGAGTAACTTATTAAAAGCCTACTTACATTACCATGGCACACTACTACTTGCTCGCATAAAGGATTTTGCTATTATAGTCAAGGTATAACAATACTTTGACTTGGAGAAAGGATAAATACAGTAAATATTTTTATACTGATATTTAATCCTTAGACATAGTTCCTTGTTTAAGTGAGTAACAGTTTGTCTTACTATAACATTACAAAAGAAAATAATGCTGGACCAAGCCTGATCGACAGCTTGCAATGGGAAATAGCAAATGCCTGTCAGAGGGAGGATGGAGGATGGGAGATGTGGAAGTCAATTATCAGTTCACCTCAGAATAATTATTCTCCCTATCTTGAATTTTTTGTTTATCATACCCATTGCTAAAATGCCTTTTAAAATATGACATTTGTACCTTATTTGCTTTATTCAATCATTGCAATAGAAATTTGGGCTGTTCATCACGTACTGTATCTTACTTAAAAGTAAATAAATGTAGCTACATTTGAATGTATTTTTTTTTTACTTAAATATACCTTAAGAAAATAAAAATGCAAAACACAAAATGAGGGAAGGAATTTGCAACACACATATTGCAAATGGCTAATACCTGGATTATATTAAAAAGTATTACAAATCAATAGGCAAAAGAGATAATTTAATAGAAAAATAAGCTAAAGAGAATCTTTGTATCACCAATAAACAGATTGCAATGGCGTTTAACTTAAATCTACTAGACAATACTATTATACTCCCACAAAGAAGGCTAAAAATAAAAGGCAGAAAAGATGAAGTATTGGAGAATAAATGGAACAACTGGAATTTTCATACACCACTAATGGAGGAATTAATTGCTATAATCATTTTGTTAAACTACTTTGTATTATATACTAAAGCTTAACATGTGCACATCCTAAGACTTAACCATTCCTACAATAAAAATACACACATATGTTCATGAAAAAACATACACAACAATGTTCATCGTATTATTATTTATAATAAACCCAAACGGAAAACCACCCAAATACTCATCAATAGCAGTTTGGATATATAAACTATAGTATATTCACAATGGAATATATACACAAAGTAATGAGAATGAATGATCTACAGCTATACGGAGCTGCACAGATGAATCTGGCAAGCATAACAGTAAGAGTAAGAATGCTTGTAAAACAAACAAACAAACAAACTAGAAAACTAAAGAGCAAATAAAATATGATTCCATGTATATAATGTTCAAAAACAGTAAATACCAACCTTTGTTTTAGAACTCAGAAGAGTGATTACTATCAAGAAAGTATTGTTACAGTCTCACCAATACACCATAATGTAACAGTGTTTCTCCATTCAGTATGATACTAGCTGTGGGTCTATAATATATGACTTTTATTATGTTGCAGTATGTTTCTCTTATTCCCAGCTTTTTGAGGATTTTTATAACAAAAGGATATTGAATGTTATTCAACGTTTTTTCAGCATCAGTTGAAATGGTTAAATCGTTTTTGTCCTTCATTCTGTTGATAAGGTATACCATGTAGATTGTTTTGCATATGTTGAACCATCCTTGCATCTCTGTTGTTTTTTTCTTTAGGTGGCATCCTAATTGCAGTAACTCTGTGGTTCTTGCAGACTCACAGAGTTTCCACCTTGATGGTTCTGGAAGAATTATCTAGATTACCAGGCTGAGACACCTGTTCTCTTCCCTTGTTTTTTCCAGAATCTCTCTCTCTGTTTTGAGATGCCTGGAGCTGCAGGTGGTGTAAGACAAGCACCTCTGTAGTCACCACCAGTGAGACTGTGCTGGGTCAGATCTGAAGAAAGCATAGCATGAGATCTTACCCAAGGCCTGCTGTAACCACTCACTGGCTACTGCCTATGCTTGCTCAAGGCATGAGGGGTCTAAAACCAGGATATGGCAAATCCAGCCAGGTCTGTGTCCTTACTTCAGGGCAGCAACTTCCCTTAGACCCCAAGTATGTCTAGAGTTGCCATCTGGGAGCCAGGAACTACAGTCAAGATTCTTAGAAGTCTACCTGGTGTTCTATTGAACTGCACCTGAGCTGGCACTCAAAACACTAGATGTAGTCCTTCCCAATTTTCTATTCCATTTCCAAAGGCAGAAGATCCTCACCTCATGGCCACCACCACACCACAGGCCTATGGGGAGAATTGCCAGTCTTACTGATGTTCCCTTAAGACCCAAGGTCTCTTAAGTCAGCTTGTGGTGACTGTTGCCTGGCCTGGAACTCATCCTTCAGGGCAGTGGGATCCCCTGTGTCCTAGGACAGTTCCAAAAATGCAGTCCAAGAGCCAAGTCCTCAAATTTGGGACCTCAAGAGCCTGCTTGGTGCTCTTCCCCTCTGTGGGAATGTTGGTCCTTAAGGTGCAAAACAAAGTCTGCTTTACTTTTTCATCCACTCTTCTTAAGTGGACGGAGTGTCTTCTCATAGCCACCACAGCTGGGGATGTGCTGAGTCTCACCTGAAGCAGCAAGTCTCCGTCTCACTCGAGGCCCTCTGTATAGTGTATGGGTCTTACTGCTGGTTATTCAAGGCTGAAGGGCTCTTCAGTTAGCAGGCGATACCTTCTGCCAGGACTGGTTCCTTCCCTTCAATGCTGCAAGTTCCCTTTTGGCCATGGTGTGTCCAAAAACGTTGTCTGTGAGTTAGAAGCTGGAAAGGGGATCTCACAACTCTGACTAATGCCCTATCCTGTGGTGGCTTTGCTGGTGTCCAAAATACAAACAAAGGTCTCCCTTCTCTTTCCTCTTCTCTCCTCAAGTTGAGAGAAGGAGTCTCTTTTGGTGCCATGAGTTCTGCAGCCTAGGGTTTTTGGAGGGGTGATGCTAACACTCCCTTAGCCTCCCCAACTGGTGTCTCAGTAGGCAACATGCCCCGCCAGTCCACTGTCTCTGGGCCCAGTTCAGCACTAGGACTCACCATAGATGTTTCAGTCCTTGTGGCCTACACTGCTTTTCAAGTTTATTTAGAAGCCCAAGGCACTTTAGCAAGCAGTGGTGAGGAACATGGGAACTCATGTTCCCACTACTGGTATTGGTAATGCCCCTCTGGTAAGGGCTGTTTTACATGCTCCCTTCCTGGTGGGAATCAGCAGAGTTTGGTATGGGTTTTTTGTGTGTCTGTTATAACAGGATGGCACTGAGTTGAGTGCCTCACAAATTCTGTGATCACCCTCACCCTAGTGCACTGAAATGTTTCCACACTATGCCACCGCTGCCCATGGATGGTGAATGGGTGGTGTTTTGGCTATTAAAGATTTTTACCTACCTTTTCACTGCCTCTTTCAATGATATAAAGTGAAAACAAGGTATTATGGCTGCTCACTTGATTTTTGGTTCTTATGAAGGTTTCTTTTGTGTATATATTTGTTCAATTGGTGTCCTTGCAGGAGAGACAATCAGTGGGGCCTTCTATTCTGCCATCTTGCTCTGCCTCAAGTCTCACCTTGAACATTTTTTGACCAATTTCAATCCAAGCAGTATCTCTAGCTCTGAAAAAGTTTCAAGTTGGCTCTATAAAAACAAACAACAATAGATAGTCCTTTAAGAATGAGGTATTACTTTTTCCACTGCAACTAGAAAACCAGTACTAAAAATTTCTTTCAGTAATGCAGCCTATTGTCTTCAAGGCCATCACCAAAGTGAGTAGTAGAGGATGGTACCAAAGTAAATAAAAATGCCACACAGCTCTTTTACTAACTCAGCTGTTATTATTTTTCAAAAACCTTTCCCCTGGTTTCTGTAAGTTTTTATTACATTTGGGAGTACTGAAAAAGTTGATTCTGATTGTTTTTGCTAGCTTATTCACTGTGTTTTAGGTGGGATTGACTTATTAGGTTTTCTTTGGCTATTTTTTTCTAATATCATGTTATCTTAACAAATTTAAAAGAATAGAAATCATACAACATATGTCCTTAGATCATAGGAAATTAACATTTACATCAATAGGAAAAAGATAACTGATAACTTTAAAAATATTTCAAGATTAAGCACTAAACTTTTAAATAATAAATGTATCAAGGAAAAATATGCAAGTAAATTTAAAAAACATATATTGTGAACTAAATAAAAATAAAAATATGACATAAAAATTTGTGAGAGTCAGCAAAAGCAGGGAAGAGTGGAAAACGTATAGAATTAAATGCATAAATTTGAAAAGAATAAATCCCTGTAATCAGTAATCTCAGGCCATCTTATAAAACTGAATAATAAAATGACAAATACAGCCTACAAAAAGTAAAATAATAAATGACTTAAATGAAGTCTATAAATCAATAAAATCAAAAGCAAAAATAATACAGAAAAAAAGGAAAAACCAAATCTGGTTTTTGAAAAGATGAATAAAATCTTTTAATCTCTAGAAAGGTTAGCCAAGAAAAAGAACAAAGAGATAAGTTAACAATATTTTTTAAAAAATAAAGTGTACTCATCCCAAGTAATTGACAATAACTCCTAAAACTATATAAGTAATTATTACATTGTCACAAAATATACTGTTAATATGCAAAATTTCATGCCTAGAAATGCGTCTAACCAATAAGGTTAAAGATCTACACACACACACACACACATACACACACACACACGCGCGCGCGCGCGCGTGTAAATAATAATAATAGAACACTGCTAAAAGAAAGCAGAACCTAAAGTACAATAAAAATAAATTTTAAAAAACTTACTTATAAAAAACAAAAAGAAATCACAGGTGACATAAACAAATGGAAAAGCATTCTCCTAGATGGGAAGAATTAATGTTCCTAGATTGGAAGAATTAATGCCATTAAAATGTTCATACTGTCCAGAGGAACTACAGATTCAACACTATTCCTATCAAACTACCAATGTAATTTGTTTTCACAGAATTGGTAAAAATTATTCTAAAATTCACAGAGAAACAAAAAACAACCCAGAGGAACAAAGTGTTCATGTGGAAAAAGACCAAGCCAGAGGCATCACATTACCCAACTTCAAATTATACTGTAAGTCTACAGTAACTAAAATACCATGGATCTGGTATGAAAAAACAGACACCTAGAACAGTGGAAGATAATATATATACCTAAATCCATCTAATCTTCAATAGTTAATACAAATAATCAATGAGGAAAGGACTCCCCATTCAATAAATAGTGCTGGGATAGCTAGCAAGTCATGTGCAAAAGAATTAAACCGAACTCCTACATTTCATCATAAACAAAAATAAACTCAAGATGCATCAAAGATTTAAATGTAATACCTCAAAGTATAAGAATCCAAAACCAAAACATAGGAAACACCATTCTGGATATTAGCCTTGGGAAAGAATTTATGACTAAGTCCTCAAAAGCAAATGCAACAAAACCAAAAAATGGACAAGTGGGACCTAATTAAAGAGCTTATGCATAGCAAAACAAACTATAGACAGAGTAAAGAGGCAACCTACAGAATGGGAGAAAATATTTACAAACTATGCATCTGACAAGTGTCTAATATCCGAAGTCTATAGGTAAATTGAACAACTGAACAGGTGAAGAATAAATGACCCCATTAAAAAATGGACAAAAGCCATAAAGAGGAATCTCTTAAAAGAAGACATACAAGTGTCCAGCACACATATGAATAAATACTCAACATCACTAATTATCAGAGATACAAATCAAAACCACAATAAGGTACTTTTTAAAACAGGTCAGAATGTCTTTTATTAAAAAGTCAAAAACAATAGATGTTGGTGAGGTTGCTGAGAAAAGGGAATGCTTATACACTGTATTTGTCAGGGTTCTCTAGAGGGACGGAAGTAATAGGATATATGAATATATGAAAAAGAGTTTATTAGGGAGAATTTGTTCACATAATCACAAGGTGAAGTCCCAGAAAAGCCATCTGCAACCTGCAGAAGAAGCCAGTAGTGGCTCAGTCCAAGACCAAAAGCCTCAAAATCAGACAAGCTGACAGTGCAGCCTTTAGTGTGTGTTTGAAGACCCAAAAGCCCCCAGCAAACCATTGGTGTAAGTCCAAGAGTCCAAAGGCTAAAGAACTTGGAATCTGATGTCCAAGGGCAGGAGGAACAGAAGCATCCAGCACAGGAGAAAGATGAAAACCAGAAGACTCAGAAAGCCAGTTTATAGTCCACTTTCTTCTGGCCGCTTTTTTCTAGTCCTGCTGGCAGCTGATTGGACGGAGACCATTTTGGGTGGGTCTTCCTCTTCCAGTCCACTTACTCAAATGTCAATCTCCTCTGGCAACACCTCCACAGGCAATACTTTACCAGCTATCTAGGAATTCTTCAATCTAGTCACGTTGATACCTCAGATTAACCATCACATACACCATATGTGGGAATGTATATTAATTCAGACACTTTGGAGAGCAGTTTGGAGATTTGTCAAAGAACTTGCTACAATATGACCCAGCAATCCCATTAGTGGATATAAATCCAAAGGAAAACAAATAATTCTATCAAAAAGACACATGCAACTGTATGTTAATCACAGCATTATTCACAATAGGAAAGACATGTAATTGACCTAGGTGTCTTCTAACAGTGGATTGGATAAAGAAAATGTGGTACATATACACCATGGAATACAATGAAGCCATAAAAATCAACAAAATCCTATCCTCCGAAGCACATGGATGCAGCTGGAGGCCATTATCCTAAGCAAATTAGCACAAGAACAGAAAATCAAATACCATATGTTCTCAGATAGAAGTCAGGCTAAACATTGGGTACTAATGAGCATTAAGATGGCAACAGTAGGTACTGGTGACTACTGCAAGGGACAATGGTTGAAAAACTGTTGGATATTCTTCTCAAGCCTGGGTGAAAGGATTTTTCATACTGCAAACCTCTCACCATCATATAATATACCCAGGTAACAAACCCTTTGTGTACCTCCTGAATCTAAAATAAAATTTGAAAAGCAAAAGAACAAAATGTAAATTGTTTTCATCAGAAATGAACACTTAGGTTAAAAATAAGTTTAAAAAGTTAAAAATTGTAATTTGCTTTATAACCAAAAAACAATGCCAAAAAACCTTAAGTGTATATTTAAGAAAGTATGTATAGTACTTGTACACAGAAAACTGCAAAACTCTAATGAAAGAAATCACAGATATAAATAAATGAAGATGTATTCTATATTTATGAATTAGAAAACTCAACATTGTTAAGACGTGAATTTTTCCCAAATTGATATATGTGAAATAAAATTTCAGGAAGATATTTTGTGGTTATTGAAAAATTAATATTAAATTTTATATGAGATGGCAAAGGCAAAGGACTTTTTTTGTTTTTTTTTTTTTGGAGATGGAGTCTCGCTCTGTCACCCGGGAGTGCTGTGGCATGATCATGGCTCACTGAAACCTCTGCCTCCCAGTTTCCAGCAACTTTACTGTCTCAGCCTCCGAGTAGCTGAGACTACAGGCATGTGCAGCCACACCTGGCTAATTTTTGTATTTTTAATAGAGATGAGGTTTCGATATGTTGGCAAGGTTGGTCTCGAACTCCTGACCTCAGGTGATCCACCCTGCTTGGACTCGCAAAATGTTGGGATTAGAGGTTGAGCCATCATGCCTAGCCAGGACTCTTAATAGTCAACAAAATACTGAAGGAAAAGAAAAAATTTGCAGGTATGACCTACCTAACTTCAGGCACAGTGTAAAGATACTGTAATCAAGATAACATTTCATTAGCAAAAGAATAGACATATAGATTAATGGGACATAATAGAAAATTCAAAAATACACCCATAGAAATATAGTCAACTGGTCTTTGTCAAAAAACCGGAAGAAACAAACAAAAGGCAATTTAATGGAGAAAGAATAATCTTTCAGCAAATGGTCCTAGAATAATTCTATGTACATTATATAAGAAAAAAAATCTAGACACAGTCTTTATGCCTTTCACAATAATTAACTCAAAATGAATGAGACTTGAAGGTAAAATGCAAAACTATAAAACTAATAGAAGAAAACAAGAGAAAATATAGGTGACATTTGGTTTTAGAAGATTTTTTAAGATACATTACCAAAAGCAGAATTCATGAAATAAAAATTAATAAATTGGACTTTAATAAAATTTAAAATTTCTACTGAATAATTTATGCTGTTCAGACATGGAAAAAAGAAGTTAAATACTGGAAAAACAGTATTTGTGAAAAACATATCTGATAAAGGACATGTGCCCAAAATATACAAAGAATGCGCATAACTCAGCAACAAGAAACAAACAACTCAATTAGTCAATGGACAAAATACTGTGCAAACATGCCATGAAAGAAGATGGTAAATAAGTATGTTAAAAGATGTTCAAGTCATGTGTAATTAGGTAATTGCAAGTTTAAAAAATGAGATACTTATTAAAACAGCCAAAATTATAAAACTGACTATACAAAATGGTGGCAAGGATGTTGCTATGGTCCAAAAGTTTGTATCACTCAAGATTCATGTTGAAACTTAATTTCCAGTGTAACAGTATCAAGAGGTGGGGCCTTTAGGAGGTTATTAGGCCATGGGAGATCTGCCCTCATAGATGAGATTAGTGTTCTTTAAAATGGCCTTGAGGTAGAGAGAGGCCCCTTTTTTTGCCCTGTCATACCTTCTGCCTTATGAGGACACAGTGTTCAAGGCACTATATCAGATGCAGAGACCAAGGCCCTTAGCAGACACCTGACCTGCCAGTGCCTTGATTTTTGGACTTAGCCTTCATAACTGTGAGGTAATAGATTATTATTTATATATTACTTACCCAGAATCAGATATTTTGTTACAGCTCCACAAAAGAACTAAAACAAATAGAGAGCAATGAGAACTCTTAATTATTGCTGGTGGGAATGCAAAATGGTTCAGCTAGTTTGGAAGACAGTGTGGCAGTTTTTACTAGTCTAAAGATAATCATACCACATGATCTAGCAATTGTGTTCTTATTTACCCGACTGAGTTGAAAGTTTATGTCTGTACAAAAACATGCAAAAAAGTGTTTATAGAAGCTTCATATATCATTGCCAAAAATGAGAAACAAAATTTTCTTCAATATATGAATGCATAGTGCATAAACAGGCTATAATACATCTATAGGTTGAAGTATTATTTGGCAAAAAGTTAAATAAACTAACTGTAAAGCAACCAAAAGGCATGGATAAATCTTAAAAGGATCATGTAGTATAAAAAATATAAAAAAGTCAGTTTGGAAGTGTTGTATGCTTTAAAATTCCAATTACATGACATTTTTAAAAAGCAAAACTATAAAGATAGTAAAAAGGTTTATGGTTGCCAGGGGTTTTGTGAGGAAGGTAGAGAAGGCTAATGTGAAAATAAGAGACTTTTTAGAGCAATGCAATTAATTAGTGTGATACTATAATAGTGGACACATGCTATTATGTCTTTGTTAAACCCATAGAACCTTACACTATATAGAGTAAGCATTAATTGTATGCATATACAAAAAATAATTAAGAACATCTCAGAAGATCCTGGGAAAACATGCAGAATGTATCAAGAAAATCTAACTGAATTATCAATGTCTGAAACAGCCTCATTGAAGAAGGTAGAGGAATAAGGTACTGACCTAAGTTACTTAAAAAATGACTAGAGAATGCAAAGCTGAATAAGAAAAAGGACTTGCCCATAAGTACTGTACTCTTGTTAACAATGTTAATATTCATAGGCATGTATATTAGTCCATTCTTACATTGCTATAAATAAATATCTGTGACTGGGTAATATATATGCAGTTTAGTTGACTCATGGTTCTGCAGGCTGTACAGGAAGCATAGCAAAATCGGCTTCTGGGGAGGCCTCAGGGAACTTACAACCATGGTGGAAGGCAACGGGGAAGCAAGGCATCTCATGGTGGGAGCAGGAGCAAGGGGTCGGGGGTGCTACAAACTTTTAAACAGCCAGACATCAGGATAACTCACTCACTATCAGTAGGACCTTACTAAGGGGTATGGTGCTAAACCGTTCTTGAGAAATCTGCCCCCATGATCTTGATCTAATCGTCTCCCACCAGTCCCACCTCCAACAATGGGGATTATAATTCAATATAACATTTGGTAGGGACATTGATTCAAACCATATTGCTCTGTCTTTTTCCCTCCAAATCTCGTTTTCTTCTCAGATTGCAAACTAAAATCATGCCTTCCCAACAGTCCCCCAAAGTCTTAACTCATTCCAGAACTAACTCAAAATTGAAACATCCAAGTTCTTATCTAAGACAAGGTTAGTAGTCCCTCCCACCTATGAGCTTGTATAATCAAAAAATGTTAGTTACTTCCAAGATACAATGGGAGTATAGGCACTGGGTAAATACTTCCATTCAACAAATGACAAATCAGACAAAAGCTTACATTATGAGCTCCTGGCCCCATGCAAGTCGAAAACCCAGCAGGGCCGTCATTACATTTTAAAGCTCTAAAATTATCTCCTTTGAACCCATGTTTCACATCCAGGGCACTCTGATGCTACAGCTGGAGCTGGAGTGGCTAGGATGAAAGGAACAGTGTCCTGAGACTGTGCAGGGCAGCAGGGCCCTGAGCCTGGTCTGCAAAACCATTCTTTTCTCCTAGACTCTTGGGCTTGTGATGGGAGAGGCTGCTGTGAAGATCTCTGAAATACCTTGCAGGCCTTTTTTTTTTTTTTTAAATTGTCTTAGCTATTAGCACTTGGCTCCATTTTACTTATGCAAATTTCTGAAGCCTGCTTGAAATGCTCCCCTGAAAATGGGTTTTTCTTCTCTACCACACATGCAAGATGAAAATTTTCAAAATTTACATTCTGCTTCCCTTTTAAATATAAGTTTCAGTTTCAGGTCATTTCTTTGTTCATGCATATGAACATAGGCTGATAGAAGCAGCCAGAGAATATCTTGACCACTTTGCTACTAAGAAATTTCTTCCATCAGATACTCTAAATCATCATTCACAAGTTCCACAAATCCCTAGGGTAAGAGAAAAATGCCTCCAAGTTCTGTGCTTAACCATAACAAACGTTACCTTTGGTCCAGTTCCCAATAAGTTTCCCATCTTCATCTGAGACCACCTCAGCCTGGACTTTATTGTCCCTATCACTATCAGCATTTTGTTCAAAACCATTCAACAAGTCTCTAGGAAGTTCCACATTTTCCCTCATCTTCCTGTCTTCTGAGCTCTACACATTCTTATAACCTCCGCCTGTTACCAGGTCCAAAGTGGCTTCCACATTTTTAGGTACCTTTATAGTAATACACCGCTCTTGGTACCAATATTATGTATTACTTTGTTCTCACATTGCTATAAATAAATACCTGAGACTGGGTAATTTATAAGGAAAAGAGGTTTGGTTGGCCCATGGTTTTGCAGGTTGTACAAGAAGCATAGCAATATCAGCTTCTGGGGAAGCTTCAGAAAACTTACAATCATAAGCAGAATGTGAAAGGGGTATGAGGCATCCTACATGGTGGGAGCAGGATCAAGAGAGAGAAGGGGGAGGTGCTACACACTTTTATACAACCAGATGTAATAAGAACTTACTATCACCAAGACAATACCAAGGGGATGGTGTGAAACCATTCACAAGAAATCCACCCCCCATGTTACAATCACCTGCCACCAGGCTCACCTTCAACATTGGGGATTACAATTTAACATGAGATTTGGCACGAACACAGATCCAAACCATATCAGGGTGTTAGTCAACAATTCTGATACTGCTATACATGTATATTAAAATTGAACAACTACAGGACTCCCACGTTTGGATCCTCTTCCTCAAACACTCCCTTGTGGAAGCCATCTTTCTCCTGGATTTTCCTTCTGGAGTCCCCTTCCACACTCTCTCGTGGAAACCTGTCTTCCCTTCCTAAACTTCATCTCTCTCTCTATTCCCTTCCACGCAGTGTGGAAGCTGCTTTTCTCTCCTGGATTCCATCTTTCTGGATTCTCTCGCTCAGTGTGAGAGTTAGCTGTTTCTCCCCACTCTAAATAAGTCACTTTCTAAGCAAACAATCCAACAAACAAACAAAAAATTGAACAATTACATAAATGTGTAGCAGATGGTGGGAATCAGGTTGTACTTCTGTACTGGAAGGTTATGGAAAAGCAAGAGCAGGCTGAAATAATCCATATGGTAATGCACTAGAGTTGGATGCATCAAAAAATAAACATGTTTAAATATATAGATTGATGGTAAAATAGAGACTTATTTATACATATGTGTATATAAATAGGTTAGTATACACATAGTTATTTGCTCTGTCAGCAGAGTGCCTAAAAGATATAGCATTCTAGTAGTAACAAGAAAGCTAGGGCCTAAGTCTTGGTTTCATTCTCCCTTCAAAAGATCCAGGACTTCTTTGAGAAATGGCTGATACGGGGATTGCAGTAGGAAACATAGAAGATGAGCATGAAGATTTTAGTAGTGCCAGAAAATATGTGTGTGTTCAAAAACAAAATAACATTGATGGAGTTATATCAAAGGGATACAGAAGTCAAATGAGAAAGCTCTAAGTAGCCAAACCTGGCACAATTTGATCAATAAAATAACTAATGTAGTGCCAGAGAATGATACAAAGTCTAAAATAAATATCTATGAATTCATGCAGAAATAAATAAATGAATTATTGAATAAATTAAAGTTGTGGGAAAGAGGGAAATCTTCCATCTTGGAATCCAGATAATTTATATAAATACTCCTCTCTAAAGGAAGTAGAAGATAACTTCCCATTCCTTAAATGTGGACTGCATATAGTGACTTTCCTCTAGAGTATACTATATCTTAATACAATAAAATTAATTTTAAAGTGGAGCAATCTTAATACTACCACTTCAGCATGTAATCAATATCAACATAATCATAAATCAAGCATATACCTAGATATAATATGATTAGAGTTGCACTTTGTCTCTGATTTTCCTCTCCTAAACCCATATCATCAATCTAATCATGAAAATAAAATGATGGGGAAGAAAACATCAGGCAAATTCTAATAGGGGAACATCTTGACCAGTGGTAATGAAACATATGTGCAAATATTTGTATTAGTCAGAGATCTCCAGAGAAGCAGAACCAATAAGATACAAAGAGAGATTTGTAGAAAGAGATTTATTCTGAAAGATTGGGTCACGTGTTTATGGGGGATAAGAAGTCCTGTGATCAGCCATCTGTAGGCTGGAGGCCTAGGAAAGCCATTGCTATCGTCCCAATGCAGGTCCGAAGGCCTGAAAATGAAGGGAGCTCATAATGTAAGTATTTTCAGTCTGAGTGGGAATGTCTGAGAACCAGGGCACTGATATCCGTAGGCAAAAGAAGCTGGATACCGAAGATGAATATTCCAGCTCCTGAACAGTAAATTTTACTTATGTGCATTTTTTGTTCTTTGTAGGACCTCACTGAATTGAATGAGGCCAGCTCACATTGGTGAGGGTAATTTTTTTTTTACATAGTGTACTGATCGAAATGATAATCTCTTCCAGAAATACCCTTATAGACATAGCCAGAAATAATGTTTACCAGTTACCTGGCATCTATTAGCCCAATCAAATTAACATATAAAGTTAACTATCACACTTTTTAAAACCATAAGGAAGAATTTATTCAGGACTATTGCAGTAGGTGTTATAAGATCATCATGATAAGGGAGCGAGATTGATTTCAGCTGTACATATAGCACAGCTCTCTGGGAAGTTATAGTCAGCGAACAGTTAAGGGGTCAAAGGACAAAAAATTACCACAAAAGACAATAGGGAAAATACTTTTTCTAAACCAATTTAATATTATTGCTGAAGGCAGAGCAGTGTGATAAATATCAACAGTGGGAAATACTTTCCAAAGCAACTTAGCAGTATTCTTGCTAAAACTAGGCTGTGGAGGCCTGGCCAGGATGGGGGCCAAGGTCCAAAAGAAGGCTCAGAAGGGCATGACTGATGTTTTGTCAAGAAGAGAGTCTGTCACTAGCGCTCCTATCAAATTGATAAAAAGTAAAGTCTGAGACAATGTTAAAGCCAAGGGTAACATAAGGAAACACGACAATCAAAGGTAATGTGGTACTCCGAATGGAAGCTTGAAGTACAAAAAGGCCATTAGGTAAACACTAAGGAAATCTGAATAAAATACTGAATTTAGTTAATAATAATGTATCAATTAATTAATTGTAAAAATGTGCCATAGTAATGTAAGATATTAATAATAGAATTGGGCAAGTCAGGCAATGGGGAGGTATACAGATACTCTCTGCCCCATTTTTCTACAAATTTAAAGCTGTTCTTAAAAATCTATTAAGTAAAATGCAAAAAGAGAGAAACATGTATTTGTGCCCTACAAACATACTGATGGGTCTCCTGAGTATAAAGTTATTTTGTACAATTAATTAATAAGCCATTATTATGCCTAGCACAATTCAAGGTTTTATGGAAGATTCTATAGACATACACTACAGCTTCTGCCCTCAGGAAGGTTGAAATCAGCATATCCTGATCATTCACTTATATGCAGGGTCTGTCCCGCAGACCCTGGCCCAACGACGGATGAAGTGAGTACTCAGACACAGGTATGCAGTGTAAGAGCAGCTAGGGGACTACCCAGCTCAAGTGCCCAAAGTGCAGCCGCCCCAAGAAACTGGAGCTGCTTGGTTTTATTCAGTACAGACATAATGCTGAAAGCCTGGAGCAAACATAGTCTGCAGGTAATTAACATTTATCGTTACCCTTTCATGGAACATCACACAGTTCCTGGTAAATATAAGTAAACCAGCCTGTTTAAGATAAATTCCCCTACTCTTCCTTGAACCTACCCCTTCATCTGCCACAGGGTTAGAGAACAGCTGCCTTCAGCCATTCTTCCCCAAAGCTTTGCATAGCTTTCTGACCTTTCAGAAGGCCCGTTCCTTTCCCTACAGTTTCTCCCACTGCTCTGACCGATCTCCTATACCTGTAAACTGTGAATGCAGAATAGACCTAAGGAAATTAGGAAAGTTTGCCCTTACACTTCTTGCCCTTTTGATGCCCCTCCCCCTACCACCATATTCTAGTTCATATACATACCTATTTTTTTCTGCTTTTTCTTAAACATTATCTCATGTCGATGTTCACTTAAGTCAACATTCTAAGAGACTGATTTATGTAGGATTTGATATTGTCCTTTCTCACTTTTGACCTTCATTCTCATACCTGGTTACATGAGTTTCTTTTCCACTTTAAGGGAGACAAGCTACATCAGAAGTTGTCTTTACTACGGAGATGTGCTACCTTCCCCAGTGCCATATTCTGGACACTAAATTTTAATTTGAAAACTTTTTATGACCCTCATTTAAATTTCTGTCTACTATTGTTGTCCTCTCCAAGCAAGTCTTTTTGATCCTGCAGAGGTAAGAATATCTTACTCTAGGTTAAAATAAAATAAAAGAAAAATCCAGCTCATGTTAATGTCCTAGAGTAATGACAGAGAAATCATAACCTGCCAGATAACAATGTAATTTAGATAATGACTTTCTAGAGATGGTGTACCTACTTTTATTTAGTGCGGAGAAATTATCAGACTAATGACTGCACCCATTCTATATTTAGATACAAATACATGCCACTGTGCTACCATGATCTACAGTATTTAATACACTAGCATGCTGTATATGTTTATAGCCTAGGAGCCTTAGGCTATACCATACATCCTAGACCTGTAATAAGCTATACCATCTAAGTTTATATAAATATACTCTATAATGTTCACACAATGAGAAAATTGTCTAATAACACATTTTCCAGAAAGTATCCCCGTTATTAAGGGACTATGTGACTATGCTTGCATGGAATTCCTTTATCTATTCCATTTAGGTGAATGCCTACTCCACATAGGCATGAAACGGTTATTTACGAAAAACAATAAAATCTCTGAACTTTTATATTTAGATATCTCTAATATTCAAAAAAATGTATAATATTTAATTTTCTTCTAATTTGCAGTTCAAGGTAAAGTAAGTTATTTGTTCTACAGAAACAAGTCATTTAACTGTTTCCTTTGTTAGGGTAATGCCAATTTTTAGCTATTTCATTTATATTAACGTTTAATTTTAAAAATTACATTAGGAACAGATGATTGAAGACATCAGGGTCATAGCTGTGTTTTTAAAATAAATAAAAATAAAACTCTAAGTTTGCAGTTTCCAGTTTGCTTTGTCATTGTGACAAGATGATATCCTCTAAAAAAGACTAAAACAGCTTTATCTCCAGGAGGCCTTTAAATAGATCTGCATGCAAAAAAAGGGTTTCTATTTTCCTTCAGTGCTCAATCTAGACTGACAGTGTTTGTAATAGGGTAGACATCAAACACTGAATAAAATAAATGTTATCTTATATTCAAGAATGAGGTTAAATTCAGAAAGTTGTCATAACTTCCCCGCCTAATTAGCTAAATGTATAAAACCATTTTAAAATTTAAAATAAAAAAATCATATCTAACATTAAACACCTACTGAACTGGAGACATTTTTTTTTTTGCTCATAGAAAAATTAGTCACACACCACAGCTGCTTTTTTATGAAAAGCAAAGAAGAAAATCCAAAAGTATAAAGAAAAATAATGATTATGTGACCAAAATAGTTAATGTGTAATTGGTAGGTCAACTTCTTCAAAGAAATACCTGCTCTAGTAATTATAAAATTAATGATGAATTTCCTGTTTTGAGAAACACATAACTTTACTGCACGATTCTACCTCAACTCATGTAATAAAGACACATAGTAAAGCTAACTTCAAAGAAACAATTTTCTTAGTTTGTCTCAAAAATCTTCAGTGGTAAAATAACAAAAAGGGAAAGCCGTAAGGTAAGCATTGCCCAGGCATCACAACCAAATATGCACATAACTCATGGTCTCAGTAAGAAAAAATTTTTACTATCAAATCAGCATTGTTTTTCTTCAGATCTTAAAGAAATGGTGGTGTATTCTGGAAAGATGTCTTTAAAATAATTGGTCCTTGGCTTCTCCCAAGAAGGAATTCGAGGGTGAGCTGGAGGTAGAAGGAAACAGCTTTATAGAAGCAACAGTGTTAGGGCTCCTTGACTGCTGCTGCAGAGCAGGACTACCTCACAGGCAGATGATCTAGAATAGCAGCTCAGGGCAGTTCTGTAGCAGCTTGTATAGTCATTTTAATTACATGAAAATTAAGGGGTCGTTTATTCAGAAATGTCTAGAAAAAGAGTGGTAACTTCCTGGTTGTTGCCCGGGAACGTGTAAACTCTCACAACGCTGGTGGGCGTGTCTTATGGAGAGGTACTTCGAATTCTTCCCTGTTTCTCAGTCTGGTCCGGAATGGAGTCCCACCTCCTATTTCTCTTTCACTCAATTTGCTATATCATCCCCAGAGAGCAAGCATACTAACAATATAAAATATTTTAAAAAGCAGACTTTTAACAACAATGTTTCAGCTTTCGTAAGTTAGTTACATTCAGCCTACACTCAGCAATTTTTCCACACCATTTTTCTTTTTAAAGCTCACTTGCTGTATTTATAGATTGCCTCTTCTACTAAATGCTAACTACTAAGGGCAAGGCTTGTATTTTATTCATTATTACATCTCCCAAATATGTAGAAGCAGTGTTTGAAGCACAGAAAGCCCTGAATACTAGTCTCGTAGTAAACTTTATTGAAAGAGACCAATATATATTAAAAATATAATACAGGCATTACTAGTTAAAAGTAGAGAGGAAGAGAAAGGGAAAGGTAAGATACAGAAGTGAAAGAAACAATAGGAAATAGTAACAGAAAGTTGGAGGGAAAAAATATATATAAGAACAGTTTTTTAAAAAGGTAGGAGAAAGAAGACATTAGATGAAATGACCAAAAGAGAGGAATTTCAACAAGCTATTAACTGAATTTTAGACTCTAATAAATGAACTTAATTGTATTTTCTTTTTGTTGTCTAAATAGCTATACTGTTCCTACTATGTATCAGGTACTGTTCTAGGTGCTGGTGCTTGGTTTTCAGTAGCTGACATTTGTACAAGAGATCAAGCAGTGAAAAATAAATAAGAACTAAATATTAAAAATTAGACATAAATTATGTGTACAAAATGATGATAAATGACACAATGGAGTGATTGGAACCCTAAGATTTACTGAAGGACCATTTGAGGAGGTGATATATATCAAAAATCTAAATGATACTAAGGTCCAGCAGTGCAACATCAGGGAGAAGACCAGTTCGAAAAGTGGGAGCAGGTAGTCCAAAGAGTATATGGGAACTTGGATACTATATCTATAAATATATAAAAATATATCAAGATATCAATATTCAATACATATTAATATATAATTAATATATGATAAAGAATATGATGTATTATATATTATTATATAGGATCTGGCCTCAGCCATTTATATTATATATAATTTAATATATATTATATTGTATCTTATGTATTAATATATGATACAATATATAATATAATTTATAAATATATACAAATATAAATGTATAAATGTTTATATATTTATAAATTATAAATATATATTAATACAATATATTTTATATAATATACATATATATTTTTTAAAGGATTGGTATTGCTGAAGCAAAAGTGTTAGTGGAAAAGTGGTCATGTTGAAGAAGAGGGCAGAGGCCAGATCATGGGGCCAAGGTATGTAATATGGTTTTTATTCCATTATAAAGGAAATAAAACAAAGGATTTACACGGCCATTGTGTTACACAATTGCCAGGAACACAATTCACCTAATATTTCTATGAATGTCTCCCCCTGGAGATTATGATATAGCAGGCAAAGAGGTCCAAAATAGACCAATGTAGCATAAAATTATTTTGAGCTTAAGAAATGTGAATGCATAAAATTTTAATCTGCCAAAAACCAGAGCCTCCCAAAAGAATGCAAAAGAACCCAATTGTCATAAATCTTCCTTAGAGCAACCAAGGAAGATTGACTCATCACCAGAGCAATGAGAAGTCTTTACATCACACCCAAACAGACATCATAAAACTGTCATTTTTTCCCATCTATACTCCTAAGACCCATTTGTTTTTCCTAAAAATTATTTGTTTTTCCAGAAGTGCACTATACCTTCCTCATTTCACCAATTAAGAAAAAGTCATTTATTTTTCTGTAAATACCCTTCTCTCCTTCCAATTTTCCTATTAAGATGTTATAAAAAGCCCCAAAGTCTAAATGCCTCCTTCAGTCACATTTTTCAGTGAACTTTCATACATAGTACATGATTGAGACTGTCTTTTCTCTTGCTGATCTGTCTTTTGTCAGCTTACTTTGCAGGCTCCGAGGTATAAAACAAAGATGGTAGAAGAAAAGTTTTTCTTTTGGACACAGGCCTGGTAAATTTGGGCATGAAATGATCTGACTTATGATTATTTTGTTTTGAATTTATTTCTAGTTGCTCTGTGGAGAGTGGCCTATAGGATAAGAAGCAAAGAGACTGTATAACAAGATATGGTAGAGCGAGATGTAATAATGACTCAGACTAGGGAGGTAATAGACATGGAGGAAAGCAACTAGAATTTTAGTATATATTTTTGAGTAGAATTAACAGAATTTACAGATAAATTGGATATGGAGAGTAAGAAAGAAAAGGAATCAAGGATTTTTTTTTTTTTCACTAATGCATTGAAACCTAGTTGCATTTATTGAGATGGGGAAGACAGAAAGAGAAACTGATGGCAGTAAAAGGCCTGCTACTTTGGCTATTTAGTTTATCCCCTGCACATCCCTTGAGAAGCATCATTCTCAACTTAGGCATTGCGTATCTTGATATTTGTTTTGGACACTTTTTACAGATTGCAGAAAAGTGTCTTATTTTAACACTATGTGTACATTATACTTTTCTTATAATAATTGCAATTTAAAAACATTTTTATAATTCACATAAAGGAGCATTAGAAGAGGATTAAAATCAATAGTTTTATTCTAGCCATATTAAATGTAAGGTAGATAGTACGCATTCCAGGAGACATGTAAAATAGGAAGATGGATCTTAGAACCTAGAGTTCTGAGAGTAGATAAGGTTTAGACTTACAGATCTGGGAATCACTAGCAGCTATAAAGCATTTAAAGCCTAGAAAACAGATAAAATTACAAAGGTAGAAAATACAGGTAGAAACAACTTATTAATCATTTTTCATATTTCTCAACTTTCTCTAATTAAAGAATAAAATTCTGGATTAGGAAGGTAACCTAGAGGATATCTCCATTCCACTCTAAAATTCACGAATCATCATTATAGCATTGCTGGGATGTAAACATATAATCTTTGAATATTTCCAGGTGTAAAGAGTTTGCAGCTATGCATGGAAACCCATTCCATCATTGAATTATTAGAATTTTTAAAAAAGACATCCTCACTCACAGGTTCTGCATGGATGACAGTAGATATTGTCTGAAATGGTGGATATAACCAAGCAAAGAGATTTTGATAAGGTTCTTGGAATTGGAGTTTCCCATCTTGCTCCAGCCATCTGAATTAATGTCTCCATAAATTTACTATCAGTAAATAATGTAGAAGACACCAGCTCATTGTCTCTTCTTATCAGATTTTAAGCCTATGTAATAATCTTACACATTTTGTTGTAAAATTGCCTTTTGGTACCAAGGAAATATGCCTACATTAAAAATATGTAAGGAATTTTCTCCCCAGGTGTTCGGGTTCAGGAATAAATTTTATATAACTAAAGTCACTCGGGGCAGAACAGTGGGAGCCTGCTCAGCAGCTGCTGCTGCCCTGAAGCCAGATGCATGGTATGAAATGACCTATGTAGGTTCACTGCATTTGGCTGCTCATACTGTGGCATTGAACAACTACAAGGGCATTCACTGCCCTATACACTGTGATGTAACTGATGATCCTACAGTTTTGCAACACAGGAGGTCTGGTCCTGAAAAGTAACTAGTCTTCCTCAGACCTAAATATTGGAAAAGGCAAAGAAGTGGATAATAATAACAATTATTGCTAAATGTTATTGAACCATAAAGGAAATGCTTTACTTTTGTATTTTTTATTTGACCCTCATAGCTATCCTACAGAGTAGATAATACTTACTGTTTCACAGATAAGGAAAGTAACAGATACAAAATATCACATTCCTGTTAACAAGTTGTTTACATTCAGTGAGAGAAAAATGCCTTTAAGAAATCATCACAATGCAATTTATTCTTCTTCAATGCAGAAACCTGTGAGTCATCTTTGACTATTTCATCTCTTTCTCTGTATTTAGCCGGTTACCAGTTCTTATCAATCACACTTCCAAATATCTGTTATTATTTTCGCCTCTGTCTACCTTCACTGTCACTGCCATAGTTTTACCTTTTCTTCTTCTCGGTATTTTTTTTTAAGCCTTCTAACTTGTCTCTCTGTCATTAATTTTTCCACTCCAAACGATTGAAAGAATACCTAGTTTTATTGCATTTCGTTTTATTGTACTTCACAGATTTGCATTTTTGAATCTTTTATTTATATGTAATATGCTAAATATTTATGAGCTGCATGTGAGTGTTTGTTACATGTACAGAAGGTATAATGATCAAGTCAGGGTACTTGGAATATCTATCGCCTTTAGTGTTTATCATTTTGGGTTGGTATTGTTTGAAGTCCTCTCTTCTGGTTACTTTAAAATATACGTAATATTGTTGCTAACTATAGTTATCCTAACCTGCTATCAAACATTACAATTTATTTCTTCTATCTAACTGTACATTTTTATCCATAGCTAACCTCCCTTCATCTACCCTTCCCTCTATTAACCCTTCCCAGTCTCTGGTAAGTATCACTCAATTCTCTGTGTCATGAGGTTGTTTTTTACCTCCCACATATGAGTGAAAACATGCAGTATTTGTCATTCTGTATCTGCTTTCTTTCCCTTAACATAATGACCTTCAGTTCAATTCATGCTGCTGAAAATGACAAGGCTTCATTCTTGCTTATGGCCAAATAGTATTGGTAAACACTAAGGTTGGTTTCATACCTTTACTATTGTGAGTAGTGCTATCACAAACCTGTGAGTGCAGGTATCTCTTTGATATGTTGGTTTCCATTCTTTTGAATAGATACCCAGTACTGAGAATGTTGGGTCATATCGTAGCTCTCTTTTTAACTTTTTGAGAAATCTTTATACTGTTTTCCATAGTGGTTGTACTAATTTAGTCACACCAAGAGTGTATAAGAGTTTCCTTTACTCCACATCCTCACCAGCATCTGTTATTTTTATGTCTTTTTAGTAAGTCATTCTGACTGCTCTTAGACGATACTTTGTTGGGATGTTGATTTGCATGTCCATCGTGATTAATGATGTTAAGTATTTTTCATATGCCTGTTGGCCATTTTTATGTCTTCTTTTGAGAAATGTCTATGCATGACACATTGCCATTTTAATTGATTTATTTGTTTTTTATTGTTTAGTTGTTGATTCCCTTGTCGGATAAGTAATTTGAGAATATTTTCTACTTAACAGGTTGTCTCCTCACTCTGTCCATAATTTATTCTGCTCAACCAAAGCTTTTTTAGTGCAATATAGTCCCATTTATTTTTATTTTTGTTGTCTGTTCTTTTCAGGTCTTAGTTATAAAAACTTTGCCTAGACCAATTCCTGAAGTGTTTTCCTTATGTTTTCTACTGCTATAGTTTTGAGTTTTACATTTAAATCTTTAATCCATTTTGAGATTACTTTTGTATATGATGAGAGATGGGGTCCAGTTTCATTCTTCAGTATCTGGTTATCCAGTTTTTCTAACACCATTTGTGAAAGAAAGTGTTCCTTCCCCAATGTATGTTCTTGGCAGCTTTGTCAAAGATCAGTTGGCTGTAATTATGTGGATTTATTTCTCTGTTTTCTATTCTGTTTCACTGGTCTGTATCTATTTTTATACCAATATCATGCTGTTTTGGTTATTATATTTTTGTAATATGTTTTAAAGTCAGGTATTGTGATGCCTCCAATTTTGTTCTTTATGCTTAGGATTGCTTAAGTATTCTGGCTTTTTGGGGTTCCATATAAATTTTAGGATTTTTTCCATTTCCATGAAAAAATGATTTTAGTATTTTGATATGGATTGTATTGAATCTGTGGATTACTTTAAGTGGTATGGTCATTTTAATGATATCAGTTTTGATACATGAACATGGGATGTTTATAAATTTCTTTGTGTCCTCTTTAATTTCTTTCATCAGTATTTTGTAATTTTCCTTATGGAGAACCACCACCTCCATTGTTAAATTTATTCCTAGGTACTTCATTTTCTTTAGCATTGTAAATGGAATTTCCTTCTTGATTTCTTTTTTGGATATTTAATTATTGCTATATATAAATGCTCCTGAGTTTTAGTGTTAATTTTGCATCTTAAAATTTCACTGTATTTATCACTTCTAAAAGTTTCTTGGCAGATTCTTTTCATTTGTGTAGACATAATATGATGTTGTTTTTAAAAAAAGAATTTTATTTCATTTTTTCCCAATTTGGATTTTTTTTTTGGCACATAGAAACGAGCCATGTATTTACTTTTTTATTTTTAAATTTTCTAATTTTATTATTTCAATAGCTTTGGGGGATACAAGTGGCTTTTGATTACAGTGATGAATTGTATCATGGTAAAGTCTGAGATTTTAATGTACCTGTCACCCAAGTAGTGCATATTGTATCCAATATGTCATTTTTTATTACTCACCCCTTCTGACTCACCCTTCTGAGTCTCCATAGTCCATTATACCAATCTGCCTGCCTTCACAGACCCATAGCTTAGCTTCCACTTGTAAGTGAGAACATACAGTATTTGATTTTTCATTTTTCTGAGTTACTTCACCTAGAGTAATGACTTCCAGCTCCATCTAAGTTGCTGCCAAAAAATAAAAAAATAAAAAAATTATTTCATTCTTTTTTATTGTTGAGTAGTATTCTGTGGTAGATATATACCACATTTTTTTAATCCACACATTTGTTGATGAGCACTTAGGTTAATTCCATATCTTTGCAATTGCTAATTATGCTGCAATAAACATAAAGTACAGGTGTCTTTTGGATATGATGACTTCTTTTTCTTTGGGTAGATACCCAATAGGGGGATTGCTGAATAGAATGGCATATCTACTTTTAGTTTTTTCAGAAATTTCCATACTGTTTTCCATGAAGGTTGTTGTAATTTATTTATGTTCCCATCAGCAGTGTATAAGCATTCCCTTTTCCTTGCATCCATGCCAACACCTATTTTTTTTGACTTTTTAAACAATACACATTCTGGCTGGGGTAACATGGTATCTTATTTTGATTTTAATATGCATTCCCTAATAATTAGTGATGTTGAGCTTTTTTTTTAAATATGTTTGTTGGCCATTTGTATATATTTTTTGAAAAATGGCTATGTATGTAATCTGCCCACTTTTTGATGGGAGTACTTTTTTTGTGTGATGATTTGTTTGAGTTCCTTGTGGGTTCTGGATATTCATCCTTTTTGGATGCATAGTTTTCAAAGATTTTCTCCCACTTTGTTGATTGTCCATTCACTCTACCGATTTTTGCTTTGTGCTGAAGCTTTTTAGTTTAATTAGGTGCCACTTATTTATTTTTATTGCACTAGCTTTTGGGGTCTGAATCATAAATTCCTTGCCTAGGCCAATGTCTAGAACAGCTTTTCCCAAGTAATCATCCAGAATTTATATGGTTTTGGATTATAGATTTAAGTCGTTGATCCATCTTACATTGATTTCTGTAAAAGGTGAGAGATAGGGATACAGTTTCATTTTTCTACATGTGACTAGTTTTCTCAGCAACATTTATTAAATAGGGTGTCCTTTCTTTAATTTATGTTTTTGAATGATTTGTTGAAGATTAGTTGGTTGTAACTATTTGGCTTTATTTCTGAATTCTCTATTCTCTTCCATGAGTCTATGTGTCTACTTTTATATGAGTACCATGCTGTTTTGGTAACTATAGCCATGTGGCATAATTTGAAGTCAGGAAATGTGATTGCCTCCAGAATTGTTCTCTTTGCTTAGGCTCAATTAAGAACTAGTTTCCTTTAGATGCAACTTGGGGAGCATCAATGTCCCAAGCTCCCCATTCCGAAGAGGTTCTTAGCCTTGCTAAATCTGAAGAATGGGGAAAGGGGCCCTGGAGGCACAGCGAGCTTGCTGTTGGAATAAATATCACGGACCCAAAGAGTTCTGTGGAAAATCAATTTATTAGACAGGGAGAGAGAGAGAAAAAAAGACAGCTCCCATGCCGTCATGGGAGGGGATCCATAGAAGGAATCCATTCACGTAAGAAGCAGCGGAATTTTAACCCTTAAGTTATTCCCTCCCCATTCATGTTCTCGTCCAGTGAGAGGAGTTATTTCACATTTCCTCTGGAGTGATTGATCTTTGACTCTGATAGCGAATTGGCTCCTTGGTCCACAACTCTGAGTTACAGAGCCCCCTCCTCCCAGAGCTTTTGGTGGGCTTTTTGAGACAAAGGAGCTCACCTGGCTTTCTCCACCTAGCCCATGCGTGGGAAACCTAGACAAAGAACTTTACATCTGAAACCCATCTGGTTCCCGGATGGAAGTGTGGAGCCGGAAAACTCCTGCCTTTGAAACCACGCCCCTCATGGACCCAGGAGGAGAAGCCCCTCACTTTCACAACAGTTGCAAAATACACTTAGGAAAATTTTTAACCAAATATGTGAAAGACCTGTACAAGGACAACTAAAAACACTGCTGAAAGTAATCGCAGATGATACAAATGGAAATGCATCACATGCTCATGGATTGAAAGAATTAATAATGTGAAAATGACCATACTGCCCAAAGCAATCTACAGATCAATGCAATTCCCATAAAAATACCAACATCATTTTTCACAGAATCAGAAAAACAATTCTAAAACGAATAAAGAGCCCTAAAAGCCTTGCATTTCTTTTTTCTTTTCTTTCTTTCTTTTTTTTTTTTTTTTCTGATTTCTTCTAGCTAGCACTTCCAGTACTATGTTAAATAGCAGTGGTAAAAGTGGATAGTCTTCTCTTGGTCCAGTTGTTAGAGGAATTGCTTTCAACTTTACCCTAATACAATATTATGTTACCTGTAGCTGTCATATATGTCCTTTATTATTTTGAAGTATCGTTATTCTTTGTTTAGTTGAGAGAATTTACCCTAAAAGGTTGTTGGATTTTGTCAAATGTTTTTCTTCTTTGTCTACGAAGAGTAACATATGGTTTTGTTTCTTCAATCTGTTGATATAATGTATCATGTTTATTGATTTGCATGTGTTGAACCACACTTGCACCTGTGAAACAAATCCCACTTCATCATGATGTACATTTTACTGATGTGCAGTTTGATTCAGTTTGCTAGTATTTGTTGAGTATTTTGTACATTTACGTTCATGAGAGATATTAGCCTGTGGTTTTCTTTTTTGTAGTGTCCTGGTTTGCTTTTGGTATCAGGGTAATGATGGTCTCATAGAATAAGTTAGAGAGAATATCCTCCTCTTCAATTTTTAGGAAGAGTTTGAGTAGAATTGGTATTATTAGTTTTCCTTTATATGTTTGGTAAAATTCAATAGTGAACTCATCTAATCCTGGACTTTTCTGGGGAGAGGGGAGACTTTCTGTTACTAATTTAATTTCACTGGTCCTTATTGATCTGTTCACGTTTTCTTTTTTTTCCCCCGATCCAATCTTGGTAGGTTGTTCGTTTCAAGGAATTTATTCATTTCCTCTCCGTTTTTTGCTTTGTCAGTGTATAGTTGTTTGTAATAGACTTCGACATTCTCTCGAATTTTTGTGGTATTAGTTGTAACACCCACTTTTTCATTGTTGATTTTGTTATTTGGATATGCTTGATTAGTATTGTTAGCAGTTTGTCAAATTGTTAATCTTTTCAAAGAACCAATTTTTCATTAATCATTTGTAAACCTTTAGTCTGTATTTTGTTCGGGTTTCCTCTGATCTTGTTATTTCTTCTGTCAATTTGGGATTTGATTTATTCTTGCTTTTGTCGTTCCTTGAGATGCATGATTAGATTGCTTATTTGAAATTTGTCCTTTTTCATTTGTTTATTGTTATAAACTTTTTAGCACTGCTTTTGTTAAATTTGGTAGGTTGTATTTTCATTTTCATTTAGATAATATATATTTTTAAATTTCCATTTTAATGTCTTCATTGGCCGAGTGATCTTTTTCAAGAGGATGTCATTTAATTTATATGTATTTTATAATTTCCAAAGTTCTTGTTATTGAGTTCTAGTATTATTCCATTGTGGAATAAAAAGATACTTGATATAGTTTTGATTTTTTATATTTGTTGAGACTCATTTTTTGGCATAACATATGATCTATCTTGGAAAATGTTTCACATGCTCATGAGAAAAATGCGCATTCTGCAGTTGTTGGATAAAACATTTTTCAANTCCCTAAAATCCAGTTTACCTCCAATGTTTCGGTTTTAATTTTCTGTGTAGATGATGAATCAAATGCTGAGAGTAAGGTATTAAAGTCTCCTATTATTATTGTATTGGAGTCTTTTTTTTTTAGATCTAGTAATATTTAGTTTTTAAATCTGGATGTTTCAATACTGCTGCATATATATAAATGCAAATAGAAATAAATAACAAGAAGAATTTTGGAAACTATACAAATGCATACAAATAAAACAACATGCTCTTGAAAGAGATTATTGAGTTAATAAAGAAATTAAGATAAAAATTTCAAAAAAATTTATATAAAGGAAAATTGAAACACAACAAATTTTTATACCAAAACTTGTGGGATACTGCAAAAATACATATAAAAAGGGTAATTTCAAGTATATAATCTAACGACGCCTCTCAAAGAACAAGAAAACAAGAATAAAGCAAACCCCAAATTAACAGAAGAAAATAAATAATAATTAGAGGAGATCTAAACAAAATAGAGACTAAAAATTGAATTATTATGTCATTTTACTGGACTAATCCCTTTATATCATTAACTTCTTTGCCTTTTTTTTTCAGTGTTTTTGACTTACAGCCTGTTATATCTGATATGAATATAGCTATTCCTGTCCACTTTTGGTTTCCATTTGCATGGAATATCTTTTTCCATCTCTTTATTTTTAATCTTTATGTGTCTTTACAGGTAAGGCACATTTCTTGTAAGCAGCATACTGTTGGATTATTTTTGTTACCCATTCATTTAATCTATATCTTTTAGGTGGAGAATTCAACCTTCAAGGATATTATTGATATGTGAGATATTTTTCATATCATATTGATAATCATTTTCTAGTTGTTTCATATATTCTTTTTTCTTTTCTTATTCTCTTATTGTTTGTCCTTGCAGCTCATTGGTGTTCTGGGGTGGTAACATTTGAGTCTTTTCTCTTCCTAATTTGTGTGTTTACTAGTGAATTTTATACTAACATATTCTTGATAGCAATCATCATCTTTTGCTTTTAGAATGAAAACGCCTTTAAATATTTTTTGACAGGTCAACCTAGTGATGATAAATTTCCTTGGGATTTGCATGTCTGGGAAAGTCTTTATTTCACCTTCACCTATGAAGGATAATTTTTCTAAATATAGTACCCTTTGGTGGCAGATTTTTTTCATTCATGAATTTGAATATATCATCCCATTTTCTCATGGCCTGTCAGGTTTCTGCGAAGAAGTCTGCTGTTAGTCCGATTGGCACTGCTTTATAGGTAACTAATTGTTTTTCTCTTGCTATTTTTAGAATTTTCTCTTTGTTGTTGACTTCAGACAGTTAGACTGTAATGTTCCATGAAAAATACCTTTTTGCACTGTAGCTGTTTGTGTATCACTGGGCCTATTGTATCTCAGTGTCTTCATCTCTTGCTACACATGTAAAGTTTTTATCTATTATTTCATTAAATATGTTTTTGAAAACCATCATTTTCTCTTCCTACCTTTCTAACTTTCAAGATATTAATAAGTCATATAATTGGTGGCATTATGGTGTCTCATATATCAGGAAGGCTTTGTTAATTAATTAATTAATTATTTCATGATTTGTGTCTTACTGGGTTATTTCAAAAGATCTTTGCTCAAGTTATGAGATTCGTTCTTCTGCTTCATTTAGCTGATTTTTGAGTGTATTTTGTTCTTTATTCCAGGACTTATGCAGTCCTAGAGTTTCTGTTTGGTTCATTTAAATAATGTTTTCTTTTTTGGTAAATTTCTCATCTATATTATGAATTGTTTTTCTAATTCCTTTATTTTAGGGAATTATGTTATATTTAGTACCATCATTTTGAATGGTTTTTTTCTGGAATTTTGACAATGTTTTTATTCAGATATATTACTGGAGAACTATTGTATTCCTTTCCTAGTGTCATATTTTCTTGCTTTTTCTTGCTTTATCTATGCTTACATTGTTATCTGCTTGTATGGTGTAATAGTTTCTTCCTCCAATTTTCTGAATTTGCTTTCATAGGAAAGGACATTTTCCCAAAAATGTACCAATATTGTCAGTTGAGCAGTCCGCTTTGTCTTTGATTCTAGGTGTGTGCAGTTGTGTAGCCTGTGTATGAGTTTTTCAACTGTAAGCAACCTCAATGGTATCTGTGATTTTTTCAGTGGTCTATGTTATGGATATTAATGGAGGCTATGGTAAAGTTTTCCTGGGGATAGGGATACCAGGTGGGCCAGTCTTCAAGCCCTAGTGATAGCAGTGGAGGGTTTGAGTATGCCTGTTCCTGGGGCTCAGGACGGTATACCCTGTTACCAATGTTAGCAGCACCAGCCAAGCCAGTTCTTGAGTCTCAAAGAGACTTTCTCAAATGCTGGTTGTGGCAGCAGTGGGCTGGGTGAATGAAAAGCTTCCCTGTTCCCTAGGCAGCTAGTTTGATGTGGGCAACAGCAGTGGTAGTTACAGGAGGATAGAGTGGGTAATGCACAGTATGTGCTGGTTTTGGTAGTTGTTGCAAAGCAGATTCAACACCCAAAGCCCTGGACAAGTAGTTCTCATGCTTGCCCACTCTCAGCAGCAGAAGCAGAATGACAGCACCATGTAAAGGTGTAGAATGATCCATCATTTGTGAGTGAGCCCAAGCACAGAGGCCATGCCACCAGTGGGAGGATGGTCACTACTCACAGCCCCAGGCAAGCAGCAATTTTGCTCATTCACCCCAGTGCTTGGTAGCAACAGCAGCAGCTGTGGCTGCAGAGGTGTGCAGAGAACAAAAGGGGGTACTTCTCTCTGTGCAGGAGACGGAGCACAGAAGTCACTGTGATGGTTAAGGTGGAGTCATTTTCCCCAGCCTCCGATTGTCAACTCTCAGACTCACCAGTCTGGGTTTCTGGTGGTAGCAACTGCTGTGGCAGAGTGCAAAGTGGGACAGGGGATCATGCAGTTTGCCTGCCAGCCCAAGCAAAATTTCATGCCACTGCTGGGAAAAGGGTCTCTTTTCACAGCACCAGAGCTCTTGGGTTCTGGAAAGCATGTGCTTTGATCACTTTTTGGTGTGCTGCACTGTCCTATTCTCAGGGAGTGGTACTCCCTATTGGCTATAGTCTTGAGAATCCTGTAACACCTTTGGGTTCAGCCAGTGCTGTGCCACTGCAGCTTCCTGAGTTTACACTGGGGGATATATGTTGGAGCTCCCAGAGTGTGGAGATATGAGGGCTGTGGCTCCACAGGGCACAATGAAGTCCCATTATGGCAATACTCTCCCAATGACGCCCTGATCAAACCACTTTGGTGTCTGGGGTGTCAGTGACCAGGCACATATCCCCTGTCAGGTGTAATGCCCTTACATGGCCTCCAGGTTACTGACAATGGTGGTCAAGATTTCTGTGTATAGCGGAACTCTCCTGTCGTTTGGATTGCAACAATTGATGGTGGGGATGTGGACTACTAAATTCTTCTCATTTACTCTTTACCTGCAATAGCAAGCCCCTCCAAGCTCCCAGCCAATGTCAGCTGAGCTGGCCACGATATGAATCTTTTTCTGTGCCTCAGATGTTTCCCATGGCTGCTTTGCTGGACTCTAGTGTTCCTCTCCTAGATGCTCTATTTGTAGCATAATCGTGTATTCATAATTCAGTTCTTTGTTTTCTAGAAAACATGAATGTGTCATGTCTCTAGTCAGCCATTATGAACCACAACAAATATTGCATTTTTAAAAATTGAAGATCTATATCAATCCTGCATCGAGCAATGTTTTCGGCACCATACTTCTAACAGCATGTGATCACTATGTCTCTGTGTCATGTTTTAGTAATTCTTGAAATATATTAAACTTTTTTATTATTAAATCTGTCATAATGACCTGTGTGTGCAGTAGTATATTCAGTGCTCTTTAATATTATTATAATTGTTTGCAGACACCGTGAACTGTACTTGTATAGGACAGTGACCTTAATGAATGGATGCATTCTGACTGCTCCATCAACCCACCATTCCCATTTCATTTCCCTCTTTTTGGTCTTCCCTCTTCCCTGAAAGACAAGAATACTGAAATTACACCAAGTAACAACTCTAAAATGGCCTCTAAGTATTCCAGTGGAAGAAACAAAAACAGAAAACCATAACATATCTCTCACTTTAAATGAAAAACTAGAAATGATTAAACTTAGTGTGGAAGGAATATTGAAAGCTGTGATAGGCTAAAAGCTGGGCTTCATGCACCAAACTCTTAATCAATTTGTGAATGCAAAGGAAGTTATTGAAGAAAATTAAAAGTGCTATGTAGTACATGCACAAATGATGAGAAGGCAAAACAGCCTTATTGCTGATATGAAGGAAGTTTTAGTCATCTAGATTGATCAAACTAGCTATAACATTCCTTTAAGCCAAAGCCTAATTTAGAAAAAGGCCCTAACTCTCTTTAATCCTATAAAAGGCGATGAAGCTGCAGAAGAAAAAGTTTGAAGCTAGCAGAGTTTGATTCTCGACGTTTAAAGACAGAAGCCATCTCCATGAAGCAAGGTAAGAAGGGCTCATGTGAAAGCTACAGCACATTATTCAGAGGATCTTGCTAAAATAATCAATGAAGGTGGTGACAATAAACAGATTCTCAATAAAGACAAACTAAGGTTATACTGGTACAAGATGCTATATGGGACTCTCATAGCAAGCGGGGGAAAGTCAGTGTCTGGCTTCAAATCTTCAAAAGGCAGGCTCGATCTCTTGTTATGGCCTAATGCAGCTGATGACTTTAAGTTGAAGCTGAATCTAATTTATCATTCTGGAACTCCTCAGGTCCTTAAGAATTATGCTAAATCTGCTCTGTCTGTGCTCTATAAATAGGACAGTGAAACCTCTATAAATTGGACAGTGAAACCTGGGTGAAAGCACACCTGTTTATAGAATGGTGTATTAAATATTTTAAATCCAATTTTGTGATCTATGGCTCAGAAATAAGATTTCTTTCAGAATATTCCTGCTTATTGACTATTCACCTTATCACCAAAGATCTATGATGGAGATGTCCATGGAGATTAATGTTGCTTTTATGCCTGCAAACACAACATCTATTCTCTAGCCCATGTATTAAGAAGTAATTTAAGCTTTCAAATCTTATTATTTATGAAATGTATTTTGTAAGACTCCAGCTGCCATAGATGTTGATTCCTCTAATGGACCGAGGCAAAGTACATTGAAAACCTTCTGTAAATAATTCACCCTTCTAGATGCCATTAAGAACATTTGTGATTAAACATCAGCATTAACAGGAATTTAGAAGATGTAGATTCCAACCCTAATTAATGACTCGGAGAGGTTTGATTCTTCAGTGGATAAATTAACTTCAGATGTGGAGGAAATAGCAAATGTACTAGAATTAGAAGTGGAGCTTGTAGATGTGATTGTATTGCTATAGTCTATGATAAAACTTGAACAGATGAGATGTTGCTTCTGATAGGAGAGCAGGGAAAGTAGTTTCTTGAGATAAAATCTACTTTTGGTGAAGAAATTGAACATGATGAAATGACAGCAAAATATTTAGAGTGTTGTGTCTACTTAGTTTATCAATCTGCAGCATAGTTTGAGAGAGCATTTACTTTCATTTTGAAAAATATTCTATGGGTGGAATTCTATGAAACATCATTGCATGCTACAGAGAAATCTTTTATAAGAAGAGAGTTAATTGGGGTTGCAAACTTCATTGTTTTTTAATTAAAAAAAAAAATTAAATGGCCACCTGACTTTAAGCAATCACTACCTTGAATAGTAAGCAGCCATCAACGTTAAGACAAGACAAGACCTTGGACCAGCAAAAAAATTATGACTCATTGAAGGCTCAGATGATTATCAGCAGTTTTTAGCAATAAAGTATTTTTAACTAAGGTATATACATTTATAGGCATAGGTTGTTGTATACATAATAGACTACTGTATAGTATAAACCTAACATTTATATGCATTGGGAAACCAAAATAATGTACATGAACTACTTTATTGTGATATTTGCTTTATTGTGTTGATATGGAACACGACCAAAGGCGAAGAGGAGCCTGCATGTGCAGAGATCACATGGCAGGACAGGAAGCTAAAGAGAGAGAGGAGGGAGGTGCCAGACACTATTAAGCAATCAGCTCTCACCAAACCTGCAGTATCTCCAAGGTATTCCTGCGTCTTTGTTCTGTCAGAGTGATGGCTTGAAAACAAATATCTGGATTTCAGCTGTGTGATAGATTTGATGCAGCACCGGTCAGTGGTTATCAAAGTGTGATCCAGGACTGCTAGTTTTTCCCAATATCAATTCAATGAATCTATAAGGTCAAGACTATTTTCTGGTACCACAGGCATACTTAGTCATTGGCCAAGAGCAGCCTAAGGAATGCAAAATTTTAGCACAATGCAGGTGGCGAATCCAGAGGTGTGGCAACATGGAATGTAAGTCAACTATGCTTCCTGGAGCTGGCCATCTGAGTAAGAGATTTCCATGGCCACTACAGTAGGGGTGGGAGAGTACGCAGGTGCTAAAGAACAGTGGGGTGCCCTTAGTGTGTGGTGATGCTGGTGGTGGTAAATGAACAATAGGCTCATCTTCCATAGTAAGCAGTCATTACATTACATAAAGTGCTAAAAATCAAGGAATAATAGTATAAGCTTGTTATTATGAAACCTAGTAGTAAATACCATAAGAAATAGCTAAAATAATTTTAGTGAGCACCTACAGTAAGTTTTTTAAAACATGTATGTCTATAGCTTCCATGTAGAATAAATAAAACAGGTCCCTTAGTAGAGGAAAACTCTTCAGTAAAGTCCCATTACCTTGAGAATAAAATCTGAACATACTGAAGGCAATGCGTGGTGATCTATTTCCTACCTCCCTTTTGAGACATTTCTGGTATTTGCTCTTCTGTTGTCTAAACTCCAGCCACTTTGGAATGACGTAACCCTCAGAAAACACACATTTTTTTTGTAATATTAGCATTTTATACATATGAATTATTTGTGCTGAGCTATAGTACATAAAACAAAAAGGAGGTTTTCTAGTTGACAGAGCAGATTTAGTAGCTTGAATCCCTACCCACCAAAACTTGATTACCTTAGTACTTCTCCATACAAATGTAATGCACTATCACACACTACTTATAGAACCCCTATGCTTAGGCACCTAGCAGTGTCTGAGAATTCAAAGAATGTGCACTAAATAAACTACCTAGAGCAAAGCCGGAACATTCTGAAGCAGAGCTTTGGAAATCCAGAAACATAATGCTCTTGCCTTCCTGCCTGCCTGCTTGCTTGCCTTCTTTCTTTCCTTCCTTCCTTCCTTCCTTCCTTCCTTCCTTCCTTCCTTCCTTCCTTCCTTCCATCCTTCCCTCCCTCCCTCCCTCCCTCTCTCCCTCTCCCTCTCTCTCTCTTTCTTTCTTTTTTGCTGTTTTTTAAAAAATTATTATTACTATACTTTAAGTTCTGGGATACATGGGCAGAATGTGCAGGTTTGTTATATAGGTATACACGTGCCATGGTGGTTTGCTGCACCCACCAACCTATCATCTACATTAGATATTTCTCCTAGTGCTATCCCTCCCCAGCCCCCCACCTCCTGAGAGGCACTGGTGTGTGATGTTCCCCTCCCTGTGTCCATGTGTTCTCATTGTTCAACTCCCACTTATGAACAAGAACATGTGGTGTTTGGTTTTCTGTTCCTGTGTTAGTTGGCTGAGAATGATGGTTTCCAGCTTTATCCATGTCCCTGTGAAGGACATGAACTCATCCTTTTTTATGGCTTCATAGTATTCTATGGTGCATATGTGCCACATTTTTTTTTCATCCCATGTATCATTTATGGGCATTTGGATTGGTTCCAAGTCTTAGCTATTTGTAATAGTGCTGCAATGAACATACATGTGCATGTGTGTTTTTTTTAAATATTATACTTTAAGTTCTGGGGTACAGGTGCAGAATATGCAAGTTTGTTACATAGGTATACATATGCCATGGTGGTTTGCTGAACTCATCAACCCATCATCACAATTAGATATATCTCCTAATGCTATCCCTCCCCTAGCCCCCCACCACCTGACAGGTCCCAGTGTGTGATGTTCCCCTCCCTGTGTCCATGTGTTCTCACTGTTCAACTCCCACTTATAAGTAAGAACATCTAGTGTTTGATTTTTCTGGTCTTGTGTCAGTTTGCTGAGAATGATGGTTTCCAGTTTCATCTATGTCCTGCAAAAAAACATGAACACATCCTTTTTATGGCTGCATAATATTCCATGGTGTATATGTGCCACATTTTCTTTATCCAGTCTATCATTGATGGACATTTGGGTTCGTTCCACATCTTTGCTATTGCAAACAGTGCCACAATAAGCATACGTGTGCATGCGTCTTTATAGCAGAATAATTTATAATACTTTGGGTATATACACAGTAAAGGGATTGCTGACTCAAATGATATGTCTAATTTTAGATCCTTGAGGAATCGCCACACCGTCTGCCACAATGACTGAACTAATTTACACTCCCACCAACAGTGTAAAATTGTTTCTATTTCTCCACATCTTCTCCAGCATCTGTTGTCTCCTGACTTTTTGATAATCACCATTCTAACTGGCATGAGATGGTATCTCCATGTGGTTTTGATTTGCATTTCTCTAATGACCAGTGATGACAAACTGTTTTTCATTTGTCTGTTGGCCACATACATGTCTCCTTTTGAGAAATGTCTGTTCATATTCTTTGCCCACTTTTTGATGCAGTTGTTTGTTTTTCTTCTTGTAAATTTGTTCAAGTCCTTTGTAGATTCTGGATATTAGCCCTTTGCCAGATGGATAGATTGCAAAAAAAGTTCTCCCATTCTGTAGGTTGCCTGTTTACTCTGATAATTTCTTTTGCTGTGCAGAAGCTCCTTAGTTTAATTAGATCCCATTTGTTAAGTTTGGCTTTTGTTGCCTTTGCTTTTGGTGTTTTAGTCATGAAATCTTTGCCTATGCCTATGTCCTGAATGGTAACCTAGGTTTTCTTCTAGGGTTTTTATGGTTTTAGGTCTTTAACCATCTTGAGTTATGTTTTGTATAAGGTGTAAGGAAGGGATCCAGTTTTAGCTTTCTGCATATGGCTAGCCAGTTTTCCCAACACAATTTATTAAATAGGGAATCCTTTCCCCATTGCTTGTTTTTGTCAGGTTTGTCAAAGACCAGATAGTTGTAGATGTGTAGCATCATGCTACCTGATTTCAAACTATACTACAAGGCTACAGTAACAAAAGCAGCATGGTACTGGTACCAAAACAGATATATAGACCAATGGAACAGAACAGAGGCCTTGGAAATGCTTTTGCCTTTCTACTGAGTAATTGAACTCTGAGAATATTTTCTCTCTATATTCTTCCTATTGTACCATTATTGTCTTAATCTGTTTCAGTTTCTATAAAAGAGTACCTAATACTTGGTAATTTATATAGAAAATATATTTATTTGGCTAATGGTTCTGCAGGCTATACAAGATGTATGGGGACAGCCTATGTTTCTGGTGAGTGATGCAGGCTGCTTCCATTCATGAAAGAAAGCAAAGAGGGGGCTGTAGGTGCAGAGATCACATGGCAGGAGAGGGAGATAGAGTGGAGAGGGAGTTGCCAGTCTCTATTAAACAATCAGCTCTCATGTGAACTAATAGAGAGAGAACCCAGTTGTTACTATGGGAAGAGCATGAAGCCATTCACAAGGAATCAGCCACCATGACCCAACCCCCTTCCACTACACCCTACCTCCAACCCTGGGGATCAGTTTTCAACAGGAGTTTTGAAGTATCCAAACCATAGCAATGACCTATAAAGTAAGGTAAATACTTAGATATTCCCTTAGCATCTTTCAAGTTCTAAGATGTTTGAATCTATGAATGTCCAAACTATGTAAAATCAAATATCTCAAATGGATACGAAATTTTATTTTCCTTCTTTTAATGGCTGCAGAATGATCCATTCACTTATTAAGCATTATTTAATACTTTATGTGTTAATTGAGCTTTACTAAATACTAGGGGTACAATGTAAATGAGGTGAGAACACAAGGAACTTGCCCGAGAGAAGCTTAAGGTAAAGCGAGAAAGAATAACAAAAAGATTGCAAATATATAGACAGATTAAGCACTCATGTTCATATTTGTATTTTTTTGAGACAGTTTTGATTTTGTTGCCCAGGCTGGAGTGCAATGGTGCGATATTGGCTCACTGCAATCTCCACCTCCTGGGTTCAAGCAATTCTCCTGCCACAGCCTCCCAAGTAGCTGATATTACAGGCACAAGCCACCACGCCCAGCTAATTTTTTGTATTTTTTGTAGAGACAGGGTTTCACCATCTTGGCCAGGCTGGTCTCGAACTCCTGACCTTCAGGCGATCCACCTGCCTTGACCTCCCAAAGTGCTGGGATTCCAGGCGTGAGCCACCACACCCAGCCTCATGTTCATATTTTAATCAAACCACAGGCATCATTTTTCTCTCAAGTATAAAAACCATGCCAAAAGAAAACACAAACATGTGCACACATACACACACACAAACACACACACACATGATTATCAATATAATGTGTCAGTGAACATATCAGGTGAAGTGATCTTTATAAGTAAAGCATCATGGCCACCTGAAGGAGAAGAGGTATGGATAGAAGTAACAAGGAATGTTATGGAATGAGTCAAGAAGGTAGGAAGCAGAGGAATTATAACATTTAATTGAAGGAGATCTTTAGAAATCCAGATTAGTAAGTGAACTTTGACCTTACTATCAAAAGATAATCTCTCTAATTTTGTAATATCAAAGAAACCAGTTAGATTTTTCCAACAATGTGGGGACAAGTCTAAGTGGAAATGGGATAGAAATGGAGAACAAAGAAGAAACCAAACCACATTTCAAGGAAAGAATTACTTTACTCAGTAATGGGTTTAATACAGTAAAAGAGAAAAATCAACAGATTTCCAAGGAAGTGTTCTCGGAGATCGAGGGGAAGATAGTGCCAACAGTTACATTGGAGGATTTAAAAAGGGCCAGATTGGTAGGAAGGATGAAGAGGTAAAATCATTATGCTAATTTTCTGGAGCTAACAGAGCCACTAATTATTATTTTTTTTATCTTGAGTACAGCTAAGTGAAGATAGAAATACTAGTAAATATCTACACACTCCACTGACCTTAAGAGGGAATTAATTTAAAAAGATACATCAATTTCTTACTAAACCTAACAGTATTGAACTTAAAGTATTTTTGTATGTAATGTTCAGCCATCTTCAAACTGCTTAATAAGCTGCAAACATGGCAAGTGCTGCCTAGATACCTCACTAGACTTTCAATATAGGAATTAGTGATTGTACAAATACTAGTATACAGCTTCAGGTTACCATTTTAAAGAGAAAAGATTTTTATTTAGAATCAAATCTGCTATTGTAACCGGGGTGGAGCTGCATACTCAGCTCCCTCCCCATTCCAATTCCAAGGTCTTTGGCCTCTCTAACCTCAAGAATGGGAAAAGGAGCCACGGAGGCACAGTCAGCTTGCTGTTCAAATAAATATCGTGGATCCAAAGACTTTAGCAGAGACGGAGAGAAAAAGAGAGAGAGAGAGAGCTCCTACACTGCCATGGGAAGGGATCCAAGGAAGGAAGCCATATAGGTAAGGAGCATGGAAGGTTTAACCCTGGAGTTTTTCCCTTCCCATTCATGTTCTTGTCCAATAAGAGGAGTTCTTTCAAACTTCCTCTGGAGTGATTGATCTTTGACTCTGATACCAGATTGGCTGCTTGGTCCACAACAGAGTCCCCTCCTCCCAGAGCTTTTAGTGGGCTTTTTGAACAAAGAAGCTTACCTGGATTTTTCACAGAGCCTGCTGCAGGGAAAGTTAGACAAAGAACTTTATGTTTTGGGATGGGGAGGTGGTGGCGCTGGGAAGCTCCTGCCTTTGAAACCATGCCCCTCATGGACCTGGGAAGTGAAGTTTTTTTCCTTAACACAGCCCCTCACTATCATATTATTTGTCTTGGCTTTGGGGCCATATCTGAGCAATGACAAAGTACAATTTTTTTTGAAATGTGCATACAAATTTTTAACAGTGTTATATTTTTTATCTTTTCCCTGAACTCTCTGATGAAGTCTATTTACACTTATATCAAAGGTTAACCTTGGGCAATGAGGGCATTCATCAAGATAAAAAATCTTGGTACAACATATTCACATAATAAAATTATTTTAGAAAATCGTGGATATTATACTATATGAATTAAATGAACACAATTCTCCAGACAGCCTTTTTATTTCAGATATTTTGACCTAGTTTTTTGATGGATCAAAAAATAGGTAAATCTTTGACTTCCGTGTTTTATTTAAAAATATTAAAATAACAAAATAAAATGGTGTCATTCATTTCAAATAGTCTTTGAGTTGCATTGTGATATCCCTATTTATGGAACACAATTATTTGCTGTTACCTTGCTCTCACTCTTCAAAAGCTATTTTCAGTGTTCTCTTATGCTGTTCATTAATACATCTATTTGTAGGAATAACCAGCATTCAGTTTATTTACCTAAAATCAACTTAAAAAACACAATATTTGTCCCCTCTTTTCAGTACCCTTGAATTTCTGATATTACTACTATTATTCAAAGTCTGTGAACCTGCTTACTTTGAACAAAAACAGTAAAACACACTAAATCTACACTAACTAAAAGGAAAAATAAAGGCTAACCTGTGGTATGCATGTCTTCTTCATAATGTATTTGTAAGGTTGGCCGAGAGAAAGGAGAATAGACCCAAAGTCAGGCCAGCAAATTTTATTAACCTGCCAGGCTGCCCCATAACAATCAGAGGAGGCAGCCCCAAGTTTACAAAACGAGGGGTTTATATGGGGTCACAGGGGCACAGGAGAGTTTTAGGACTGAGGTCATCTATCCGCTTGTAACAGGCACAGAGATAGTTTGTCAACTTGTGACAGACCTACAATACATCATCCTGTGACTTTTGTGGCGGCTGTTTTAAAAAAATGAAAATCCAGGATTTTACACGTATGTGTCAAACAGGAATTTACAAGTATGGATAACAAACATTTGTTTTCCCTGTCCTCCCTCAGCTGCCTGGATGGCTGTAACCAGGCTTTGCTTAATTGTAGCACATCTGGCAGCCTTGATGTGGCTTCTAGGTAGGAGTTCAGGAATGCAGCTGCAGAGCAATCAGAGTGGGGGGAAGGGGTCAGCTTGCACGAGGGGGCTTTCTGAGGCAGATTTCCCTAACAGTATTCATTTAAGTGCAGATGACCCAAGACAATAAAAAATGTCTTCCCCTGGATAGTCAAACATATTATGATGATGGAGTGATTAAGACATTGCAATTTGTGCTTCATTGGGTCAAGATCTTGGTTTCAAATCTATTATTAAATGTATTGTCTTTAGTGCTTTATTTACATTAAAATTAGTAGTTGCAAAGGGTTTTACCTGACATAGAGTTTAATATAATAAAGAAGAAGCTGAATATGTTTAGTAGTTACGGGTGCAAGTCTAACAATAGATAGAACATAACCACAAATCCTATACTGCTTCTTAAATACATAGAACGTAACTGAATTGCAAAATAAGGGCCCCTAGAAAATCTGACTTTATAAAAGAATAATGAAGATCAATCACTGGGAATAGCCTTTAATACAATGTTGGAAAAGCAGCAGTGGTGTTTGAAATCTAACGCATACAACCTTCTGATACCTTTTTAAAAAAAAGACACAGTCATTTTTGCAAGTATATAGGAATCTATAGTTTCTTAATTCATGCATTTTTATGTTGTTCTAAAAGCAACAACTAGCCTTGTTAAATAGTAAGTATTTTTTATCTACATCAATTGAAAACAGTCACTATATAAAAATCAATATGCAATTTTACTCAGACATGTTAGGAATCTAACTGTGTTGTGAACCATAATCTCCTGTGTGATGTATCTGTTATTTAAAAAAATAATGTATACATACCTATTAAGAAGAGGAAATTCAAAAAAAAAAGAAGAAGAGGAAATTCGCCTTTAAGGATATGTTTATAGAACAAATAGAATTCAGGATAAATGATAATAACATTGAATACCTTGTTTTCAGCTCTTTAACGTTATCTATAGTTGATATTAATGATTGCAGCTTTGTGTGCTTCTTGTATCTTTGATTTCCATTATTGGTTAAATAATCTTCTGGGAGTCAGCCTTTTACCTCAGAGAATCTTTCTAGCTCACTATTTCTGTGTGAGCCCTTAAAATACTGCTCACTATTTTAAGATAACAGAAGCAAATATAATTGGTAGTAGATTAGGTTCAATTTTAAAATCTGTATTTTTCTACAAATGCACCTTAGGATAATATTTGTGACACAAAGGATATAAAAATAAAAACTTACATTTTAAAAATTTTTTAGGGATAGCATGAGAAAGTATTTTGAGGTGATGGTACTATTTTGTATGTTGATTGTGACGATTGTGATACAAATCTATGAATGTTTGTCAAAGGAAAGCTAGAACTGGATAACAGTTAAAGCAGTAGAACATACTTTACCCAGAAACTATTGACCCAAAAATATCTCATAATGGAACTGGAATCAATTCTGAATACAATAAAGAAAAGTGGAAATTTACAGTCAAGAATGGAGAGGAGAAGGTGTAGGTGGATAGAAATTATTAAGAGAAGTCATCAGGGATAACGGAGATCTGGCTAAACCTATCTAACATGACTCTTGGTGAGGTCAGACCAGCCATTATATATCATTTGGAGGATTGTGGGGAATGAGAAACACAATCAGATATACAGAGTAGGGGATTCTTAGCAGGATTCTGGCTAAAATTAGACAATGCAGAGAACACCATGAAAACCCAGGAGTCAAATCCTAATTGGGAGGACAATTCAGAAAAGCTTGACGGGAGTTTTGTCAAGGAGAGACTCTTATTCAATATCAATAAAAATTTAATGTGCAGTAATTTAAAAAATAAAATAATCTTTGAAAACCTATTTTATGACTTTTATGTTGTTAGTTTTATTTATTTATTTTGAGATAGTCTCACTCTGTCACTCAGTCTGGAGTTCTTTTTTTATTATTTTTAAAGAAGCATATATTAAAGCAACTTGACAAATTCAGTTTTATAGAAAATTGAGTGTTCACATTAGTTCAGTAATTCAATATTCTGATATAATTATGAATAGCTAGAAAATACACCTACACAAATTTTTTATGGCTCTTGATATTTCTTGAAAAAATATGACGTAATTTTGCTTTGATAATTGATATTATCAATTTTCCTGTTATTTATTCTTCTTTTCTAAAAAGTCAGTTGTATATCCAAGATAAATAGTAACTTTCTAATTGTTTCTATCCCCATAATCCCAAATATTGCATAATGTATTTTACACACACATACATGAACACATATGTATATTTATATACATGTAATATACAACATAATTTCATAATGTCTGACATGTTTAGGCAACACAAATAAGGCATGCTATTGGTTGAAAGATATGTAAAAAATTTAATTTATCTCACAACAGCAAAGAATTAGTTGAAAAACAAATATTTTTGTAATAAAATAGTGTAAGGTCGGGGGAGTGAAGGCATCCTGAAGACACTCCCAATTCCCCAATCTGAGGTTCTTGGCCTCTCTTACCCTGAAGAATGGGGAAAGGGGTCCCAGAGGCACAGGGAGTTTGCTGTTCGAATAAATATCTTGGACCCAAAGAGTTTTGCAGAGAGCAATTTGTTAGGCAGAGAGAGAAGGAGAGACAGCTCCCATGCTGTGGTGTGAGGGGATCCAGAGAAGAAATCCCTATAGGGAGGGAACAGCAGAATTTTAACCCTTGAGTTATTCCCTTCCCATTCATGTTCTCATCCAATAAGAGGAGTTCTATCAGGCTTCCTCTGGAGTGATTGATCTTTGACTCTGATACCAGATTGGCTACTTGGTCCACAACTATGAGTTAGAGAGCCCCATCCTTCTGGAGCTTTCGCGGGCTTTATACACAACGGAGAGCACCTGAATTTCTCTACCTATCCACCCTGGGGGGAACTCAGGCAAAGAACTTAACGTTCTGGATGGAGGGGTAGAGCCAAAACCCCGCCCCTTGCAGACCCGGGAAGAGTGCCTCAACAGTGTAGCAGGTTGGCTGGTAAAGAAACAAATGTACAACAATCACTAACTTTTCTATGTATCAGAAATAATCAATAGAAATATTAATGAGAGTAATGGCACATTAATATAAGAACAAGATATACTATCTAACTAGATAGCATCTTAAACAAAAATACGTAAAACCTAGTTGAGGAAAACTCAAAATTAATTTGTAATTTGGAGACATGAATACATTTTCGACATTTTCAAATGTTAACTATGTAAAGTTATGTCATATTTATTAATTGAGAATTAAAACTCTTACTGTAAGAAGTGATAGAAACACAATTTCGAAAAGTTAAGCAAAAAGCGAAATCTGCTGGTTTTTATATCCAAACTACCTGATGGAAAGGAGTGAAACTAGTCTCAGAAATGATAGGAACTATGGATTTAAATGCCGTCAGGACTCTGATTCTCTTCTCTGGTTTCTCTCTGCCTGTTAGCAGAAATGGGATTGCCAATGGCACCTGACTTACAGACTTACAGGTCCAGAAACAAGACAGAAAAGATATTTTCAGCATCAAATCTATGAAATAGATTTTTAGTTTATAAAATGAGCAAAAATATATTTGATTGAACCACATTAATAGATACTTAATGAACAACCACTGAGACAGGATGATTGATTTACACTAAAAATAGAAAATCCCATTCAAATTGAAAGTCTAGGCTAGGGGAGGAGAGGGAAAAGGTTACCAAAATCAAGAAGCAAAACATTTATGGCTACTAGGAATATTGTGATAAGCTGGACAACATCCCCAGATTCTGATTTTGGATAGAGAAAGATTGCATATTGCAGCTATGTTAATACTTTAAAATCAACACATAGGTTTAGTGCAATTTCAATAGGAATTTTGTTGAAAGTATGCCAGTAAGGAGGAAATTTAATAGAATTTTTCAGGAGGGTGGTGTGGCAGTGTTTAGAAAAAAGAGGCGGAGGTGGGTGGATCACCTGAGGTCAGGAGTTCAAGACCAGCCTGGCCATCATGGAGAAACCCCATCTTTAAAAATAAAAATAAATAAATAAATAAATAAAATTTTAAAAAGATCCTATAAGATATTTGGAGGAATAGCTATGGAATATAATCTTTTGTGTCATAAGATCAGATCATTATGTTTTTAGATACTAAGACATATGGGAAACTAAGATATAAAAAATGCAGTGGCTGAATTTAACAATGAAAGATAGACTATTTAATGCATTATAATGGCGTATATGCTTTCTAAATCTAGAAATAAATGAAAATGAAACTCTCTATCTTATAGAGGAAACAAAAATAATCTCCAGATGTACTAAAGTTTAAAATGTAAATATTAAAAAGTCTTGCAAGAATATCTAAAAGCCTATTCATAAAATTGAAGGATGTTGGAGTCTTCCCTAACCAAGATTTGAAGCTATACGGTTAAATGGATACATGTTTGAATTTCATTTTTTTAAAGACCATTTTTTTTCTTTCTGAGGCAGTCTTATTTCCTAAGGCATATCTTTATTTTGGCCTGTGAGCTCTTATTCTCCTGGGGGTACTGGCTACTCAGACGGTGCTAATTTTTCAGGGCAAAAAGAACTACTTCCAGAGAGGAGGTGAACAAGTTCTATTGTGAAAAGCCCAGGTTCCATAAAACCACAATTAATTACTCACCTAACCAAACAATTCTTCAGTCTGAGTTTCAATTTTAAATCCTCTGAAGACCATAGTAGACCACTAACTGGGGGAATGGAAGAAAGGGGTGGAGGCTGGTAAATAACATTCCAGTTAGTAGCAGTCCTTCACCCCAGCAGTGTTTTTTACATTGCTCTGATATTAGCCTTATTTACATTTGTGTTAGCAGTGTGGAAATAAATGAAGACCAAGCAAATAAAAACAAACCGAGGCTGTTTATTGAGAACTTGCTACAGTAAGGAAGTCAACGACCATCACTTGATTTTGGCAACTCAAAGATATGCAGGGAAGTGGAAAAACTATAATAAAAAAAAGGGAAAGCATCAATTATGTTCTGATTGGAGGTTGTTGGCATGAAAAATCTTGAGGCATGCTAACTAGAAGTGGGGCATCTTAGGTGATTGATTGGTTGGGGAGCATATTCAACTTTTATTAGTCCCAAGTCTGAAGCTGGGAATAAAAAATAGGGAAGCTCTCAGTCACTGACCAAGTTCTGACTCTTCTGGGCTGATTGCTACAGAAGTGGTTTGACTTCCTGGGCTGCTTTCGGCAGAGGCTTATGGGTCAGAGTTCTATTTTCACACATGATCTGGGAAAGTCCATTTGTGTATTCAATCAGTGATCTGGGTTATTGCCTCAGGATTACTGTAGTGAAGAAGCTGACATTAATTGTCCCAAAGGAAATGGCAAGGAGAATGGAAGAACAACATTCAGTTTTTTCAAAAATTTCTTCATTTTCACACTCCGGGTTGAATGAGAATTATATGATAGGCTCGTTCTAATGGTTTACTGGAGACCATAGCCAGGTTTTCTGATCCAGTAAATCCACAGCGGGGCCCCAAAATTTCCGTTTCTAACAATTTCCCAAGTACATGATGCTGATTGCCTGGAATCACACGTTAAGAACCACTGCTCAAATTTATTATTTCAGAGTTGAACCTGCTGCCTCTTGCTATAGAGTGTAGACTAATACTTTTTCTCCTGCAGAAAGTTAAAACAGCTTCTGTCATCCAGGGATTTTTCTCCTTGTTGTTGCAGATTTCTCTATTCCATATTCTTTCTATAGTTTGCCAGAATTTATATTTTGGGAGGAGAGAACCAAGAACCCATGTTAATAATTATTTCTTCAGAAACCAAAACTACTCTAGAGAGACAAAAAGTTACTTCTATAAGACATGCATAGTTCTTTTAAATTGACAAGGAAAAAATGTATAAAACTCAATAGAAAAGAATGGGAAATAGATGACTAGACCCTTCACAGATGATCAACCCAAAATGATAAACATTCCACATGAAAACACTTTTAAATTTACTAAGTCAAGAAAATCACAATTAAAGTGATTAAGAACTATCATATTAGTCTCTTCAAATATAAAATAGTGACACATTTTAATATTGGCAGATATGTAGGGGTCTTTTTATTTTAGTACCCTGATGAAAACGTGTGAAGATTTGGATACCAATTTGTAAGAGCGTATATAGTGTATATACAAAGATATTTACTGCAGCATTTGTTGTTGTTGTTGTTTTGTTGTTGTTGTTGTTGAGATGGAGTCTCTCTCTGTCGCCAGACTGAAGTGCAGTGGTGCAATCTCAGCTCACTGCAATCTCCGCCTCCGAAGTTCAAGCAATTCCCTTGCCTCAGCCTCCCGAGTAGCTGGGACTACAGGCGTACACCACCATGCCCGGCTAATTTTTTGTATTTTAGTAGAGACAGGGTTTCACCATGTTGGCCAGGATGGTCTTGATCTCCTGAGCACATGATCCGCCTACGTCGGCCTCCCAAAGTGCTGGGATTACAGGCGTGAGCCACTGCACGCAACCCTACAGCATTGTTTTATAGGGGCCAAGAATTGAAAATAAAGTGACTGTTATTCCAAGGTAATTGCATAAAATAAAATTAAGGGGTGAAAAGAGTTCAGATATACAGAAACTTGATTTTTCTTATAATTGCTTTATTTTTAAAATAAAAATAAACAACACATTTAGTTATTAAATTAATCTGGGATGTATTGTGTTTATGTTATTAGTCATTATTTTCTCTAAAATGTATTTATGAAACCAACTTGATTGCATATACTAAATTTTCCATTCTAATATATGATAAGAAATGTCCCTAGGGCTTTTTTTAAATAATGTAGACCTTGTCATCATAGAAAAAAATGAAAAAAAGGTTATTTTCATAAATTTTATTTATTTATTTATTATTATTATTATTTTGAGACAGAGTCTAGGTGTCGCCCAGGCTACAGTTCAGTGGTGCGATCTTGGTTCACTGCAACCCCCACCTCCTGGGTTCCAGTGATTCTCCTGCCTCAGCTTCTTGAGTAGCTGGGATTACACGCATGTGGCACCACCAAACCTGGCTAATTTTTGTATTTTTAGTAGAGACGGGGTTTCACCATGTTGGCCAGCTCGTCTCGAATTCCTGGGCTCAGGTGATCCACAGGTCTCAAGCCTCCCAAACTGCTGGGATTACAGGCATGAGCCACCATGCCCAGCCAATTCTGATAAATTTTAGTAACTGAAAATGTATATGTTGTATGTCAGAAATCACTGTGAACTGAAAGCCAATACATCAATAAAGTGAACATTCACATATTTTAATCTATATCTTGATTGCCCATTTACATTAGGTATTTTCTGATCATGTACTCATTTATCTATTAAAAAATATGTATTGAGCAGTTATTAGATGCCAGTCATCTTTCCAAAAATTGGAGAAACAGTATTAAACAACACAGAAAAATATAATTTCTGGCTGGGCATGGTGGCTCACACCTGTAATCCCAGCAATTTGGGAGGCCGAGGTGGGCAGATCACCTGAGGTCAGGAGTTCGAGACCAGCCTGGCCAACATGGAGAAACCCTGTCTCTACTAAAAATACAAAATTAGCTGGGCATGGTGGTGGGTGCCTGTAATCCCAGCCACTCAGGAGGCTGAGGCAGGAAAATCACTTTAACCCAGGAGGCGGAGGTTGCAGTAAGCTGAGATTCCATCACTGCACTCCAGCCTGGGCAACAAGAGTAAAACTCTGTCTCAAAAAAGTAATTAAATTAAATTAGATCAAATTAAATTAAGTTAAATTAAAATAAATTTCTGTTCAAAATATAGTGAAGAGATACAAACAAATATATTTGTAATATATAAGTCAGAAGGTGATAAATATGAAGAAGAAATACATAAAAAGACAGTAAGAAGTGCTCTGAGGTGGTTATATCTGGAAGAGGAAGAGATTGCAATTTTAAATACAGTGATCAGGGAAGATTACACTATAAATAGGTGATATTTTGAGGAAACCTCTGAAGGAAGAAAACTCTTTATTTCCTATGCCTATACGAGTGATCATAAAACGTTTTAAAAGTCACTTTTCACTCCATAAACACATAGCATATTGGTGAATGAACATTGGAGATATTTATGTGTCTCCATCTTACCCAGTATGTAGAATGTTACTTTTTTCTGATATAGTGTATTATTCCGTTTTCATGCTGCTAATAAAGACATGCCAAAGACTGGGTAATTTATAAAGAAAAGAGGTTTAATGGACTCACAGTTCTGCATGGCTGGGGAGGCCTCACAATCATGGCAGAAGATGAAGGCGGTGCATACACATGGCTTTACATGGAAACTGGCATGAGCACATGCAGGGGAACTACCCTTTATAAAAGCATCAGATCTCATGAGACTTATTCAATATCATGAGAATGGCACAGGAAAAACCTACTCCCATGATTCAGTTACCTCCCACTGGGTCCCTCCCATGACACATGGGGATTATGGGAACTACAGTTCAAGATAAGATTGGGTGGGGACGAAGTCAAACCATATCATAGAGGGAGGACTTCTTTCACATGGGAATTCATCTTCTGCTTTTAAGAAACAGAAGGAAGATCCAAGCATTTTTCTTGAATCTGTTTTTTAAGTTCCTTTAACTGAAATAGCCAATATGCCAGAGTGGCATACTTTGGGACGTTTTATTTTGTCATGAAGTAGGTTGTACATATATTTTTAACTATATTTTATACATTTTATAAAGTTATAAATTGGATAAATTGAACATTTAAGAAATGAATGACTTGGCCAATGATAAAACGTAGTCACAGAGCTTTAAATCTGCATGATCAGAATTAGAAATTACTGATCCTAAATGGAGTGTTATTTCCAATAATGCCAAAAACGTGATTGTATTATTTGTCTAAATGAAGTGTATAACTAGCTAAACTACTTCTTAAACATTTATTTAATTTCTATTCAAACCATTAAATAAAATTGTCAGTAAATTTATCCAGAGAATTTTCTCCCTTTGCACTGTCTGACAAAAATGAAGGGATTTCCCTTATTTTATTCCTTCAGCCTTTCAATATAGAAAGGAAGTTTTTATAGAAAGCAATTTGCCTGAGAATACCATCTTCTAAGCCAAAAGCACTGCTGAAAGCACTGTAGGAATGAGGCCTCAGCCTAAAATAAATAATTTGGAATGCTCTTTCACTACCCTTGTGTACATAAAATTTCTCAAAGCTAATAATGAATATGTAATCTTGCCAATGATATTCTGTAGAAAAAACAGCATGTATTAGCAACTACATTACTATAAAGTTATTTAAAGTGGGTAATTAAATTATTATAACAATTACTGCTTCACATGTAACTTCTGATGTTAAAATACAATGATTTCAACTAAAATGGAAAACCCGGTAGCTACTATATTAACCATCACTGCTTACACAGAAAAGCATCTCTTAGTTTTATACTTATTATGAGATCAGAAATATCATCATACATGAAATATTTGAAGTTTTGAAGAATTTTTTAAAAATTTATTAGAATTGTCTCAATTAGGAATTTTTTAATTTAATGCATGGAGATATTTTTACAATTGCAGTAGAATGGCTAATACATTTCTTAAAGTATACAGTATAATTAAAAGTTACTTTACCCGATTGGTAAAGTAGATAAAATTCCAAATTTCGATGCCATATTTTTGCAGTAAAGTGTTCATTTATTATGCAATAAATAAAGTGTATTTATTATATTTTTTATAGTAAATAAAGTTCATTTCTTAGGAATCAACACAATAAATTATAAAATACAGTTCCACAAATTATTTCATTTTTTCTGCATTCATTTGACATGTTTGATCATCGGCTGATGATATCCAGCTTATCAACCTGCCATGCTTTTGATAGATGAGAAAAACAACTCTAATTCTAAATCTAGCTAAATCAAGTTCATTTATCCCTGTCATACAGATTATGTAATAGGAGAAAAATTCTGAATTAAATCCAATTTTCTGACTTAAATGTGATTTTATGACTCACATCCACCTCTTCTTACAGCAAATGAATTGGTTCCTAGCCATGATGACCTATTGAAATAAAATAACTTGAAAGAGTTGAACTTTTTAAAACAATCTCTTTACCCCTGTATAGGATGCCTAAATTTTCTTCGATAGCCTTCTATTCTTCAAAAAAATTTTATCTAAAGAAAGTATATGTTGAAAAAAGTGGAAATATTTTTACCTAACCCCCTTTCCTCAGTTTCCTAATCTGCACAGTGATGATAATAACAGTAACTAACAGATCTGTAAACAACTTAAAACTGTGCCTAATGCAGAGTCAGCATTCAATAAATGCTGATATGTAATATATTGCAGTCTAGGACCACAAAGCCATTACTAGAAATCCTAGATACTTCTTTAAGTTTACATGACTAGACCAGAAAGTGTATCCTGGGGACATATTCAATTAATACAACAGGAAAATATTCAATAGTGACTACAGTTTCAATCAAAATGGGAAATACGTAGCACTCTTGTCATCACTAGCCACCCACTCAACTATCTTGAATGCTCATAGAACTTTTCTCTGTTTAAAGAACACATGATCTCCAACTCTTATTTCAATCTAGCATGCCACTACCATCTATTTGAATGTGGAACATGAAATGAAATCTATTTTCCATCTCTGGCTTAAATGATCACATAAAAATATGGAAAATAACCCACAAAAAGTCAGATATCTAGACAGCAAATATTAATGATCCATTAAAAATGATATTAATGATTTATTAATAATGGATTCATTACAAGATTCCCTCTTGACGAACACTAATATAAATTTTTTAAAGCCTGTGAAGAAGAGAGATTCATCAGGCTGAACAAAACAAGGAAAAAGAGAGATAGCAATAGATTACTAAGGGGTGTCAAAGAGAAGCCACATACAAAAAAATCTCTGGAACAGAATATGTCATTCCTTTTGGATGTTCTAAAGGTTGTTTCACAGTAACTATTTCAAAAGGATACATAGTTTATTACCTAGGAAAAATATTCTAGTTGTGTTTTCTTATGGCATAAAATTATTATCTTACCACTGGGACCAGCAATTGTCTATTACATGTCAGTTTGTTTTTGTTTTGTTTTTCCTGTCAGTTTTCTGAGATCTAGTGCATGATTGCAGGCTAAAACATGAATAAACAACTTTAATGTAATTGGCATAAAATATTCAATGCAATATGCAGGAATATTGTATTCTGCAATAGTTTTGTTATCTTAAAAGTTATGCAACATAAACTATTAAAATTCATCCTTACCAAGTTATGCAGTGTTTTCCTGTATTCATCCACCTTTTAGGGTACTTTTGGCTTTCTTTGTTTCATTCTTGTTTCACAAACATTATTTTAACTTAAAGATTTGTGAATATGAGCTTGAAAACAATGAAAGATATTGGAAAATGGAGTAGGGAGGGCTGATATGGAGGGAAAAGTCTATTTCATATTTTTGAATCTAAGAATTATAGTTGCCTACTATAATTTGTATTATGTGACATATTTCCAATGGAAATAAAATCTTTATAAGACAACAATAATTTTGTTTTGTCTTGTTTGTTAGAAAAGAAAATCAGCACTGAAGTTAAACAGACCTGGGTAAGAATCCCAGCTCTGGCACTGAAGAGCTCAATAATATGGATGAGTTATTAACTTTCCTTTAGCAACAGAATTGTAAGGATGGGATAATAATTATAATTATTCCCATCTGAAACTGCGGTTTTCAGATTTATATGAGATATGGTGTGCAAAACATTTTGTCAACAGTAAGAAATAAATGTTAGTTCCTCTTCTTTGAAATCAGATTTCAGAAGGGAACAGAATCTAGAGAACTCCGCTGATGATAACAGGTGAAATGCTAACATATGGAAAGTTAGAAAAATACAAGCTATATACAAGAAAGACACAGCTTTAAAATCCTATTGTTCTGTGATTCTGATTGCTGGGAAAATGTAAACCTGCCTCACAGTGCATCTCTATTACAGATGTCTTGGCAAATAAATGGGCTAAGAAAGCAAAAAAAGAAAATGTTTGTTGATTATTATTAGGGTTTTGTGAAAGGAGTTTGTTTCATGTTTGTTTGGCATTAAAACAGAATGCTCATCCCTGCCTGGGTAAAATTTCCATTAAATTTAGCAAACATTTATTAAATATATATTGTGGATAAAAGCACTCTGTGAGGCAACTGTAGAAAAGACGAAATGAATAGCAGTTCCTCAGAGTCTACAAATTTTGTAAGCTTGTGATTATAAAATTCTCAACAACCTAAGGCAGAGCGTATAGAATGCACATTTTTAGTTTGGCTCATTATGAAATACAATTTAAAAAGTACTGATGATCCTAGCTTTTATATCATCAAGGTACAGTTGTCCCTTGGTATTTATGAATAAGTGGTTTAAAGAAGCCCTCAAGTAATAAAATCTGTGGATGCCCAATTCCTTAAATAGAACAATGAAGTATTTGCCTATAACCTACATACATCCTCTGATATGCTTTAAATAATTTCTCGACGACTTTTAATACCTAATATAATGCCTACACAGCACGTCGTTCACATGGATTCAAGATTAGTACTCAGAGTGTGGCAAATTCAAGTTTTGCTTTTTGGAACTTTGTGGGAATATTGTGCTGAATATGTTTTTCTGAATTTGGTTGAATTCACAGATATAAAACCCAAAGCTGCAAAACCCTCCATACACAAGGCCAAGTGCATATGTTGTTTGTGAAAAGTATGAGCATATATAAATATATATAATATATGTCCATATATACATATCATATAATTTCTCCTTTGCACATATATCTAAAACTGCGTGTGTATAATTTCTTATATATACACATATATATAATTTTGATATTTTATAAAGTTTCTTGTATTTTTTTAAAAATAAAAATTATAGCACATAACTATTTCAATAGTTCAATGTGTCCTGAAATAAAAGTTTAGTTTTTCAGCCTTTGGCATAGATTGCGTGTCTTTGGCCCCCTTTCACAATAGTTCAAATAATTTTTTCTCAGTAGCACTTGTGTGTTAGAAAGTATATATTAAGTCTTAAAAACCTTCTTGAAATGTGGGATCAATAATTTATAGAACCAGTTTTATGTCATATTAAATTAGAATCTTAACTAGAATTATGAGCTTTGTTAGATCACTCTGGCATCAATTACTTACTACATAAAATTATAGGGTCAGAATAGGTTGGTGAAAGCACAAGTAACCAAATAAAAAAATAGGTAAACCTTTATTAAAATAAAAGGCATTTATAATACAAATAATAGCATCTAGAAACAAAAAGACAACTTACACAGTGGGAGAAAATATCTATAAACCATATATCTTGTAAGGGTCTACTACGTAGAATATATAGAGAATTCATAGTTTAACAGTAAGCAGTCAATCTAATAAAAAAACAAAGTGTTTTTCTTCCAATACACTCCACAAATGGCTAGTAAGCTCAAAATATAAGTTTAACATCATTAGTTATTGAGGACATACACATCAAATCTACAATGGAAAACTTCATAGCCATAATGATGAGTCTAATAAAAAAGACAGATTATAATTTGTTTTTGAGGATATGGAGACATTGAAACGTTGCTAGTGAGAATGGTAAATTTTGCAACTACTTTGGAAAACAATTTAGGAATTCCTTAAAAAATTAAACATAGAGTTACCATATTGCCCAGCAAGTATACTCCTAGGTATATGCCCAAGAACATTGAAAACATATTTTTACCCAATATCTTTATATACAATTGTTCATGGCCACATTATTCATAATAGCAAGAAAGTGGAAACAGCCCTAATGTCCATCTGAATAATGGATAAACAAAACATTTTATTATACAAACCATAGAATATTACTCAACCATGAAATGGAATGAAGTACTGATAAATGCTACTATAAGAATAAACCATGAAAATACATTAAGTGAAATAATCTAGACACAAAAGGCTATCTATTCCATTTAGCAATTTACATTAAATGACTGGAATAAGCAAATCCATTAAAACAGAAAGCAGATTAGTTGTTGCCAGGGTCTGGGTGAGGGTGGGAATGGCAGGGATGAGTGACTACTAATGGGTAAAGAGTTTCCTTTTGGGATGACGAAGGTGTTCTGCAATGAATGTGTGATTATGGCTGTACAACTTTGTAGCTATCCTAAAAGCCACTTAAATGTACAGTTTAAAATGGTTAGCCATATTGTATATGAATTATATCTCAATTAATATAAATAAATTGATGGTTTTCAAAATTTTACAGCAGAAGCCTTCGTTTTTTTTTTTAATAAAACCTTATACAACCCTCGAATATATGCAGAAACAAAAGTTGAGCTACTGCTTTTGAAGTGGGAGATGTAGGATTCAGTGCTATCACGCAAGGCTTTTCCCTAAGCCACTGGAACAGCCTCTTATGTAAAAGCACAAAATGCTGAAGTCTCACAGAGTTTAAAAACTATTGGGCAAAATGTATTTTGAAGTCTCTTGTAGCTCTCAGAATCTGTTTATATAAATATAGTCTAGTTAGACAATTTTAGTTTAGTTAACAAGTCATTTAAAATGCAGTCTAATTCACATGTTCGCCAAATGCCTAATTTAGAAAATATTTATAATGACTTCAGATGTGAAAAATAACATAAGACGTGCACAGAGTGATCTGACATTGTTTTAGTTTAAACAATCCATACTTGGCAACATTGAATTTCTTTCCACCTAATGAATCGTTCAAAATAAATATCCATTTTTTCTAGGTCATTAAATTATGTTGATGTCTTAGAAAATATATGTGGAAAATTAAGTGAAAATATTTGTAAAAAAGTACATATATGTATATATATGATAATAGAGTACTGACTGTAATATATTAAACACTTAAATCCATGAATAATATTATTTAATTTATAAAAAAGAAATGGGCAAAACATTTAAAGAGCTTTTTCCTAATGGATACTATACAAATAGCCAGTAAGCACTATCTAATGATGTTTGAAGGTGAATTTTTTTATGTTATTTATATTTAACTTTTATTTTAGTTTCCATGGTACATGTGTAGGTTTGTTAGAGGCAAATTATGTAATGTAGGAGTTTGGTGCACAGATAATTTCATCACCTAGCTAATAAATGCAGTACCTGATAGGTAGCCTTTTGATCCTCATCTTCCTTCTGTCCTCCACCCTCAGAGTAGGACCCAGTGTCTGTTGTTCCCTTCTTCGTGTCCATATGTACTCAACGTTTAGCTCCCACGTAAAAAGTGAGAATATGTGGCATTTATTTTTCTGTTCATGTGTTAGTTCACTTGTGATAATGGCCTCTAGCTCCATTTATGTTGCTGCAAAGAACATAATTTTATGCTTCTTTATTACTGTGTAATATTCCACAGTGTATATGTACCACATTTTCTTTATCCAATTGACTGTTGATGGGCATTTAGGTTGACTCCATACCATTGCTATTGTGAGTATTGCTGTGATGAACAATCACATGCACATGTCCTTATGGTGGAATGATTCATATTCCTTTAGGTATGCACCAAATAATGGGATTGCTAGGGCAAATGGTAATTTTGTTTTAATTTCTTCAAGACATTGCTGAACTGCTTTCCACAAAGGCTAAACTAATTTACATTCTTGCCAGTTGTGTATAAGTATTACATTTTCTCTGCAACTTTGTCAGCACCTGTTAGGTTTTTACTTTTTAATAGTAGCCATTCTGACCGGTGTGAGATGATATCTCATGGTGGTTGTGATTTGCATTTCTCTAATGGTCAGTGATGTTGAGCATTTTTTTCATATGCTTGTTGGCCATGCACATGTGTTCTTTTGAAAAGTATCTGTTCCTGTCCTTTGTCCCAGTTTTAATAGGGTTGTTTGTTTGCTTGTAAATTTAAGTTTCTTATACGTTTTGGATATTAGGCCTAGGATTAGTTGACTTTTTGTTTTTCATATCAATTTCCTTAAGCTCAGCTTTGACTTTGGTTATCTCTTCCATTCTGTTAGCTTTGGGGTGATTTACTCTTGTTTTTTTAGTTCTTCTGGGTGTGATGTTAGATTGTTAATTTGAGATATTTGCAACTTTTTGATGTGGGTATTTAGTGCTATACACTTCCCTCTTAACACTGCTTTAGCTGTGGTCCTACAGATTCTGGCATACTGTATCTTTGTTCTCATTAGTTTCAAATAACTTCTTGATTTCTTCCTTAATTTTACTGTTTACCAAAAAACCATTCATGTGCGTGTTGTTTTTAATTTCCAGGTAATAATATTGTCTTAAGTTATTTTCTTAGTATTGTTTTAGGAGGGAGAGTTTTGTAGATATCTATTGCGTCCACTGGGTCAACTGTTGAGTTCAGGTTCTGAATATCATTGTTAGTATTCTGCCTCAGTGGTCTGTCTAATGCTGTCAATGGGGTTTTGAAGTCTCCCACTATTATTGTGTGCTTATCTAAGTTTCTTCAAGGGTCTTTAAAAACTTGCTGTTGAATCCGGGTGATTCTGTGTTGGGTACATATATATTCAGGATAGTTAGCTCTTCTTGTGGAACTGAACCCTTTACCATTATGTAATGCCCTTCTTTGTTGTTGTTTTCTTGGTTTAACATTTATTTTGTCTGAAATTATAACAGCAACCCCTGCTTGTCATGGTTTTCCATTTTCTTGATATATATGTTTCTCCATCCTGTTATGTTCAGTCGGTGGGTGTTATTATATGTGAAACATGCCTCTTAAAGACAGCTTACCATTGAGTCCTGCTTCTTCTTCTTCCTTTATTTTTTTCTGAGATTAAGTTTCACTCCTGTTGCCCAGACTGGAGTGCAATGGTGTGATCTCAGCTCACTGCAACCTCCGTCTCCCAGGTTCAAGCCATTCTCCTGCCTCAGCCTCCCGACTAGCTGGGATTACAGGCATGCAACACCACACCCAGATAATTTTGTATTTTTAGTAGAGATGGGGTTTTCCCATGTTGGTCAGGCTGGTCTCGAACTAGTCAGTTGAAAGCCTGAAATAAAAAACAAATAAATAAAAAGAAAGAAAGCAATTCGAAGCATGACATTTTTTGTTTTATTTCTAATCTCATGGAAAAAGTGTGTCGTTTCTCACAATCAAGTATTGTGAGAATTTTTATAATGGGGAATTTTTATAATGTTTCTTCATAAAATTGAAAACTTCTCCTCTGTTTCTGGTCTGCTGAATTTTTACCATTAATGATGCATTTATGTATTTTGTCAAATGTTTTTCCAGCGTCAGTTGAGATAATCATATGATTTCTCTTGTTTAATCTGTTAATGCAGTGGAATACATCAATTGATGCTTGAATGTTGAATAAATCTTGCATACCTGGACTAAATGCCACTTGGTTGTAGTATATAATTATTTTATATATTGTTAGATTTGATTTGCTAATATTTGGTTGAGTATTTTTTTATCTATGTTCATAAAATATGGGTCTATAGTTTTCCTTTCTTGTAATACATTTAACTGAGTTTGCTATTAATGTAATGCTGACCTCATAGAATGATTATTCTCTTTGCTCCTATTTTCTTGCAGAGGTTGTGGAGGATTCGTATATTTTCTTTCTTAAGTGTTGCTAGAATTCACTGGTAAAATCATCTAACCCTGGTAATATCTTTTTTAGAATGTTATTAATTAAAAATATATATTATTTAACCACTAGGGTTATTCAGGTTCTTTCTCCATGTGAGGGTGTTTGGTAGTTTGTGTCTTTAAAGGAATTGGTCCATTTTATCTAAATTATCAAATTTGAGTCCATATGGTTTATGATGGCTACTTTTATGTGTCAGCTTGTCTAGGCTTTACTACTGAGATATTGACACAAACATTATTTTAGATGTTTCTGTGAATATTTTAAAAATGAGATTAACATTTAAATTGGTAGACTTTGAGTAAGGAAGATTATACTTCATAATATGAACGAGCCTGAACAATCAGTTGAGGGCGTTAATAGATAAAGGCTGAACTTCTCTAAAGAACAGGGGATTCTGCCAGTAGGCTGCTTTTGGACACCAATTGCAACTCTTTTCTGGGTCTTCACTCTGCCAGCTTACCCAGCAGTTTTTGAACATGTCAAGCCTCCAAAATTGTGTGACTCAATTTTGTAAAATTAATCTCTCTATATATCATAGATCACACACACACACACACACACACACACACACACACACCCCTTGTTGGTTCTGTTTTAAGAAGTTTATCTAATACACAAGTGCTTATAGAATTCCTATATTATCCTCTACATGTCTGTGGGATCAGTAGTGATGACCTCATTATTATTTCTAATATTGATAATTTTTTATCTTCTCTCTTTTCGTCTTGGTTTGCTTGGTTAAAGTTATATCAATTATATTGATCTTTTCAAAAAAACAGCTCTTGTTTTTATTGCTTTTCTCTGTTGATTTCCTGTTTTCAATTTCATTTATTTATCTAATTATCATTTATTTTAATCTGCTTGTTTTTGGCATAAATTGCTTTTCTTTCTCTAGTTTACTAAGGCAGAAGCTTACATTGTTTATTTTAGTTTTGTCTCCCTTTCTAATAGAGGCATTAAATCTCTACTCCTTGCTCTAGTGCTTATAACAAATTTTGGTACATTATATTTTGGTTTTAATTTAATTCAACATACTTTAAAATTTACCTTGAGGTTTCTTCTTTGACCCACGTGTTAGAAATGCGTAGTTTTATTTCCAATATTTGGTGATTTTCTTTTAATTACTAATTTATAATTTAATTCCACTGTGATTTAAGAACATACCTTGTATTATTTCTATTTCTAAAAATGTGTTAGTATGTGTTTTGTAGTGTAGAATGTGTTCTATCATGGTGACCAGTTAAATAGAAGATTAAAAGCATATATAGTCTATATAGTCTACCAGTGTTTGATGAAGCATTATAAACCATAAATTAGGTCTAGTTGACTAATGGTGCTATGAATTTCAACTACCCCTTAAACATATTCTGCTTGTTTTATCTATTAGCTACTAAAAGATGACTGCTGAAATTTCCAATTATTTCATATTTATCTATTTCTCTTTGGATTTCCATCAGTTTTGCCTGACATATTTTCATTAGGTGTAACGATGCTTAGAATTGTAACCTCTTAGTGGAGAATGGATCCTTTAATTTTTATATAATATCTACACTCTTTGTTCTGATAATTTTTTCTCATTCTCAGATCTGCTTTTCCTGAAATTAATATAGCTACTCCAGCTTTCTTTTGACTAGTGGCAGCATAGTATATGTTTCTAATCTCATATATATAAGTGGATTCTTTGTAAACCTCATACAGTCAACTTTTTTTGTTGTTTGGTTTTGTTTGTTTTGAGACAGAGTGTTGCTCTTGTTGCCCAGGCTGGAGTGCAATGGTGCAATCCTGACTCACTACAACCTCCACTTCCTGGATTCAGGTGATTCTCCTGCCTCAGCCTCCAGAGTAGCTGGGATTGTAGGTGTCTGCCACCATGCCCAGCTAATTTTTTTATGTTTTTAGTAAAGACAGGATTGCACCATGTTACCAAGCTGAACTCCTGACCTCAGGTGATCCACCCACCTCAGCCTCCCAAAGTGCTGAGATTACAGGGGTGAGTCACAGTGCCTGACCACAGTTGACATCTTTTACCCACTCTGTCAGTCTCTGCCTTTTAATGATTATATTTATACTATTATATTGTAAGTGATTAATGACGTATTTGGATAAATAGCAACCATATATGTAACTACTTTCTGTGCATTGCCAGACGTTTCTTTTCAAATTTAGTTGATTTTAATGGAAAATGTTAAGTGATATGTTTGTTGGCCTCATAAATGTCCTCTTTTGAAAATTGTTCATATCTTTCACTCACTTTTGAATGGGTTTGTTTGTTTGTTTCTTGTAAAGCTGCTTTAGTTCTTTGTAGATTCTGGATATTGGCCCTTTGTCAGATGGGTAGATTGTTTGTGTCCTCTCTTATTTCCTTGAGCAGTGGTTTGTAGTTTTCCTTGCAGAGGTCCTTTACAACCTTTGTTAGTTGTATTCCTAGGTATTTTATTCTTTTTGTGGCAATTGTAAATGGGAGTTCACTCATGATTTGGCTCTCTGTTTGTCTGTTATTGGTGTATAGGAATGCTTGTGATTTCTGCACATTGATTTTTTATCCTGAGACTGCTGAAGTTGCTTATCAGCTTAAGGAGATTTGGGACTTAGATAATGGTGTCTTCTAAATATAAAATCATATTGCCTACAAATAGAGACAATTTGACTTCCTCTTTTCCTAATTGAATACCTTTTACTTCTTGCCTGATTGCTCTGGCTATAACGTTCAATGCTATATTGAATAGGAATTGTGAGAGAGGGCACCCTTGTTTAGTGCCAGATTTCAAAGGGAATGCTTCCAGTTTTTGCCCATTCAGTATGATATTGGCTGTGGGTTTGTCATAAATAGCTTTTATTATTTTGAGGGTTCCATAGGTACCTAGTTTATTGAGAGTTTTCAGCATAAAGGGCTGTTGAATTTTGTTGAAAACCTTCTCTGCATCTATTGAGATGATCGTGTGGTTTTGTCTTTGGTTCTGTTTATGTGATGGATTACGTTTATAGATTTGTGTATGTTGAACCAGCCTTGCATCCCTGGGATGAAGCCCACATGATTCTGATAGATAAGCTTTTTGATGTGCTGTTACATTTGGTTTGCCAGTGTTTTGTTGAGTATTTTTGCATCAATGTTCATCGTTGATATTGTCCTGAAGTTTTCTTTTTCAGTTGTGTCTCTGTTGGGTTTTGGTTTCAGGATGATGTTGGTCTCATAAAATGAGTTAGGGAGGATTCCCTCTTTTTGTATTGATTGGAATAGTTTCAGAAGGAATGGTACCAGCTCCTCTTTGTATGTCTGGTAGAATTTGGCTGTAAACCTTTCTGGACGTGGACTTTTTTTAGTTGTTAGGCTATTAATTGCTGCCTCAACTTCAGCCCTTGTTATTGATCTATTCAGGGTTTCAACTTCTTTCTGGTTTAGTTTGGGAGGGTGTAAGTGTCCAAGAATTTATCCATTTCTTCCAGGTTTACTGGTTTATGTGCATAGAGTGGTTTGTAATAATCTCTGATGGTAGTTTGCATTTCTGTGGAATCAGTGGTGATCTCCCCTTTATCATTTTTTATTTCATCTATTCAGTTCTTCTCTCTTTTCTTTTTTCTTAGTCTGGCTAGCAGTCAGCCTATTTTGTTGATCTTTTTAAAAACTGGCTCCTGGATTTATTGATTTTTGAAGGGATTTTTGTGTCTCTATCTCCTTCTGTTCTACTTTGATCTTAATTATTTCTTGTCTTCTGCTAGCTTTTGACTTTTTTTGATCTTGCTCCTGTAGCTCATTCAATTTTGATGATAGGATGTCAATTTTAGATCTTTCCTCACTTCTCATGTGGGCATTTATTGCTATAATTTTCCCTCTAGACACTGCTTTAAATGTGTCCCAGAGATTCTGGTATGTTGTGTCTTCATGCTCATTGGTTTCAAAGAACATTTTTATTTCTGCCTTCATTTCATTGTTTATCCAGTCGTCATTCAGGAGCAAGTTGTTTAGTTTTCATGTAGTTAAGCGATTTTGGGTGAGTTTCTTAATCCTGAGCTCTAATTTGATTGCACTGTGGTCTGAGAGACTGATTGTTTTTATTTCCATTATTTTGCATTTGCTGAGAAGTGATTTACTTCCAATTATGTGGTCAATTTTAGAGTAAATGTGAAGTGGTACTGAGAAGAATGTATATTCTGTGAATTTGGGGTGGAGAGTTCTCAAGATGTTTATTAGGTTCGCTTGGTTCAGATCTGTGTTCAAATCCTCGATATCCTTGTCGATTTTCTGCATCGTTGATCTGTCTAATATTGACAATGGGGTGTTAAAGTCTCCCACTATTATTTTGCGGGAGTCTGTGTCTCTTTGTAGGTCATTAAGAGCTTGCTTTATGTATCTGGGTGCTCCTGTATTGTGTGCGTATATATTTAGGATCATTAGCTCTTCTTGTTGTGCTGATTCTTTTACTATTATGTAATGCCCTTCTTTGTCTCTTTTGATCTTTATTGGTTTAAAGTCCATTCTATTAGAGACTAGGATTGCAACTCCTGATTTTTTTTTTTTTTTTTTTTTGCTCTCCATTTGCTTGGTAAATCTTCTTCCATCCCTTTATTTTGAGTCTATGTGTGTGGGTCTTCTGAATACAGCACACCGATGGATCTTGACTTTTTATCCAGTTTGCCAGTCTGCGTCTTTTGACTGGGGCATTTAAGCTGTTTACATTTAACATTAATATTGTTTTGTGTAAATTTGATTCTGCTATTTTCTTACTGACTGGTTGTTTTGCCTGTTACTTGGTGCAGTTTCTTCATTGCGTCATTGGTGTTTACCATTTTGTACGTTTTTGCAGTGGCTGGTACTGGTTGTTCCTTTCCATGTTTAGTGTTTCCTTGTGAAGCTCTTGTAAGGCAGATCTGGTGGTGATGAAATCTCTCAGCAATTGCTTGTCCATAAAGGATTTTATTTCTCCTTCACTTATGAAGCTTAGTTTGGCTGGATATGGAATTCTGGCTTGAAAGTTCTTTTCTTTAAACATGTTGAATATTGACCCCCACTCTCCTGGCTTGTAGAGCTTCTGCTGAGAGATCCACTGTGACTCTGATGGGCTTTGCTTTGTGGGTAACCCAATCTTTCTCTCTGGCTGCCTTTAGCATTTCTTCCTTCATTTCCACCCTGGTGAATCTGATGATTATGTGTCTTGGGGTTGCTCTTCTTGAAGAATATTTTTGTGGTGTTCCCTTTATTTCCTGGATTTGAATATTGGCCTGCCTTGCTAGGTTGGGGACGTTCTCCTGGATAACATCCTGAAGAGTGTTTTCCAGCTTGGATTCATTCTCCCCGTTACATTCAGGTACACTGATCAAGCTTAGATTAGGTCTTTTCACATAATCCCATATTTCTTAGAAGCTTTCTTCATTTCTTTTCACTCTTTTTTCTCTAAACTTGTCTTCTTGTTTCGTTTCATTGAGTTTAATTTCAATCTCTGATATCCTTTCTTCCACTTGATCAATTTGACTGTTGAAACTTCTGTATGCTTTGTGAAGTTCTCCTGTTCTTTCAACTCCATCAATTTGTTTATGTTCTTCTCGAAGCTTGTTATTCTAGTTAGCATTTTGTCTAACGTTTTTTCAGGGTGTTTAGTTTCTTTGCATTGGGTTAGAATATGTTCCTTTAGCTCAAAGAAGTTTGTTATTATTCACCTTCTGAAGCCTGCTTCTTTCAATTCGTCAAACTCATTCTCCATCCAGCTTTGTTCCCTTGCTGGTGAGAAGTTGTGATCCCTTGGAGGAGGAGAGGCATTCTGGTCTTTGATGAGTTCATCCTTTTTGTGCTGGTTTCTTCCCATCTTCATGGATTTATCTACCTTTGATCTTTGAAGTTGATGATTTCAGATGGGGTCTCTGAGTGGACATCCTCTGTAGAGGTTGATGCTATTTCTTTTTGTTTTTCAGTTTTCCTTCTAACAGTCAGGTCCCTCTGCTGCAGGAGTGCTGGACGTCCACTCTAGACCTTTCTTGCTGGGAATCACCTGTGGGGGTTGCGGATCAGCAGGTATTGCTGCCTGATCTTTCCTCTGGTAGCTTCATCCCAGAAGGGTACCTGCCAGGTGAGCACCAGAGCTCTCCTGTATGAGGCATCTTTTTGGTTATACAGGGGTCAGGGAGCCGCTCACTTGAGGAGAGTGTCTGTCCCTTGTCTGCCTGCAGAGGTGGTGCTGGGCTATCACAGACTCAGTCCAGTTGCTGTTTAAGCTTCCTCTGGCTTTTGTTTACACAGGTAGGGTTAGATCTGCCTCAGCAATCGTGGACGCCCTTCCCCCCACCGACATTGATTGTCCTGGGTTGAGCTGGAACTGATGTGCTGGCTGCGAAACTCTCAAGCAAGAGGGCTTCAGTTTGCTGATCTTTTGGGGGGTGGGAGCTGCCCAGCTGTATCACCTCTCTCCCTGCTTTCAGCTCCCCTGCTTTCTGGGGAGCAGGTAGCTTCATCCGGCAGGCGCTCTCAGTGCTAGTCAAAATGTTCACCAGATCTGTGCTGACAACCCACGGCATCTGCCAGAGCTGCTACTCAGATGTGTGTTGGTAACTTGCAGCACTCTTCAGCCCATTGGAGATCTCCTGGTCTGTGGGTTGCAGAGGGCATGAGAGAATCACAGTATCTGAACCAGAGTGAGGGGGATGAGGGAGCTCAAATTTCTTATTCAACATTTTACCAGAAGTCCTCATGATTGTAACAAAGAATGAAACATAGTAAATTATATATAGATTACAAAGAAATAAAGCTGTATTTATTTTCAGACTATCTGAGATAGAAAATCTCAAAAATTCAATACAATTACTCCTGTAATTAATAAGCAAGTGTAGCAATGTTGCAGGTTATAAGGTTAATATCCAAAAATCAATTAATTTCCTATATAACAGCAATAAAGTTTGAATTTAAAATGAGAAGAAAATAGCATCATTTACAATAGAATCTAGAAAATGTGATACTTATGTATAAACCTAATGTAATATGTATTGAATATCTATGTGTAAAATTATAAACCCTTATGAAAATTATCAAATGATATATAAATGGAGAAATATGCTGTGTTTATAAGCTGAAAGATTCAATATTGTCAAGATACAAGTTCTTCCTAACTAACTCTATAGATTCAGTGTAATCCCAATCAAAATCCAAGGAAGACATTTTATAGATTGTAACATAACGATTTCAAATTTGTATGAAAGCAGAAAAGACCTAGAAGCAGGGCAAATAAATTTGTTTTCTTTTCTCTGGATGATATGTCTTTTGTCATAAGGTCCTCAGCTATGAACCTAGTAATCAATAAAAAGAAATATTACCCTTCTCTAACAGACCTTACAATGTTCACAAAAATTAATTTGAAATGTGTCATAGGCCTGAATGTAAAACAAAAACACTTTAAACATTCTAGAAGGTAACAAGAGAAAATTTAGGTGACCTTAGGTTTGCCAATAGTCTCTAGTAAGTCTCTAGAGATGTATTCATGAAACAAAAAATGATACAGTTGGATTTTATTCCAATTAAAAACTGCTCTGTGAAAGATAAGCCACAAACTGGAAAACAATACATATTTTAAATAGACTACATTGTTTGTAAGTTACAATTATGAACTGTGTGACCTTTTGTTAAAATATGAGGCTGCTTCTGTGTTTGTGTATAAATACATTTATTTATTTATTTACTGAAATGCACTTTGTGTATATATAATTGGAAGTACTTTGGAAGGACTGTGGTAATGTGAAAAATATTTAGTAGCAATTCATTTTGTTGCCAAGGAAAATATAGACAAAAAATTTTTCCTAATTTTTATGTATCTTTTAAACAACCTATTAGTCCTATGCATTGGAAAACCAGGTGGGTAGACTTTGTTTTAACTTGTTTCTCTGGGAGATTCCTTTAAGAGAAATAATTATTCCTTTCATTCATATTCAAATCCATTAAAACTTAAATTACTGCCTATTTTACAAGTAAATGAATGCTGGACTTAATGGAAGGCTTAATAAAGGCTATGTCATGAACAGGAATGTTTATTAAAGGTTGATAAAATAATCCACAGAAATAAAAAATGAATATAATGATATATACAAAAGGAAGATACATGAGTAGAACAAAGTAAAATTCATTTTAACATTTGCAATATTTTATTTGTGTTTTTATTTTATGGGTATTCTTAACAAAAATGTTTCAAAGGTAAGAAAATCATAGATGTTCAGAAATAATTTTTAAATCTTGAGAAAATATTTTTATACTAAATACTACTTATTGTTGTTGGGTCTGTAACCACTT
>NW_016107620.1:1569853-1582701 GCF_001604975.1 Cebus imitator
TTTTTTGCCAGAGTCTCACTCTGTCACCCAGGCTGTAGTGCAGTGACACCATCTTGGCTCACTGCAACCTCCGCCTCCCGGGTTCAAGTGATTCTCCTGCCTCAGCCTCTTGAGTAGTTGGGATGTTGGGATTACAGGTACATGACACCACGCCTGGCTAATTTTGGTATCTTTAGTAGAGACAGGATTTCACTATGTTGGCCAGGCTGGTCTTGAACTCCTGATCTTGTGATTGGACCACTTTGGCCTCCCAAAGTACTGGGATTACAGGCATGAGCCACCGCACCCATCCAGGCTTCCAATTCTCTATAGAAAAAAGTTATAAATGATGAAAATTATTTTATATAAAATAAAATGCTGTACATATATGTAATTTAAATGGCCACATGGCAAGATTTTTTTTTTCTAGATCTTACCTGAAATCTTTGCCACTTATCAAAGGCTCCTGATAAACTCTGAACTGTCCAGCTTAGTTTGATGACACTGCTATAGCCATGACTAGGTAATATATTTTCACTTTAGGCATCTCACATACAAATCACGAAAGCTAAATGTATAAATACCAGAGGCATTTTGATGCCATAAGCTTCAAAATTACCTCACATGTATGCAGCCATCTTTCAGGCTTCTTACCTTACTGACAAATACTTTATCACCAAGCAATCAACAGCACTTAGAGTGATGGTTCCCCTAAAATGAGAAAGAAACAGTTTCTGGTTTTAGTTGTTTTTTTTTTTTTTGAAATGTATTTAACTATAAAATTATGAAAGCATTGCTAATAAAATACAACATAATACCAACATAATGCCTCACTATTCCTGAATGTGTAAGTGTGAAATTTCTACAAGCAGAGGCATTTTCCTACATAAACACAATATAACTCTAGAAATAAGGAAATTAAAACTGATGCTTTACTATCATCTGTCTTCAGATTTCATTCAAGTTTCATCAGCTGTCTCCATAGGACCCTTAATAATAGAGAGATCCAATTTAGATTCAAGTGTTACATTTAGTTGTCGTAAGAGAGAAAACAATTTCTTTCATTCCCTTTTTGGACTTCTTATCTGAGACACAAGAAAATTAATAAAAGTCCAATTAATAAAAGAAACACAAGTAAAGTTCATTAATGTGTGCTATACCCATAATATGAGAGAGGCCACAATTGAAAAATATTTCTCTCTCAAAGCGGTGGCTTAAGGGCCTTAATTAAATAGTATTTTAACAAAGAGCGATAAATCCTACATAGTGAGAAGACAAAGGATAGAGCAGTTCCAGTCTTTTAAACGGTGGGAAAATGTGTAAATATAGTAAAATCAGGTTCCATTTTTCTCTGGTGCTTCTAGTGCCTTCTCTGGGCAGATAAGCAAGTGCTGTCTTCAGCAAGGGAAGATTTATGTCCTACCAGCAGGCATATTAATACTGAGGCAGAAGGTTTCCCTGCATTTTCAAGTGTCTTTAATAATCCCCAGTATTTTGAAAAGCAATATTTTTGTTTTCTTTATTGGCATGTCTCTTTAGTCTCCTTTATTTGGAAGAGTTCCTAAATCTTTCTGCGATGTTCATTACCTTTGTACATTGGAAGATTATAGGTCAGAAATTTTGCAGAAAGTCTCGATAGTGGGTTGAATAGTGTTCCCCCAAATTCATGTTCAGTGGGAACCTCAAAATGTGACCTTATTTGAAAATAAGATTTTTGAAGATGTAATGACTTCAGGATTGAGACGAGATCATACTGTGTTAGGATGGGTTCTAATTCCATATGAGAAGAGAAGAAGAGAAAAAGTCACACAAAGACACAGAAGCAGGCTATGCAAAGATGCTAACAGTGATTGCAGTGAAGGGTCTATAAGCCAAGGAACACCAAAGATTCCTTGGGGCCCCTGGAATTTGAAGGAGGCAAGAATAAGCTCTTCTCTAGAGCCTTCCAAGGAAGCATGCCTCTGCTGACACCTTGATTTCAGGCTTCCTAGCCTTCAGAATTATTGTGAGAGAATAAACTTCTTCTGATTTAAGCTACCAAGGTTTGAAAATTTGTGATGGCAACCCTAGAAGACTAATGCAGTCCCTTAATTTGGGTTTGTGTGATTCAAGTTACACATTTTTGGCTGAAAAATTATTTTTCCCACTCTTCTTAGTTCATCTTCAGTGCACAGAATTTTGATTTATCCCATTCCTGATAACGTTCCGTTTACTTACTTGATTGGGGTGATATCTGCCAGTTTTCTCTACTGCAAAGTTATTTTTTCTTTTTGCTTTTGTAATGAACAGATGTTTTGTGGGGAGACTCATTAATTCCATTGAAATACCTTATCTGTTTTGAAAACTTTCTCCACTAGTTTTAAAATTTGGGCTGAAATAATTGTTAATATCATGGCAATAAAAAGTGATTTTCACTTCCGATATTATGCCTACATTTCCACTTGTTGATCTGCTACTGTTAAAAATGAGATTTTTATCATTAATAAATTAGTCAGAGAGGTTCCGATAAATTTATTAATTTAGTTATTTATACCACTATGGGCTCATGAATTTTTATTCAATGGGTTAAATTTATTATAATCATTATTTATTTTGATTCTCAAATTATACGTAATTTGGCAGTGAAGCTCCTTCAAACAGGCTCCTATATTCTCTTGACATGCTCCCATCATTATTTGAGTACTTCTTTGCTTTCTAGCATAACAAAATGTTCCAGGCTCATCTTGTTTTATTTTCCCTCTGTCTCAGTTTTGAAATTACCCATTGTTTCTAATAAACCCTTCTTTCTGTCAGTGGACAATGGCATTTAGAAAGCAAAATCTGGGTGGAGGTATGCTCATTGCTATTAAGTAGCACCATTCCCAGACAATGGGAGGAAATATACTTATGTGCAAACACACATGTACCTAAACTTATATCTACCGAAGATTAGAGTTTATGCCAGTAACTTTATTCTCAGTACAAAATCAGTCTTCATTCCAATGTTCTGCCTTTTCATATCTGTAACTGCCTTTTCTGACAATGAAAACTATGGCCACTGTTATCTTAAATATATTTACTTGTTTGCTTAATCTGCTCTCTGTATAAGCAATCTCCAATCACTACTTCCAACATTCTACCCCCTGTCCACCCACCACACATTCCAGCCTCTTTGCCCAGTATGTGGTACCAGTACCCAGTACCATTTTGTCCTCATCACCATGCATGGATCCCAACCCTCTAGGTCAGATCTCTGCATGGCTCCTCTCTCACTCCCAAAATTGCCCAGATGACAGCCTTGTTTGGCCCCACCTAATGGCTTTTAGATTGCTTTCTTCAGGAAGAAAGATAAATGGCCTTTGGCTTTTAAAATCCTCTTCCATTCCTCCTCCCGAAGTACAATCTCCTAGCTCTAGAGCCTATGTAGACTGTGCTGGATTGGTTTCCAGGTTGGAAGTATAGCTTTTCTACTCAGTACTCAATCTTGATCTGTAATAATCATTATTTTCTTTTAACATTGCACCTATATGAATATAGCAATTATTATATTTAGCAAATTCACTGTTAACCTGGTTTTTAATGCTGTATATATACTCACAAAGGAGTTTCAGTACAACCTGCTGAATTAGAGCAAATGATAATTTAGCAACCTAGTCAAAATTATTGAATCAGTATGACCAAAGCCACTAATGACTGGTTTCCATAGAAAGTTATTTGCAACTGCAACCAAGTAACCAACTTAAAAAGAGCACTACTGAACAGACTGCTATACTTCTTTCATATGTCTGACTTTTTGAGAGGTGATGAGTTACTAATTATGTGTACAAAATATTTTGGGCTACTAACAAAATAAGAAATAAAGCTCAGTACCCATAATGGGATGGGTACTCTGATTTCCTAAAAAGACTAGGAAATCAAAGGTCTACATTCAAGAAAGTGTTGACAGTGCAACACATTGTTTCCTAACACCAAGGGAACATGATGAGGTATGGGAGGTATGGGGACTCTTGGTTTTCCAGGTGTAAGAATTAAATAATTTTCCATGTGATAATAGAGAGTAACAATATGCCTACTCTCTTCGGATCGTTTGTATATGTTATCCCTCTTTGCTCTCTGTCCTCAAGTTTGGCTCTCTCATTATAATACTGAAATAATTAAATTCAATACCCCATTTCCTTTCCTCAATCAATAACAATAACAATAGCAGCAGCCCCAAATGCATATTGGTATAATTAGAATATTTAATAGATTGAGAAGAAGAGTTATAAAAATTAGCCATTTCATATTTTCTATATCCAGATTTTTATAACTCAGAAAGCTGGCTGTTATATACAAAACACACGGATTTTTGGACCCCAAAATATAAGTCTGAATCCAGCATCTTCCACTTAGTCTCTGTGGACTTTGGGAAAATTATCTCATAATTCCAGGTCTTAGTTTCCTCATTTCAAAAGCATAACAGACAAACACACCTTCCTAAATAGCATTACGGATCAATTCAATGACATATTGCATGCAACGTGCCAGGTATCGTAGCCTAGTTCCTTCTGCTTAGAACAAAGAGAGTAATCCAGGAACAGTTTGGCTGTATTCCCACAAGGAGTGATTAACATTGCAAATTTTAATCTGCAGGGGCTGCAGAAAATGAATTCACATCCAGTTTACTATCAATATACAATGATTCCAAAGGAGTGTGGGGAAAATGAAGAACATGGTGGTAATAATGGGCGAAACAATAGGCCAAAAGGATTCTAGGCTTCTTTGATTTTTTTTGGTTCTTCATTTTTCAGTGTAAAAAAATACTGTATTTCCAAAAAGAACTGTCACAGACGGTACAGGAAGAAGATCCCTGGTATAGAAAAGATAAATCAATGCCCTGGGAGAGAATTAGTAATTTAGGGAACTGGGAAGCGCAAACTGAGATAGAAGCTCAGTTGGTTAAATGAAATTTACCCAGTAGAAGTTAGACAGAAGGCTGTCTGCAGCGTATGCACAGATTATGACTTCAGATGCCCTGAGACTGAGGCCATGATCTCATTCAAAACTCCTGTGTATTCATGAAAAAAAAAAATTTAATATACTTCAAAGTTTTACTTTCATTAATTGAGAAATTGTGCAAAGATGAACCTACAGAGGTAAATATTTTTATACCTGTGTCAGTGTATGGCTAGGATATAACTGAAGTGATTTGATTTTTATTCGAATTTCAAAACCGAATTATCGCTGCTACTTGTAAGTATCCCGTAAAATCCTAATAGGTTCTAATAGAAGGATATAGTTCTATGAAACTCGCTGTAAAAACACTCTGCTTTGGCTGGGCATGGTGGCTTACACCTGGAATCCCAGCATTTTGGGATGCCAAGACAGGTGGGTCATCTGAGTTTGAGACGAACCTGGCCACCATGGTGAAACCCCGTCTCTATCAATAATACAAAAATGAGATGGGCTTGGTGGCAGGCACCTGTAATCCCAGCTACTCAGGAGGCTGAGGCAGGGGAATTTCTTGAACCTGGGAGTCAGAGGTTGCAATGAGCCAAGATCATGCCACTGTGCTCCAGCCTGGGCAACAGAACCAGATTCCAGCCCCCACCCAAAAAAAAAGAAAGAAAGAAAGAGAGAGAGAGGGAGGGAGGGAGGGAGGGAGGGAGGAAAGGAGGGAAAAGAAAAGAAAGGAAAGGAAAGGAAAAGAAAAGAAAAAAGAAAAAAAGAAAAGAAAAGGAAAAAGAAAAACCACACTGCTTTAATGTGCTCACAAATTAGTGCAGTTTCTAGAGGTGTTGCCTAAAACGATGGCCCCAATTCATTCCCCAAGAGAAGGTTCGTGGATCTCACGCAGGAAGGAATTCAGACCGAGTCACAAAGCACAGGAAATGAAGCAATTTGATTAGAAACTATTCTGCTACAAAGTGGGGAGTCCTCAGAAAATAGGAGAAGGAACACCTGATCCTTTGTTAGTGTCTCTACATAAAAGAAACTATAGGGATCTATAATTAAAATTGGAATGTGTCTACATGCTCACTAAAGGTAGGGGCTATGAGTGTTATCAATGATCATATTGATGACTATTTATCTTTTAACCTATGCTTGCTCATTAATTTAACTACAGAGGTCTACATTCTTAGGACATCTAGACGTTTGGCAAACTTGGTGAGAGACGCTCTGTATGTCCATAATTATTCTGTAATTATAAGTGGTTGTCAGCTTGGAATGTGGTTATTTATTAAACCAGAGGCTTGGTACTTAGGAGCTCCTCTGACAGAGCTGTCTTGTTTGCAGCTTAATTTACACTCAGGGAATAAAGTACAAGAGAATTGTTGGTAAATATGAACTGCAATCAATTTCTGTTTAAGCTCAAATTTCTATTTAAGCTATGCTAATAAGATTTCAAGTGAACTTGTTTATGCAGTAATAGCTATCAAGTTATATATCATTTATCTTAATATTACAGCAGATTGTTAATATTTAATATTGTAATTTTAATATATAAAAAGAGGTAGGTATTTTTGGGAGGTACATATAAAAATTTGTGTGTATTTTCTCAAAATATATGTAAAATGAGTGACTATCTTTGAATACCTAACTATATATATGAACACATGTTCATATTAGCCTAAATGGCAAAGTGGAATTTTTAAACTATATTTATATTTGAAGTGAAGCCATAAGCATTGACTTCACTTACTCCAGAAAGACCTCATTTTGGTAGTAGTTCTATAAGCTTGATATAACTGAAAGAGAAATTCACAAGCCTTTAAGAAAAGACAGCATCATAACTGTAACTACCCTGGACATTTCGTTATTCACAGACAATTGTCTCATTTCTATTCTCTTCAAAAGATGGTTTATTATCACCTGTAAGACTTTGACAGGTGCTCTCAAATGCAGGTTTCTGATACTTTAGAGATCATGACATTGGAATAAAGAAAAACACATAGGACTCACGAATAGCTGAAATGTTCAGAAATATCAAGCAGAACAAGTGTTAACAGAATGGGCCTGACGTTGTGGCTCATGTCTATAATCCCAGCATTTTGGGAGGCTGAGGCGGGCAGATCCCTTGAGGCCAGAATTTCAAGACCAGTCTGGTCAACATGGAGAAACCTCGTCTCCACTAAAAATACAAATGTTAATTGAGCATGTTGGTGTACACCTGTAATCTACCTACTAGGAAGGCTGAGGAAGGAGAATCACTTGAACTCAAGAGGCGGAGGTTGCAGTGAGCTGAGATCATGCCACTGTGTCATAAGTTTCAAAACTTATCATACATTTGTCATTAAATTCTAAACTCAGTTGGTTTTAAGTTTTTTGCCCACATTTTAACCCTGCTTATTTTCATGGATCAGCATCAACATGGATCACTTATTTTCATCAGTGTGTCAGATATTGGAAGAAACCGAACGGATGGGCAATGTAAAAGTCTGGATCAGTATTCTTGTTCTGGGCAATTATCCTACAAGTCCTGCCAGGTGATAGGAATAAATAGGTTGTCCATAACCTGGAGGTTTCTTTACATGGGAAAATAAGATCAAGGGAGCTCATCAAAGCCAAGCTCCATGCACCCAAATCTTAGCAGGTACAACTATAGCCACCAGTTATCTGGGTATGCCATCAGTCTTGGGATTTTTGAGCTGTCCTTACCCACCTCTTTTTGTTTCATTTTGATACGTCTTCTAATTACCCGGTTTGTCTCTTGTCACCTTCAACAAACTCTAAACTGTCATGCAACCAACGCCCCAGATGATGGCCCTTTTTACTGGGGACCCTTAGATAGGCCTCGGAGGGATATCTAACTGTGGTCTTCCTAAAACAGCGCCCCCTGTCAGCAGGAAGCAGTTAAGATCAGTCTTCATCCCTGTTCTAACACAATTGGATGTACCTCTTTACAAACGGGAATGATAGAGGCAGGAAGCTGACAAATGCCTAGCATTTGTTGGTTGTCAGCATGCATCAGATAGGGAAGGACCCCCAAAGAATCTTCGACATGCCCAGATCATTTTGCACAGCGGCTTGCCTAAACATGTTCAGTGTCAAAAATTCCGTCCCTTAACACATACACAGTAAGGGAAACAATTCAATGCAGAGTGGCTCACACTAAGGGTCATCATGTGCCCTGAGAGAATAGGGTTAAACCACTAAGCATTTGCACCTTATGTGGGGGAGGAGGCTTCCCTTGGCAACTCATGTGTATTCAAATTTGTGAGGTGGAAGCCTGTATGCAGAACACCTCTTTACTGAGTACTTTCCTTCCACTTAATAAATTCTACCCTCCTCGCTGTTTATTGTGTCTGTGTGCCTATTTCTTCCTGGTCATGAGACAAGATTCCAATTTAGCTGAGCTAAGGAGCAGAAACTCCTGCATCAGTATATTCTGTACAGTGATTCTCAGTTCTCAGCATGCATCAGAACCACCTGTGTCCCATCCTCAGAGATTGAGTAAGGGGGCCCAAGAACTTGCATTCCTAACATTTTCCTAGGTGATGCTGATGCTGCTGGTCTATGATCAACATTTTGACAACCACTCATCTACGACACTGATTTCCAAATGTAAACACCTGTTATACTGGCCCGAGCATAGAAAATTAACACCAAGACAAAAGTATGCCAAATTGCAGGGTCTTTATTATGCCAGCGACCACAGAGGACTCACGTCTCTCCAACCTGTGGCGTCGAACTCAGGGAGAGCAGGGTTTTTAAGCTGAAAAACCACATCCCGGTTTTAGGACCCAGAGGGTGAGGAGCGGGGATGGGGATGAAGGGCTTCAGACATTCCGAGGGCTAGTGGATTCTGTAAATCACCTCCTGGGCTGAGACGAGGGTGAGGGGGACTCCCCGACATTCCAAGGGCCAGGGGACTTTTGTCACTCCGATTGTTACTTAAGTGGTTTACAGAAGTCAAGATAAACATTAGTTCACACATCATCTGGGTAGGGTGAAAATTACAGACCTTAGTTACTTATTACAAGTCGCAGGGGCCAAGATGGCGTTAGCTTGGGCTGCTTATTCTGGTACTGATAAGAAAAGGTAAGCAGCTTTACATAGTGGGCATTTTTCAGAGCAAGCTAGCAGCTTTATTTACAGAAGCCAAGGCCAGCAGTTATTGTGAGGAGAATGGGGCAGCCGTTACAACTTATTTTAAAAACAGCTTTGTCGTCTTTTATAAAATGATGTTCTTCAGGCTCTAACTCTAGGTCAGCTGTACCACAATATCACACACCGAAACTGTTTACATTGGAATAATTCAACAGCTGAGAAAAAATAAATTCCTAGTCCCCAGATCTGGAAGAAACTGATTCAGCCTATCTTCAGTGGATTGCAGAATGCTCTATTTACTAAACCGTTGTTTTATTGATTCTGATAACCAGTTAAGTTTGTTTTCCTTTTTATTCTTTTCTGTTACCTGGTCTTTAGACTTCCTATATAGAGGTACATAAAATCAACGTGCCTTCTCATATCTTTTTACAATTATATAGGGAGAAATAAAGTGCATTGAAAACCAAGTGGAATATAAACTTGATTATTTTAAAACCTGTAGGGAAACTTTATTATAAAATTGGCTTCTAGAATCATATGAAAGCAAAAGATGCTGTGGGTGAGTTTCCACACAGATTGAAACCAAATGAAGAGCTTTATATCATTGATCAAATTAATTAAAAAACAATTGGTAGTTTATTTGCTTTTCAAATAAAAGGAAGACAAAGACAGGTACTGTGACGGTAGATTTAAAGATGTCACATAGAGAATGCCAGAGACACTTCGGAGTGTTTGCAATATTGTGATGATAACAGAAGACCAGAATAATGAAACCCTATTATAAATTGCTTCTCTATACTATGGATTTAGTGGATCAAGGTATATCTTACAGGGGTATAATTCATCTTTCTCACACTTATATGGAGAATCTTCTACAAAGAATAAAGTGAAGCAATCATAAGCCTTTGTGATAGATGAAGCTTCCTTAAATCACTTTTTAAAGACCTTGTTGAGTTTTCTATTTAAACTTATTTTAAAGCAGGTTTCTTTTAAAATGAAAGACATTTAATGACTTCTAAGAAGGCAGTTTTCAAAGAGTATCTAGTTTTTAAGGTAATTTTTACTGCTAATAAATGTGCTATTATATTTAAATTTTGAGAACCATTTAGAAAAAAAAGTTAATTAATGATATGAGGAGAAAATATCATGTTTATCCTTTTAAAAATGTGGGAAATGGTACCTCCCAGATTAGGAAAACAGTCATAAATGACTTGTGCTTGATGTTTTAAAAATAATACTTTTTGTTGCTTTGTTTTCTCTCTCTCTCTCACTTTCTGACCTACTACAATACACATACACACACACACACAAACACACACACACACACAGACACACACACACAAACACACGTAATTTAGTTATAACGCTAGAAAGATAAACTAAGACCATCCACTGAATTACCTCACATAGTTCAAACTGATCAAATAATCAAACAAGTCTAATAATCAATTCTAGCTATAAAATCATTGTTAAAATGAATTGGGTTTGATAAAAGTAACGGATTCAAGCTCTAACTGGATAATACTCCTTAAAAGAGTGATCTATTAAAAAAATTTACCTTTTGGTTTAATTTTTAAGCCTAGTTACCTTAATAAGCCTTATATTTGCATTAAAGATAGCTACACTCTTTAAACATAATCTGATGAAATAAATCACAGCCATTTTATAAGTAGAACAGTAAAATTATATTCAATTATTTACTTGTAAGTGCTTAACAGTTAGTTTCTGGAAAAAAGTATATATATATACATATATATATATACTTTATATATATATATAAGTATATATATACTCCATAAAGTAATTTATATATATATAAGTATATATATACTTTATACTACATATATAAAGTATATATAGTTATATATAATATAAAAAAACATATTATATATAAACTGTATTTAATATATATAATATAAAATATATATATACTTATATATATTATATAATATAGTATATATATGCTATATATAAGCATATATACATATATACACAAAAGTATATAAAGTACATATATATTTGTATATATATAAAGTATGTATATATATACACATATATACTTTATATATTATGTACATATATAAAGTATATATATACTATATATAAGTATATATATAGTTTATATATATACTAATATATATAAGTATATATAGTTTATATATATGCTTATATATAAAAAGTATATAAGTATATATATTATATATATGTTAATTGTATATATACTTAATATATATAAGTATATATACATACATACTTATATATATAGTTTATTTACACTTAATATATATAAGTATATATACATTATATATGACATATATAATAAATATATATAATATATATTATATATAAGTATATATACATATATTAATATATATAGTGTATATATATTAATATATATAAGTATATATACATACATATATATAAAGTATATATATACATACTTATATATAAAAAGTGCATATATAGTTATATATATACATAGTATACATATAAGTATATATACATATACTTTATATATATACTATGTATATATATGCTTATATATATACTTTATATATATCAGTATTTATATATATATACACATATAATTTTACTAACATAAAAGAGATGTAGCACACAATGCTAAGTTATAAAGGAAAAAACTCCTTTTTGTAAATTCATATTACCAATTGATTATTACAGAATGCTTTTGAAATTTTTGCTGAATTCTTGTTGCCATAACCTACTTTGGTATAATTGACAGATTAATGTACTTTTGCCTTGAATGTTGGTTGACATTTTTGTTCAGGTTAATGAATGAGAAAACAGTGGAACAATAAATGTGTATGTCAGAACTTCACTCATTCATCAATGACACAATTTTATAGCAGAATTGTATAATGGTCTATTTAAAGGGGAAAAGCTTTCCCTTTGTCCTCTGAAGGTTTACTGAACATGAGCTGATAATAGGTAGATTAACAGAAGAAAATGGTATACAAATTTATTCAATATGCATAAGCATAGGAAAATTTCAGAAACGTGATTACCAATAACCCAGTGATGCCCAAATGCTTATACACAATGCTGCATAGGGAAAGGGGAGATGAGGAAAATGTGGCAATTTTGTGAGATGGGAAATAATTTTTAGGGAGAATGAATATGCCCAATGCTCATACGATGGTTCATAAATAATTCTCTTTGGAAACTGAGTGGGACAATAGAACAGGCAATAGTTGGAGACAACATTTTTCTGGTGTCTAAGTGTGGTGTTTAATTTTCAGTCTCTTACTCTGTCATATGAGCTTTAACGTTCTCTGATCAATGACATTTTAGTAAGGGGATTGAAGACCACTGTGTTTCTCTATGGTGGGTCCAGTATCTAGGCAGATAAAGGAACTTCAGAGAACAGCCTCATTCTGTGCTCTGGAAGAAGAGTGTTGAGAGACAGGATGGGAGAAAAGCTGGTCGGAGCAACCTGTTTACATATGCTGAAAATATAATTTTAGGATCAGTCAAGAGAATGCTAGTCCAGACTCATTTATGTAATTGAGAGACAGGATGGGAGAATATGATCAGAAACACCTTGAGACTTCCTCATTAGTTCAGCATATCAAAGTGCCATAATTAGGGGTATCATTTGCTAAGCCCCAATATTCTCAGGTCTGAAACTTTCCCAGAAGTTATATACATTAAAACTTAAATTGGGCTCCAGGAATAGTGGCTCACACCTGTAATCCCAGCACTTTGGGAGGCCCAGGCAGGAGGATCACCTGAGGAGAGGAGTTCAAGAGCAGCCTGGCCAACATGACAAAAAACAATCTCTACTAAAAATACAAAAATTAAGAGGGCATGGCGGTGGGCACCTGCAATCCCAGCTACTC
>NW_016107620.1:1582717-1590165 GCF_001604975.1 Cebus imitator
AAAAAAAAAAAACAACAAAAAAAAAACTGCTGTAGTAGCTGAGTGACAAAGTATCCAGTTAAGCCAGTCTCTCATTCCTAGGAATAGGTAAGTCCGATTATATCAGTGTGTCTCATTTTAGAAGATGGCATTGCAGATGGTCTCTGAAAACTAGGCTACTATAGGTCCAGGCAAACACGTTTCAATAAGAGGCATTTCTATGGAAATAAATGTAAAATATAGAGTAATATTTGGAGTAGTCTATTAAGTAGTTTCTGTGTCCAGCGTTTGAGAAAATGTCTAGATTTTCCATTTGAAGTTCATTTTCAGTTGGAGCAGAAGTAGGCGATGTCTATCTGAAAGATTTTTTTAGTTTGCAGTTTATATGTTATTAAGTTTGTTCAAATGTAAGCTGTTGTGGTGATTTTTCTTTAAAGTCAAGTTGAGTTTCTTTGGCTTCTAGGGCCTCAAGATAAAGGCAGTTTTAATTTCTGGTGATTCCAAATCAGAAGAATAGGCAAATAATTGAAAACCTTAGTTTAGATTCTCAAAGACGGGAAATAATTCAAGATTCAGTCCAAATTGCAGGTAAATAATAAAACCTAAAAAACAATGACATAGAATCTAATAATGGGATATTATAGGTTTTGTCTAAAACATTTTTTTTCTCTAAAGCCCCCATAATTTAACCAAAGATAGTCACAGTCAGAATAATGTATACTAAATGAGTTTCATCTTTCTGCTTTACTTAAATCAGATTTTTTGATTCATTTTCTGATTATTTACTTAAGTTTATCAAGATTGGTGATTGATACTACACGCTCTTTTTAAATTTAGCCTTGTTGGGAGGTTTTCATAAGAAACCTCAGATTACACTTTTGAAAACCCCCTTGAGGCTAATAAGCCAAAGCAAAATCTCAACATCACTGTGCCCATGTTACTTGCATCAGTTGGTTGAATACCTCTTTTCTGGAGGTCACACAAAAACTTAAAATCCTGGGCATGTCAGAACTGACATTCTTCACTTACTAAAAGGCAAGCAACCCTGTCTAGACAAAAATACCAGACAAGATTTTCCGAAAGGATCAATTGTCTTCACAAATGCAACCTCAGTTTCTGAAAGCCAACTGGTTATATCTGAAAATATAACATTCCAGTCAAAGCCTTGGTAGTACCACCAGTATCCCCAACTGTCCTGTTACAAAGAGAAGATATTTTTGAACTTATGAAAATTACTATATTGTCATAATATAAGAGTATTCGTAAATGGTTTTTAAATTCTGAAAGGATTAGGTAGGACAAAAGTAAATATTTGAATGTTACCCACAAAAGTATGCTTTATCAATTTGCTACAAGCTACACACAGTTTAAAAAATGTTTCCTTCCATTTAGAAAGCAAATAATTAAAAAAATCAGCAGTGTTTTCAACAAAACATTTTAAAAATACAGTTATTTATCAGTTTAATGTCATGCAATTAATTCTTATTCTGCTTAGTGTTGGGTTAGCAATTTTATCGATCCAGTTTTTTTCTTTTTTATTAGAAGTCTGGAATTGTAGTGAAAAGGTATACATTCAAACGTACTAGAAACCTGTACTTATGAGAATATTAAAATTATTTTTCTACATACCTTCTAGAAAACACAATACTTTAAAATTTGTAACAAGTTTTAAGAAAAAAAGCATCAGAGTAAAGCAATTTACTATGCACGAGACTTAAAAAGAACATGCTTGAAAGTCTGATGAGAATTCATTATAACAATAATATAAGTAACAAGGACATTTGGTTATTTTATAGCATACTACAAATTTGCATTAGAGTTATGGCCGATAATGTATACCAAGTACATTAGCCAAGATTGTCCAGAGGCACAGAACCAATATGATATGTATATATAAAAAGGAGTTTATTTTAAAGAGTTGGCTAATATGATTATAAGGCAAAGACTCAAAATAGGCTACCTACAAGCTAGGGAAAGACAGAAGCCCGTAGCATGGCTCTGTCCAACTCTGAAAGCCTTAAAACAAGGGAAGCTGACAGTGCAGCCCTCTGTTTGATGCCAAAGTCCCAACAACCCCCAGAGGGCCACTGATGAAAGTCCTAGAGTCCAAAGACTAAGAGCCTAGAGTCTAATGTTTAAGAGCAGGAGAAGAGGAAGCAAGTATCTGGCCTGAAAACAAAGAGTAAGAGGACTCAGCAAGCTACTTATCCCTATTTTTCCACCTGCTTTGTTCTAGCTATGCTGGAAGCTGACTGGATAGTGGCCATTTATTTTGACAGTGGGTCTTGATCTCCCATTCCACTGATTCAAATATCAGTCTCCTCTAAACACACCTTCAGACAAACCAAGAAACAATACTTTACTGGACATCTAGGCATCTCCTAATCCAGTTAAGTTGACACTGAACATTAGCCATCACACAAAGATATACCAGATTTCTAGGAATATCATACATTTGAAATAAAATATTAACAACAAATTTATACAAATGTGACTCAGAGTTAACCATTATTTCTTATTTGAAAATGCTTCCCATATAATTTTAACATATTAAATTAGCCTAATTACTTTAATATGTCTCTCTTTTCTTTCCACGGGCCCTTCCGGATTGTCCAAAAGTTAGCTTGTGGTCAAATTGACTAACTTTTGAATTTGGAATTTGATTTTAGGAAGACTGTCAAATGTATCAAAGGCTTAAAACACATGATTAAAAGAGGATCACAGGTCACTGTAAAATAACAGTCATCTATTTAAAGAAAGTGATAATTATAAGTCTTTAAAAGCAAGCAAAGGAAGCTACATAGAAAAAGCAAAATCTTTACTCTTAATATTTAATTTTTGATAACATAAAATATCACATGCTTTTTTCAGTTTAATCAAAATACGAATAATTTACCATCTTTCATTAATACTATATACAAAATTTAGTTTTAAAATATCAAATTTCAGTTTTGCATCAGTTGTATGAAGGATCATTTTAAAAATTTTTATATTTTTTTAATTTTTGTTTTTATTTCAATAGGTCTTTGGGGAACAGTTGGGGTTTGGTTACATGAATAAGTTGTTTAGAGGTCATTTCTGAGATTTTGATACATACAACACCCAAGTAGTGTACACTGTACCAATGTGCAGTCTTTTATCCCTAATCCTTTCCCACTCTTCACCCCGAATCCCAAAAGTCCATTGTATCATTCTTATGCCTTGCCATCCTCATACCTTAGCTTCAACTTATAAGTGAGAACCCACAGTGTTTGGTTTTCCATTCCTGAGTTACTTCACTTAGAATAATGGTCTCCAACTCCCTCCAGGTTTCCATCCAGGTTGCTATGAATGCCATTATTTCATTTTATTAATGGCTGAGTAGTATTCCATGATATTTATATACCGCATTTTCTTTGTCCACTTGTTAGTTGATGGGAATTTAGGCTGGTTCCATATTTTTGCAGTTGTGAATTGTGTTGCTGTAAACATGCACGTGCAAGTGCCTTCTCATACAATGACTTATTTCTCTCTTGGTAGATACTCATTAGTGGTATTGCTGGATCAGGTGATGAGTGGGGCCATAGAAGTTTGCTCTAAGTGTTCCTGAAGGAGAGTTTGGTTAATGAATACAAGGTTACAGCTAGATAGGAAAAATAAATTCTAGTGTTCTATAGCACTATAGTGCGAGTATAGTTAACGATGTTTTATTTTATATTTCCATGTAAGTAGAAGAAAGGGTTTTGAATGTTCCCAACACAAAGAAATAATAAATGTTGGAAGTAATGGGTATGCTAATTACCCTTATTTTGTCATTGTACATTGTATACATGTATTAAGATATCACTTTCAATCCCATAAATACATACAACTTTCACATGTCAACTAAAAATTTAAAGGTAAATAAATAAATACATATAGGTGTAGAGCTGACCAATATTTGTTATAAAAATTTTATTGAAGATTTAACATCAGAAATATGGGGGCAAACACATACATATATGTGTGTATTTGTGCACATGTATGTATATGTGCAAATATATGTGAACATAAATGTATGTGTACAAATGCACACATATCTATTTATTATATACACACTTTTGTATATGGAAATATGTATGTGTGTATATCAAAATCATGGTAACTGTTTTGTTTAGGTGGCATAAGATACTGGGTGATAAAGTGACAGAATAAGAAACTGTGTACTAATGATAATGGTGCTGGTGGTAAAAGAAAGAAAAGGCATTTTACTTGGCAAAATATTTATGTAATAAAATATTAGATTTGTTCAGTGGTATGTAGTCTACATATCTATATAATTAAGTAAAAAGACAAACATTATTAGATCCTTGCAAAAAACAGCATGATGCATATTCACTCTAGGTTCATTAAAACGTAAATAGTTCATAGTAGCTGAACTATGAAATGAGACTGTAGTACCTAATATTCATTGGTGTTTTCTTCACTTTAGTTTTCTGTTTAGATTTCTTATATATTAACTTATTTGTACTCCATAAGAACTTGAGGTAGATATTGCAAAGTCTATTTATTTTATGGACTAGGAGTGAAGGTTTAGGAGGTTAGACAATCTGCCCAATATCATAGTGATTAAGACTAGATACAAACTCAGAACTGTTTACATCCTAGTTCATGTTTTTGTCTTCCTGTACTTTGCCTTTACTAATCATTGCAACTTACCATCCTCATGAATAGACCAATGAAAATCTCCACCAAAATAGGACTGCCAGATTTAGCAAATAAAAACATAGGACATATAGTAAAATTTAAATTTCAGATAAATAATACATTTTTGTATAAGTAGGTCCCAATATTACATAGGACATGTTTATGTTAAAATATTTATTGTTTACTTGAGATTCAAATATAATCAGGAGTTGTGTATTTTATCCAGCAATCCAAGCTTACAACAACATAGTTGGTTATATTCCTGGTCAAACACTACTTTATGGTCAAAAACAAGTAGCCAATACTAAATGAGAGATAGGCATTTACAAGAACATTTTGGTCACTATAAACAGGAACTAGAAAAAGCAAAAACTAACCAAACTTTATTATCCTTTATTGAAAGTTGCAAAAGTATCCAAAATTTTAATATTCTCCACATATTATCTGTAAAGATACTGGCTGTATTTACATATTGATAGTAGTAAACGAAGCTTCTAGTTGCCAGTCTTATTTTTCATTTTCATCTTGAAGTACAGCTAGTGCTCGACTTATGACCACGATTGGTTCCAACAGACCAGTCGTAACACGATTTGGTCGTAAGTTGAGTAGGCTATATGCACGTGGAGATGGTAGTGCTGCCGGAAACTGGTCCGTACTGTCGTACGCCCAGCTGGGCAACGTTTGCGCTGCCAGATGCGGAGCAGTCGTGGCTAGCGATTGTGGTCGTAAAGTTGAATGGTCGTAAGTTGCATAGGTCGTAAGTCTGTCAATACCTGTATAAGATATGGCTGCCCATATTAATCAAATTTGGAGGCTAATTGTTCAATTATTACTTTTATGTTTACTGTATCTAAGCCAATGGAGTATTTTGTTTCTTTCTAACTTTTAAGTACAGGGATATATGTGCAGGTTTGTTACATAAGTATACTTGTGTCATGGGGGTTTGTTGTACAGATTATCTTATCACCCAGGTATTAACCCTCATACCCATTAGTTATTTTTCCTGATTCTCTCCCTCCTCCCAACCTCCACCCCCACATAAGCGCCAGTTTGTGTTGCTCCCATCTCACATGGAGCATGTATCAATAGTGATTCCTTGTATCATTATTGAATGTTGTTTGTCATCTTTTGCTAAAATGTTAACATATTTCCTAAATGTATTATGGTTATTTTTGCAGAAAGTGTGATGTGTTGCTTGGATTAAAAACCAGAAAAGGTGTGTGGTAAGAAAATTAGCATCTATGAGAAAATAGGTCAGGTTTATGTATTGGATTTTATTTCTGGCATTAAGGCAGCCAAATTTGGCCTTCTATAGGGATTTTAGTGTCATTGGGCATTCTGGCATGACATCAGGAGTGCCCTCTGATACTTTCCCTGAATAGTTCAACCTCTAGAGACTTTTATTTTCTGGGTGAAGGCCAGGCAATTTGTCCATAGCCAGGATCCTGACATATTCATCATCACTGAGCCTACCATTATAATTAATCTTATTGATGCCTTTAGTTGTGTTGTATTTTTCAGATTTTTTAAATGTTCTTTTAGATTACCTCTACTTGACATTTGAATAATTGATATTTTTAACTGAGTGAGGTAAATTAAATTGGTCAGATTAAAAACAAAAAACAATTCCATGTTGTTCACATTAAACTTCTGTTTGCTAGCATTTGTGGACTGAGGATTTGTTAGAATCAAGGGCTCAGTGATTACATTGAAACTTGAAGCCCAGCTCCTATCTATTTATTTTTCAACTTTAATGAGTTGTTAATAATTTACATAATGATACCTACTATGGTGACATTTTAAAATCTTCTTATTTTTTCAAAAACAGAAAAGAAAAAACTACCATAAAACTGTGTCCAGGACATACATGCTAGGTTTGAGTCTCTAAAATGTATTCTCAGAAGACAACATTTTTGAATATTTCCTGTCCAGCAATCCAGTTGCTGCTGGATAAATATGATACAAGCATCTGTTGTCACTGAAAAAAGGAGAAGGACTATCTCCATGCACCACTACGATTAATTTCATTGGTAAATAATTAGGAGCCTTAGAGAAATTGACAGTTAATCCAAAAAAACCTTTTTAAAAACATACTTATCTGGTTTTCATGTCAGAAAGCTTTTGTTTCAATTTATCTGGTTTTCATGTCAGAAAGCTTTTGTTTCTATTTATCTTTTTGGGAGAAGAAATAAAATAATGTGTTTGTGATAAATTAAAATTAGAAATTGTTAGAAATAAAAGCTTGGACAGAATAAGGTTCCTAGTGAGAAAAAGATAATTCTGAGCAACACATTTTTTTCTCTGGAAAAAAATTATTTTATAATTTTGCAAAACCTAGAGGTGCTCTACAATTCTTCTTAAGAATTAATTAAGCAAAAACATCATTGGCCTGGCATGGTGGCTCATGCCTGTAATCCCAGCACTTCGGGAGGCTGAGGTGGGCAGATCACCTGAGCTCAGGAGTTCAAGGCCAGCCTGAACAATATGGAGAAACCCCATCTCTACTAAAAATACAAAAATTAGCCAGAAGTGGTGGCACATGCCTGTAATCCCACCTACTTGGTAGGCTGAGGCAGGAGAATTGCTTAAATCTGGGAGGTGGAGGTTGCAGTGAGCTGAGATCACGCTATTGCTCTCCAACCTGGACAATAAGAGTGAAACTCCTTTAAAAAAAAACTGACAAATCACACAGCAGATAATATATTTGCAATAAACATATTTGACATCATGATCTTTTACAAATCAGTAAGAAAATAACAGTAATGTAATTTACAAAAATAAAAAAGAAAGAGCAAAAATTATAA
>NW_016107620.1:1591370-1593171 GCF_001604975.1 Cebus imitator
ATAAAAAGGCCATGAATATTCATATAAAGTTTCTATAAGTCTACCTTTTAACTATATTACAGTTATTATCAGTCTATTATTGGCTTAGCCGGAAACTGCCCATGGTATTCAGGTTATGCTTACACTAAGGCAATTTTTTAGTAAATTGCTATTGTATGGAACTGGTCTATTGCAAAAACCAATCAAATACAGGAAGATTATGCAGAATTTCACTTATCATTTCTGCACACTTTCATTACATAAAGTTAAGTAATAGATGTAAAATTGTTTTGGGATCCAAATGTTCTGGTATATGATTATGTTACAGGCTGGCAATCACAGAAATTCCATCTGATAACAATATACAGTTCAACTGTTTACTAAGATCTTTACTGGAATCAAAATATTCCTATGTTCTTCTAAGATATTCCCCTAAAAAATCATACCTATAGAAGCATGGCAGGTAAGTCATGTTTCTATAACTATTTTATGCTGATTATAGTTTGCAAGGACCAATGATTTTATTCTGTTATTATATAACAACTGTTCTCTGGCCTCAAGAAGGGAGCAGATGCTGTTCAACTTTCTAGCCTCGAGAAGTACACTTCCCAGTCTATAACTGTATTCCACTTATGAATAATAAGTAGTTTAATATAACCTTTCACTTTACTTTGAGATCTGAGAAGTTTAATGAGAGAATACTATTGAACAAGCCCACAATCTCAACCTCTCTTTACTCTTAAGGTTATAGACTTAAAATTAATTGATATGTTACACATGCTTTTACTTTATATATTTAAACGGAATTTAGATTGTCCTAATAGATGGATAACATGGGAAAATTCTCAAGTACACTTAACTTTTGAGGCAATTAAGTTAATAAGATCAGAAGGATGTGAGACATCCTGACTATATGGATCTATGTCAAACTAAATTTAATGAATATTCATATATATATTTGAATAATATTTCTCAATATTTTATACAATATTTAAACAATTATTTCCTCATTCTTGCATAATAAATGCAAATCTGTGCATTTTTCATGTAAGTAAAAGTAGAGATCTTTTTATTGAAGCAAATTTCTTGGAATTAAGAAATTAATATTATTCTGACATACGTATTACTTTTTAAAAGATCATATAGCTAATACGCAAAGTCCACCCAACTCCAACTTCTATAAGACAAATTGAGATAAGATGAATCAGATCTACCAATCTTATATTTCTCACCTAAAATTATAGAAACTCAGAAGTAAAAGGATATTAGAGCTCAAGTACCATAACATCTCATTGATTTTTATCTTGATTGCATAATTGTACAAGTTGTAGATGCTCTGTTTGCATACAGTGAGCACAAAGCTCACTACTACTTCCCCAGAAATCTCACTACTTTTCAGACAGCTATAATTTTCATACATTTTGTGTTACACTGGAAACTGCTGGTTGATTACACAATATTCAGTTTCCTCTTCTTCCTTGTTAACGTAATACCTAAATGAGGAACAGCTGCACAGCTTTTCAGGGTCTTGCGCAAAACAAAAATGCAGAGCCCTGATTGAGGGTTAGAAAGGCAATCTTCCTTTCTCTTGGACTCACTATCTTAACTTATGGCAGATGAGCAACTTCCAAAAGATTGCCACCACCCTGGTGGATGTGCTTGGAACTCGGTTTGGGAGGAGGCAAGAAGCCCCCAGTGAGTTGCCTGTTAAACTGTCAGCCTACAGTCTACAGTTGGGATGATTGCTGTTTTTTCTCTCCTTGGGATGTCATGGGGTGAAAACGCAACCTCAAATTTTTCCACACTCTTTTTTTTTTTTTTT
>NW_016107620.1:1593275-1620372 GCF_001604975.1 Cebus imitator
TTTTGTATTTTTAGTAGAGACGGGGTTTCACCATGTTGACCAGGATGGTCTCGATCTCTTGACCTCGTGATCCACCCGCCTCGGCCTCCCAAAGTGCTAGGATTATAGGCGTGAGCCACGGCGCCTGGCCTCCATGCTCTTACTGAGTCTCCCACCTGGAGTGGAGGGCAATGGAGGAAGGCAATGGAGGGCAATCACTCCCATACACCACCTGGGCACAGAGGAGCATAGTAGTGAGGCAAGGGCAGGGAAAGAGACTGATAAGTTGTCCTCAGAAGCCAGGGAGGAGGCAACAGCTATGATTGCTTGCAGGCCAATATTTTAACGTATGGACACATACTGTAATATCCCATTAAACAACTTAGAAAAAATACAAAGACTAAAATATTAAAAATTTTAAGCCAGCAACCTCAGTGCATTAAATCTCAAGTACAGTGTCATTCTGAGTTCATAGGCCTCTGCAACTGCCCTGGTGGCACATCCATGAAGGGACACATTGTACCCTAAATTAAAAGATGAAAACTGTGTGTTGGAGCTGAAAGCATCTGGCCCAAACAGTTTTATGAAGACTACATACTAGCTCTCAATTGCCTGTTTCCAAATGTCTTTTACAAAGACAACGCCATCCACTCAAATTTTAAACCCACTATATATTGTTTTCTCTTAACAACTGCTAAATGCAATTCCTATTTAATAGACATTATAGTCAAATTTACCATACTGTTGCTTCCATACTTTGGTCCTTGCTGTATTACATGGGATAGTAAGTAAATAAAACACACAAATATATAACAGCGTTACTTTTAAAGATTCTTTTAAAATAAGGCTGTAACATTTTCTGTACATAGATTTAGAAACTGTTACTGATTTTGTCTGTATACTGTGTAACTTTTCACTGTTTCTACCACATTATTCTCACTTTTTTCATTTGCCTTTACTCACTCAGAATTGAACTAAATGTCAGGCCATGTCTGGATATATCAGAGTAATAGTTTACAAAAGAGAAGAAAAGAGGTAATCCTCATGCTACCAAAAGCCAACTCTAAATCATTTAACTATTTTTTATCCTCTCCCTGTCTCTGATTTTGCAGTGTTTTGGGTTGGCATCATGTATATGCAAACAAAGCCTGAACTTCTTTTTAAGTTACTCTCATTCATTTTATTTTATTTGCACATTTTCGATTGTTCCATTAGACCTTGAAATAAATTTGGCAACATTTAAAATATTAAATAGCTAATTTTACTTTTCTTTTTTATCTATATTCTCAACAATGAATATATTACTTTTTAAATAAACAGTTGACTAAGTAAAATGGTCCTCTACTGCACTTTATTTATTTTGAGACATTGTCTCGCTCTGTTGCGCAGGCTGGAGTGCAGTGGTGAGATCTTGACTCACTGCAACCTCCATCTCCCTGGCTCAAGCGGTCCACCCACCTCAACCTGTCAAGTAGCTGGGACTACAGGTATGTGCCACCACGCCTGGAGAGTTTTTGTATTTTTTATAGAGATAGGGTTTCACCATGTTGCCCAAGTTGCATTCCAACTCCTGGGCTCAAGCAATCTACCCATGTTGACCTCCCAAAGTTTTGGGATTACAGGAAGGAGCCACTGCATACATGGCCTGCACTTAAATTTTTAGTTTGACAATTATTTTAATTTATATTAAATGTAGAGGACTCACTTTCTAGATAGGTCCTTTGATACTTGGATATCCTGAAACAGAAAAGATACCTGCATCCCAACACCAGCTCCACTACCTAAAGGCACAAATCATGGTGTATGAACTCTGGTGTGGGGGGGGTAGGGACTTGAAAAGGATAGTGGATTAGTAGGAGTTTAGGTAAAATTAACTCTAAAATGAACTACACAGCAATAGATATTTCACTACCACTTAACAGGAAATATCACCTAAGATTCCAATGCTAACATCACAATAATCATATGACTTATTAGTTGTGCCATTCTGCCCATTAAATGTCATTTTACTGTTCACTAATAAGATCAAGATTTAGTTCTAGTATCTTAGTTACTTTTGGAAATCATGCTGTAACTTAAAACACATAAACTGTAAGACATGTTGACCAAATGTTGTATACTTTATTCCCGATTCCCCAAAGCAGTGAAAACAGTGGTTTCAAGTTTATGTGCCTCATCTGGAACTAACCCCTCAGGGTGTAGTAATGAAGCTTAATCTTATTTGGTGTTTCTAGTTCGTGCAATTACATAAAAATTTCCCCAATTATTTTATAAATCATAGTTATTATATTAATATTCATGTATTCACTTCAAACCAAAACACACTGATGAGGTTTTAATAATATTTACATAGTAATACCATTTAAATCTTGCCAAATAAATAATAAAACAACTGTCCTTAGAAAAGTGCTGTCTTAAAGAAAGTTTCTAGTAGAATAAAAACCTCCATCTCTCTGAAATCTTGTAGTGAGTCTACCTCATTTCAATAAAAAGATTTCAGAGATTTTAAAGAATAAAGAATAGCCATAGTCTATGTATGAATCCAGCCCATGAGGTCATTAATGCAAAAGATTGTGAATGTCTTATATTCTAAGTCAAATGAAAAATTAAAAGAATTATCCAAAAAACCTAACTCTTCAAAACAAACTTTAATTTAGAAATACTCCTCGTGATTCAGCAAATAATTTTCCAGTGCTTACTACTTGTAAGGTCCTGTAGAAATTATGGAAATTCACACATGTTCAATGTTGTTTTCCAGAAAACGTGGAAGGATACATGTAAACCAAAGAGTTTAATTTCATCAAGACATTCACAGTTTATCTACACAATGGGCAATGATTGAACATTTCTTATGAGACTAAAGAGAGCTTTACATATTCCTAAGTGAGAAATGAATAAGAACTGAAAAATGTAAACACTCTATAAAGCATAATTGAGTGATTTAATCAAACACACGAATATAAACACGCACTTACATACATACACACACATCAGTTTTAATCATTATTTTTGGCGTCTCCACATCTTTAATTTGCCCACCATACCAATTCACCTCTTGCCTTGGTTCATTTGTGTGGCTCTGGAGTAATACCTGAGGTTGGGTAATTTATAAATAAAGGATATTTATTTACCTTATAGTTCTGCAGGCTGTACAAAAAGCATGGCATCAGCGTCTGCTCCTGGTGAGGGTCTCAGGAATCTTACACTGATGGCAAAAGGTTTGTCACTCAGGTAATAAGTGTTGTCCCCAATATGTAGTTTTTCATTCCATTCTTTGTGTTCATATGTACTCAGTGTTTAGCTTCTGCTAATAAATGAGAGCATATGCTATTTGTTTTACTGTTCCTGTGTTAGTTTACTTAGAATAATGGCTTCCAACTCCATCCATGTTGCTGTAAAAGATATTTTCTCATTCTCACTTATGGCTGCATAGTATTCCAGGATGCATATGGACTACATTTTCTTTATTCAGTCTACCACTGATAAGCATTTAGATTGATCCCATATTTTCACTGCTGTGATGAACAGATGGGTGCATGTGCCTTTAGAGTTAGAAAAAATAATATTCCTTTGTGTATATCTCTAATAATTGGATTGCTGGGTCAAATGACAATTCTGTTTTAAGTAATTTGAGAAGTTACCAAACTGCTTTCCACAATGGCTGACCTAATCCACATTCTGACCACCCATGCATAAGAATTCCATGTTTTCCACAAACTCACCAGCATCTGTTATTTTTTTTCTTGATTTTATTTTAATAATAGCCATTCTGACTGGTGTGTAATAGTACCTCATTGTGGTTTTGATTTGCATTTCTCTAATGATTAATAATGTTGAGCATTTTTATGTGTTTTTTGGCCATGTGTATATTTTCTTTTGCAATGCGTTCATGTTCTTTGACCACTTATTGATGGAGTCATTTGTTTTTGTCTTGGTGATTTGCTTAAGTTCCTTATAGATTCTCAATATTTGATCTTTGTGGAATGCATAGTTTGAAAATATTTTCTACTATTCTGTAGGTTGTCTGTTCACTCTGCTGATAATTTATTTGCCTGTGCAGAAGCTCTTTAGTTAAATCAAGTCTCATTTGTCAATTCTGGGTTTTGTTGCAATTGATTTTGACATCTTTGTCATGAATACTTTGCCAGGTTCTACGGACAGAATTGCATTTTGTATGTTATCTTTCAGAGTTTCTATGGTTGTTGGTTTTACATTTAAGTCTTTAATCCATCTTGAGTTAATTTTTGTATATGATGTAAAGAAGGGTTTCAATTTCAATCTTCTGCATATGAGTAGCCAGTTATCCCAGCACCATTTACTGAATAGGGAGTCCTTTCCTCATTGCTTGTTTTTGTCGATTTTGTCAAATATCAGATGGCTGACGGCATATGGCATTATTACTTATGAGCTCTTTATTCTGTTATATTGGTTTATGTGTCTGCTTTTGTACCAGTACCACGATATTGTGGTTACTATAGTCTTGTGGTATAATTTGAAGTCAGGCAGTGTGATGCTTCCAGCTTCATTCTTTTTTGTTTTGGCTTGCCTGGGATATTCCAGCTTTCTTTGGCTCCATTTGAATTTCAAAATAGATTTTTCCAATTCTGTGAAGAATGTCATTGCTAGTTTGATTTAACTTGCATTGAATCTGTAAATTGCTTTGGGCAGTATGGCCATTTTAATGATATTGAATATTCTTATTCAAGAACATGAAATAATTTTTTTCTCCATTTGTTTGTGTTGTCTCTGATTTATTTGAGCAGTGTTTTGTAATGATCATTGTAGAGATCTTTCAGCTCCTTTGATAGCTGTATTACTAGATCTTTTATTATTTTATGGCTACTCTGAATGCTTCTCAGCTTGCATTTTGTTAGTATATAGGAATGCTAATAATTTTTATACATTGATTTTGTATCTCAAAAATTTGCTGAAGTTGATTATCAAACCAAGAAGCTTTTGGACAGAGCCTATAAGAATTTCTAGGTAGAAAATCAAGAAATTTCTAAATAGACTCATGTCATCTGTTAAAAAAGATATTTTGACATCCTTTCTTTTTTATTTGGATACATTTTGTTTCTCTTGTGTTACTGATCTAACAATTTGAGTACTATTTTGAATAGGAGTGATGAGAGTAGGCATTCTTGTCTTGTGCCAGTTTTCAGGGGAAATTCTTCTTTTTATGCATTCAGTATGATTTTGGCTGTGGGGTTTTCATAGATGGCTCTTAGTATTTGGAAGTATGTTACTTCAGTGTTTCATTTGTTGAGGATTTTTAACATGAAGTGACATTGAATTTTATGAAAAGATTTTCTGTGTCTTCTGAGATAATCATGTGTTTTTAAATTTTATTTCCATTTATATGATTAATCACATATTTAAATTTGCATATGTTGAACCATACTTGTGTCCCAGGTGTAAAGCCTACTTGATCATTACAGATTATCATTTTAATGTGCTGGTGAATTTGGTTTGATAGTATTTTGTTGAGCATTTTTGCATTTATGTTCATCAAAAATATTGGCCTATAATTTACTTTTTTTGTTGTGTCTTTTACAGATTTTGGTATCATGATGATGCTGGACTCATAGAATGTGTTAGGGAAAAGTCTTTCCTTCTCAATTTTCTGAAATAGTGTTAGTGGGAATGGTACCAGTTCTTCCTTACATATCTGGTAGAATTAAACTGTGAATGTACCTAGTTCTGGGCTTTTTCAGTTTCGTAGGCTTTTTATTACTGATTCATTTTAGGAACTCATTATCGAATTACTCAAGGATTCAATCTCTAGTTCAATCTTGGGAGGTAATGTGATTTCAGCAATTTATCAATTTCTTCTAAGTTTTCTTTCTTGTGTGCATAGAAATGTTCATAATAGTCTTAGAGTTTTCTGTATTTCTATGGGGTCGGTGATAACCCCTTTGCCATTTTTTATTACATTTGTTTAGATCTTCTCTCTTTCTTTCTCTCTCTCTCTCTCTCTCTCTCTGTCTCTCTCTCTCCAACCTCCTCTCTCCTATCTATCTATTTAACCATCTATCATCTATCTTTCAATCATCTATCTAATCTATCCATCTCTCTTTTTTTTTTTTTTATCTTATTGTACTTTAAGTTCTGGGGTACATGTGCAAATCATGCAGGATTGTTGCATAGGCACATACACAGCAAGGTAGTGTGCTGCCTCCATCCCCCTATCACCCATATGTGGCATTTCTTCCCATGTTATCCCTCCCCACTCTTCCCATCCCCTGTTGTCCCTCCCCTAGCCCCCTCAACAAACCCCAGTGTGTGTGCTCCCCTCCCTGTGTCCATGTGTTCTCATGGTTCAACACCCACCTATGAGTGAGAACATGCGGTGTTTAGTTTTCTATTCTTGTGTCAGTTTGCTGAGAATGATGGTTTCCAGGTTCATCCATGTCCCTACAAAGGACACAAACACATTGTTTTTTTTATGGCTGTGTAGTATTCCATTGTGTATATGTGCTACATTTCCTTTGTCCTGTCTATCACTGATGGGCATTTGGGTTGGTTCCAGGTCTTTGCTATTGTAAACATTGCCACAGTGAACATACGTGTGCATGTGTCTTTATAATAGATTGATTTATAATCCTTTGGGTATACACCCAGTAATGGGATTGCTGGGTCAGATGGAATTTCTATTTCTAGGTCCTTGAGGAACTGCCACACTATCTTGCACCATGTTTAAACTAATTTACACTCCCACCAACAGTGTAAAGTGTTCCTATTTCTCCACATGCTCTCCAGCATCTGCTGTCTCCAGATTTTTTAATGATCGCTGTTCTAACTGGTGTGAGATGGTATCTCAATGTGGTTTGGATTTGCATTTCTCTGATGACCAGTGATGATGAGCATTTTTTCATATGTTTGTTGGCCTCATATATGTCTTCTTTTGAAAAGTTTCTGTTCATATCCTTTTGAATTGGTTTGTTTGTTTTTTTCTTGTAAATCTGTTTTAGTTCTTTGTAGATTCTCGATATTAGCCCTTTGTCAGATGGGTAGATTGTAAAATTTTTTCCCATTCTGTTGGTTGCTGGTCTACTCTAATGATTGTTTCTTTTGCTTTACAGAAGCTCTGAAGTTTAATTAGATCCCATTTGTCTATTTTGGCTTTTGTTGCCATTGCTTTCGGTGTTTTATTCATGAAGTCTTTGCCTATGCCTATGTCTTGAATGGTTTTGCCTAGGTTTTCTTCTAGGATTTTTATGGTGTTAGGTCTTATGTTTAAATCTTTAATCCATCTGGAGTTAATTGTAGTGTAAGATGTTAGGAAGCTGTCCAGTTTCTGCTTTCTGCACATGGCTAGTCAGTTTTCCCAACAAAAAAGCAACTCCTGAATTCACTGATCTTTTGTGTGCCTTTTCATGTTTCAATTCCTTCAGCTCTGATTTTGATAATTTCTTGCATTCTGCCATCTTTGAGTTTGGTTTGCTCTTATTTCTCTAGTTCCTCTAGTTGAGATGTTATGTTCTTAATTTGAGATTTCTATAACTTTTTAGTATGGGTATTTAGTGCTATAAACTTCCTTGTTAAAACTGCTTTGTCTGTGTATCAGAGATTCTGGTATGTCATATCATTTATTTTCTCACTTTTTTAAAAGAATTTTTGAATTTCAGCCTTAATTTCATCATTTACCCAGAAGTAATTCAGAAACAGTCTATTGAATTTTCATTTAATTGTGTTATTTTGAGCAATTTTCTTAGCATTTATTTTTCTTTTCATTGCATTGTGGTCTGAGAGTGTGGTTAGTATGCTTTTGAGTTTTTTATTTTGCTGAGGATTTTTTTTTCTTGCTGATTGTGTGGTTGATTTTAGAGTATGTGCCATGCGCAGATGAGAAGAGGAATGTTCTGCTGTTTGGGGGTGGAGTGTTCTATAGGTGCATTTTAGTTTGATTTGGTAAAGTGCTGAGTTAAGCACCCAAATATCTTTGTTAGTTATCTCTTTTGATGAACTAATACTGTCGATTGTGTTTTAAATTCTCCCACTCTTATTGTGTAGTTATCTAAATTCCTTCATAGGTCTACAAGAACTTTCTCTGTGAATCTGTGTGCTTCTTTTTTGAGAGCATATATATTTAGCATATTTAGATATTTTTACTGAATTAAATGCTTTACCATTATGCAATGCCCTTCTTTGTCTTTTTTAAATCTAAGTTGGTGTGAAGTCTGTTTGGTCTGAAATTAGAATAGCAAATTCTACCTTTTTTCTGTTTTTCATCTCCTTGGTAGATTTTTCCTCATCTCTTCACTTTGAACTTATGAGGGTCATTGTATGTGAGATGGGTCTCTTGAAGACAGCATACCTTTGGGTTTTGCTTCTTTATCCAACTTCCCATGTTGTGCCTTTTAATTGGGGGTATTTCATTTATACCAATGCCAGGTTAGTATTGATATTTATGAATTTGATCCTGCCATTATGTATTTATATGGTTACTATGTAGACTTTTTTGTGTGGTTGTTTTCTAGTTTTACTGTTCTCTGTATTTAGTATGTTTTTGTAGTGGCTAGTAAAGGTCTTTCCTTTCCATATTTAATGATGCCTTCAGGATCACTTCTAAGACAACTCTAGCATTAACAAATTCTCTTAACATTTGCTTGTATGGAAAGGATTTTATTTCTCCTTCACTTCTGAAGCTTAGTTTGTCCAAATATAAAATTCTTGATTGCAAATTGTTTTATTTAAGCATGTTGAATATAGGCTACCTATCTCCTCTGGCTTGTGGAAAGTTTGCTACAGGTCAGCTGTTAGCCTGAAGGGCTTCCCTTTCTAGATGACTTGCCCCTTCCCTCTAGTTGCTTTTAACATTTTTCTTTCATTTTGACCTTGGAGAATCTAATGACTATCTGTCTCAGGGATGGTCTTCTTGTGTAGTGCACCACAGCATTTATCTACATCTATTTAAATTTGAACATTGGCCTCTCCAGCAAGGTTGCGGACATGTTCACAAATGACATCCTGAAATATGTTTTCCAGCTTGCTTAGTTTCTCTCTTTCAGGCATGCCAATAAGTCATAGATTAGGTCTCTTTATATAATCCTATGTTTCAGAGGCTTTGTTTATTCATTTTTGTCTTTATTTTCCTCTGTTTGAGTTATTTCAGATTACCAGTCTTCATGCTCTGAGATTCTGTCCTCATCTTAGTTATTTCTGTGGTTCATACATGTGATTGAATTATGAAATTTTTCTGATGCATTTTTTCAGCTATATCAGTTCAGTTTGGTTCTTTCTTGCAATGACCATTTCATCCATCAGCTTCTTTATTATTTTACTGTAATTCTTAAATTGCTTGGATTGGGTTTCAACTGTATCCCTGTATGTAAAAAATCTTTGCTCTTATCCATATTCTGAGTTCTATTTCTGTCATTTCAGTTCTCTTTGCTTGGTTAAGAACCTTTCCTGGGGAAATAGTGCATTCCTTTGGAGGTAAGAAGACACTCTGGCTTTTTGAGTTGCCAGCCTTCCTCTACTGGTTCTTTCTCATCTTTGTAGGCTGACATTCCTTCAATCTTTGAAGTTGCTGTCTTTTGGTTGTGTTTTATTTTTCTTTTGTTCTTTTTGAGGTTCTTGGGGGTTTGATTGTGGTATAAGGTGGTTGCAATTGACTGCCTTCATTTCTGGAAGATTTTTGTTCTCCAAGGTGCAGTTCAAGACTCCTGGACTACATGCTCTGACTCTAGAGTTATGGTATTGGGCTTAGCTTTGTTCTTGCCCCCTGTGGTTAGGAACATGCTGCTCTGGGAGGTCCTAGATGTGTATGAACAGCTGGTTGTTCCACTCTGATGGATAGTTTCAGCCAAAGCACTTCATAGGGAGGGGGCAGAAAGATCTGTCCTAATTTGCACATGCCAGCAGCAGCAGTGCAGTGGGATGGACACTCACTGGCTGCAGTGGGGTGTTGGTGGTTGCAGGCATGCTGGCCTCCATGCAGGCATTTGCAGTGAAAGCAATGGAAACACAGCACGGGGGGTGTACCTATGTGCACATTCACGGTGGAGGCGGTGTTAGAGCAGGGGCAGGGTGCTGGCATGCACAGGACTGTGAGCACCCTTTGTGCATGCATTTATGCCGGCAACAGTGGCTACTCAGGTCAGGGGTGGGTCCACTGGTCTCACTACATAGTTTTGCTTTGGCAGCAGCATTGGCACAGGAGCAAGGCGCTGGCAGGTGTCTGGTGATCTTCAGGCACACAAACATTCCTACTGCAATGGTGGCAAGGCAGGAGGTATGGAGTGCACTCACGATGGCAACAGTGACACAGCAGGGCGCATATGTACCCACATGTTGGCAGGAAAGGAAAGACAAGGTCCTGTGGCATGCACACATGCTGTAAGGTCATCTGGATGTTGGCTATGGGCAATTGTATGCAGATAAAGCAGCATGAAGGAAGGCACAAACGGGCAGGTGCATACTTGCAGAAGCTGCTCTGATGGAGCCCTTTGCTGATTACACATGATCCACCAATGCAGGGGCTATGATGTGGGCCCACATGAGGCACCTGGCCTGCGTAGCCTAGGCTGCCCTGCAACCACGCATGGCCAGGCTGTAGCCCTGGGAGAGGCCAGCAGACAGAGGAGTGCTCAGGTTAGACTGGCCCCTTCTCATGAACAAGACCACCCTGCACTCCTCAGGTTCAATAGTTCCCATAAGGCTAAAGTCTCCTAGGGGAACTATTGAAGAATGAGTAACCCTAGACATGCTCCACTACAGACATCCCTACACCAAACCCACTGGACTCCAAACTGGCTGGAGTTCTGCCTCTACCACTTCTCTAAGTGGCTTTGCCTGACAGATCAAATATCTATAGGTGTCTTAGGGTCTCCTACTGCCAGGATTTCAGAGGCCTGTGGCAAGACCAGATTGCTCCTTGCATGCTCTACTCGTTCCTTCCCCAGGAGTTGCTGGTGACCAGAAACAAGTCATGTTGCATGGTAGCTTCATGCAGGGTTTCCAGCTTTCTCTCTCTAGCCCAGCATCTGTGCCTTTTCTTCATCCACTCTCAATGTCTTCCCTCTGACAATCTGCTAATGACTGTCTTCGTAGTATCCCAGTTCCTTGGTGTCAGATGTTCCTTTTGCTTATGTCTATTTGGCTATCTTCCCTCTCTCTCTCTCTCTCTCTGAAATAGTTTCTAATTTTGAAACTACAATTCAGGTTCACAAAACACCTGATGGAAGATACTTACATTTGATTAATTCAGAGTAAATTTAGACATTTCAAAATGTTTGAAGTCAACTGAATACCTTTCTCTTAGAGTTACATCTGCCATAGTTTACCAAAGTTAAAACACAAACAATTGAAAAATGCACATTATTGTATCTAATTAAAAAGAATACTGAGAAACCATAACAAAATGCTATCTTATGCCTTAGAAAAATAGTTATACTAATTTGAAAATATGTTTAGACTTCTTAGACATAGTTTCTGTTGTATATCATGCTTACAGTTACATAAAAAGGGAGACTCCAGCACAATAATTTGGGTATAGTAATTCTAAAATTACTTCATATCACACGGTACCACTCTTCTCCTTAACATTTCATCATGGAGTCAACAAATCTATGTTTTTTAATATAGTATTTTTGCTATCAAGTGTTTGGTTAATGCAACATTTCTTAGAAGAATTTATAAAAATAACCACATTAATTAATGTTGGGCTCTTATGCTAGCTTTGCAATTATGGACAGTTAGATCACTTTGATTCTCACTTTGGAAATGTTGTTAAATGCATGTGATTCACCAACCCTTCCACTCTCTTCCTACAATCATTTGCTTCATAGGGGTTAAACTAAATACTCCACCATGAACTCCCAGCCTCTGACATTTACTGTGCACATGCTGGTGATGCTAATGCTTTTGATGTGAGCACAAGTTCAGGCAATGACTACTGTATTATAATTGCCACTTGAAAAACAACAATTGTAAAATGCCTTTAATTATAAGCTACATCCAAATTTGAGATATGTGAAAATGTGAAAAAAGCAAAACTTAGAGTCCACAAACATTAGAAGATTTCTAACAAAATATTAAGACATCTATAGTGATGTTTAGTAAACTGCAAGAAATAATTATATACAGTTGACTATTTGTTATGGCAAAGCTGCCTGGAACCCCATATTTTTCTCACATCACTGATAAAATAATTGAATATATCTGCAAATATATTCCTTTTCTTTCTCCTTTTTAAAGTAACTTCCACACTTCTGTTGTATAACACATTAAATATTAGATATTCATTTCATAGATTCAGGACATTTTTTTCTCAAGCCATCTCATCCTAAACAAAGCAAACAACGCCTTCTACTCTGTTTATTTTTTGTTCTGCTGTGCACCAGTATACACTACATGACTTGACAACTCTCACAGGCTTTACTTGAAAATAAGACCAAGTTTTGTTCTACCATCAAATTTCACTGTCTGGTTGGTGATTTCTAATGATCCTCTCCCAACGCATTATCTGAAGGGTGGAAGAGCATAGCATGTTTTACCAAGGATACTTACTAATTAACAAAAAAGTGAACTTCCGTTCTACTGCTTTTCTCAATCTAGAGAAATAGTTTCTGAAGCAATAAAACTCATTTATATTATTGTGATTTCTTCAAAATCTGTTGTTTAAGCCAATGTTTTATATCACTTCCTCCAAGGCCTTGTCTTATGATATTCAAAATCAAGAATTTAATATTCTGAATTTCTTTTCTCTACATATTATTCATGTCGAAAATATCACTTATTTTTCTTTACACTCATAAAGTAAAAACACATATTGAATGAGAAACCCAGCAATCTCATGTGGTTTCACTTAATATTATGCCCTAATCATTAGCACCACAATTAACCATAATTATTGTATTTTTAACATGGCTTTTCTGGGAAGTCAGCCTCGTTATATTCACAGGGGGAAGTTAAGATCCAGAATAAACATGGAAGACAGCTTCTTAGAGGAAATCTGGGATTTGGTAGCATCCATTAAACTACAGAATGTAGGTGTGAATTGCCTAGTCTTCTTTTCATGTTTCCTGTGTCTATTTATGCTTATAGTTTGAAATATATGAGTGTCATTTCTGAAAACTATGTCTCAGCTGGAACTGTCACCGCCTCTGCTTTAATCAGAGACCACTCTTTTTTCTATTCAGCCTAAAATTTGCAAGCAAAATTTACTTGAAAAATAATTTTATTTCTAAAATGTTTACTTAAAGGTAAGGAAAGAAAAATAAACTGATGTGGGGATAAAGGCTATACAGATTATGTGGTCATAGAAGCCCAGAGTGATTATTCGCTTGAAATCATAAGGTTAGTAGACTAGTCAGTAGGAAAATGGATACTGAAATTCACCTCCTGTAATTCTTAGTTAACAGCTTATTCCAAAATCCAGGAGTAAGAAACAATCCCTCCATTAGAGAAGGATTGTTGTTTGACTGGAGACATTGAAAATACACACACACACACACACACACACACACACACACACAAACATTCACACACATACACATACCCCTAAAATTGTATGAATCATTCAAAATTTACTGGCCTATTTAAGTTTTATCACATGCAATATTTCTAACATTGCCAACCCACCAACCCATGAAGATTTCCTTAGTCATGTATTTCTGAACTAATGCTGTGAAACAAACCATCCCCAAATTTAGTGGCTGGCTGCAACAAACATTTATACTTATAATTACGTTTATCTTGTTTGGCTGATCCAGGCTAAGTTCAAGCTTTTTTAGACTAGATAGCATGCTTAATGCTACAGAACCATTGGGGTTGGAATCAGGTTGTAGATTGAATTTAGGTCTGCAATAAATTTTTCCTAGCCTTTCTGAACCAACACCGACCTGTAACATATTCTTGCCATGGTGAAGGAAAAGAATACAAGAAGCCAAGTTAAACTATCCAGCATATTTAAGGATTTTGTTCAGAACCCATATGCTAACACTTTATTGACCAATGCAAGTTGTTTAGTGTTGCCCAATATAAATGAGCTGGGGAAGTATTCTCCTCCATCACTGGGATAACACTGTCAAGTTATATGTCAAATGGTGTAAATGTATAATCCCATTACAGAGAAGTGAAGACTTAAAGTCAATAATCCATATTACTACATATTACATATTTCTTTTCTTTAGATATCCCAAAATGTTCCTATGCTTTAGTTGTGTATTACTAAATATTCTCACTCATCCTTTAAAAGAATAATAGTAGGTACTCAAAATTATAATGCATCAAATATGTAGAAGAAATGAGATGAAACCAAAGCTTCTCAGATTCCAAAGCTGGTAATATAACTGTTGTGGCATAGTGTTGCTTTTACCAGCAAATCATAAGTCGACTGAAGATTTTAATTTCTCTATTAGCTAGCATAATATCTTGATAAGAGAACTGGCTCAACAAATACTTGTTGAAAGCTTTAAGTTCTATTGAGTAATGAACATTTTGATTTGAACTATCAAAAGAAACCAGATACTGGAATACCAGCTCTATTATATAAAATGTGTTAACCAGGTATTAGGAAACTGTAAAGGTAAAGGAAGGACTATGAAGTATCACAGAAGGAGCAGCTTCAGGAAGCAGCTCCTAGCCCCTAGATCTCAGGGAACAAAACCAAGAGGTTTACATTACTAAAAGCTAGAAGGTCGGAGGAGTGCATTCACAAAGTTAGGATCAGACAGGGTCAGCGAGTGCTGGTACCTCTGGTATTTCTCAGTTAGCCTGGTCACAGACATGTGAAAACTGCAACTTGGAACCAATCAATGTTATTATAACCAATGTCATCGTCAAGCTGAAAATATTGTTGTGATATTATGAGGCAAAACAATGTGACCCATTTTTTTCCTTCAACATTTTAGTCTCCCTCCTCTCCCCACACCCCTCTCCTGCAACTCTCTTGCTCTCTCACTTCCTATTGGCAGTGACTATAAAGAAACCATCTGGCAATAAAGAAACTTGGTTTGTAGAATCCCAGTTACAACATCAGAATGCAAATAGAAAAAGGTGGATTTGAAACTTAGAAATGATGATTTAATTATTATTCAATATCACTTAAAATACACCATATTTATTTCAACTATAATTTAAATTGTATTAGATTTTTGTTTTTAAAAGATATTCACAACAGGGAATATAAATGCAAAGTAATTACTTTGTTTGAGAAAGTGCTTGTTCCTTAGATTGAAAGAGTAGCTTCTTATTTAAATTAAATTTGAAAGTTTAGTTCAAATTTTCACACTCTCAAATTTGTATTTTTCGTTTCTTTTAGTACGATGTAGGCAAAGGCTGTCTGCTGAAATCATTTTCAGATTTAGATAAGTATAAGGAATTAAGACACCTTTTTATTTGAGGTTGCATAAATTCTAAAGACTGAAATATGCAATACAGTTCTGTGATTACAATAAACAGAAAATTATAACAAACAGAACTATATTGCTTTTTTACATAAAAACCTTATCTTCTAGTCTTTGCAATCACCTCGGGCAAACCTTTTATAAGGAAATCCTTCTCTGTTCAACTATGTAGACTGTAAAATTATTCTTCTCAAACGTTTGAAATGAAAGTGTTCTCTTTATTGTAAATAAAACTTTTTAACGTTTGAAGCAACAGGAAGTATGATTTTTTTTTTTTTTAGTTTCTAGTCATTGGTACGACAAATAGTTTCCAAAGGCTGAAGATGAGACGGGTATGTGTCATCATTATTTTAGAGCTCTTCTCTGATTATTTATGACTATATCTCAGTAACCATAAAACATATGCTAATCAGTGAATTTAATAAAACATCAACTAAATCTCTGAAAAAGGCAGTAAATAGCTAAATTACATTTAACAGCTATACAATTCAAGAGATTTAGCTATTTAAAACTGTCATATTCCTATGGAGGAGAAGACAGAATATGGCTGTGCTGTGATTTCCTGACAGGCTTTAGAGATAATTGAAATAGCCTGTTCTGTCATTTTGTAAAAAGATATTTCACTCTTCAAGTAAGTTCAGCATGCAAATGATGTTTGCAAAGTTTATAAGAGATGAATGAAGTTTCATATCTGAATCCCGTGTGTGTGTGTGTGTGTGTGTGTGTGTGTGTGTGTGTGTGTTTTGTGTAGGGGTGTGTGTGTGTCTGTATACTCCTTCCCCTTCAAAGATAGTGGATGTAGTTTATGTAGTTTCCCAGAAGAATACAAATAATGAAAATAACTGAGAGTAAGTTGCTAACGTTTTTGTGAAGCAACTCTTCTGAGGAATGTAAATGCAAAGAACTTTTATGCCCTGAAGGCTAAAATGTTGTATAGACCAAAACTTACTGGGAAATCTAAAGAAACTGTCTGAATTAGGTTTTCTGTTTGGAGGTAGTGTCTTTATCCAGATCAGTGATTCATAATCAGAGACTCAGTGGTTACCATTTAAGCTTAGCTATATTTCCACTAATCTCTTATAGTTTTGTCAAATCTAGTCACAGAAACTATCCATAGTAATTATGGCACATATATTTCAGATTATTACAAATTGATTGAGTAGTGAATAAACATTAATATATGCTTTTGTATACCACATATTTTCTTCTTTAATAATTGATTGACTTCTATCTCTTTCATAGTATCTTTGAGTACTTTCATTTATTCTTCACTTCTTTGACATGATGACTATATCTTTCCTAATTCTGAAATTAAATTCATAATAACAAACACAAATGTATGGCCATAGGTACAATGCCTTTGTAGTATTTTTCAATCTGTAATGAGCATATCACTCACCTGGAGATCTTGAAAACATACAAATTCTAATTCAGGAATCTGGGCATTAAACCTGGGATTTTGTATTTCTAACAAACGTCCATGTTATGTTAATACTGCTGGCTGGAGAACCACACTTTGGGTAGCAAGGACTTAGAGAATCTGGTTCCAGATACTGCCTTTTTCTTTTAAAATTTCTTTTAGGCCCTAGCATACATTTTTTAAATTTTAATTTTGTGCTTGCTTATACTCATTCTCTCTGTCTCATAGACAACATTTATACAAACGAAATTGTAGTAACTAAAAGATTTTTTATTCCTGTGTAATCAAATTTTTCCTAGACCTCAGCAACCTATATATACCATTAAGGGCTATAGTAAGAGCAGTAAACCAAATTTTATTTTTTTGTACCTCATGCATTCAATTAGGATATTATTAATAATAACCTCTGAAATGCCTCACAAATATTTATGGAGTCTGCAGCATTATCTAATGTGCACATTATAATGTCTATTTCCATGAAGTGTTATTCCTGCTCAATTCATTCTTAATGACTACGTATCTGCTGGTCATCATTACCTCCTGCTGCTTCTGAAGTAAAAGAGTCCACAAGATGGAAATCCTGCAGTGTTCCATGTTGCAATAGGGAAAAACAGCTTTTATCCTTTCTTCACATTAGAAGTATTAGAGTGGTATAAAAGCATTTTTGCTTGTATCACAGTATTTCATAGAACAATTAGTGGTAGACGACAGCTATGGCTTAGAACATCCTTACTCTCTAGATGATTCATCCTTTAGTCCTATGGATAACTGGGGAGATAAATTAAGCTAAACTGTAAATAATACGATTTATATAATGCTCCCTTACCAATTCTCATAATAAAGCCTTGTTATTTGATCAGGATAGTAATATCTAGCTATCTTTCTATCAAAATTTATAACTCAGGATACTTTTTAGCACCTCTACTCAAGTGGACATCTGGAAATCTCTATTCACCATTTTTTCTAACAGTTCCCCAGACAACTCCATTCACCAGTGAATCTCAGGACATGAGCAGCCTGTCAACTAAAGTTGAAAGTAAGATCACCACACACCTGTTCTTTAGATATAAATTTATTCCCTTTTAAATAATAAAAGTGATACATCCTTCAAACATCTGTGATTAATTCTTATCTTAATCTTTATTCCTTAAGCATGCTTACTAACCCAGTCTTTCTAATTCACTTCTATGAGCAATCAGTTTTTAAATATAGATCATTTTATTTGTCTTTTCTTCTTTTATAAATTTTAATATTATTGAGAACAAAGGCCACACATAGACACCCGTGTATGTAAAATTGTTATTTGCTGGAAGGGTTTGAAAAATGATTGTTGACTCAACAGTAATGAAAATATGTGTCCATAAGGAGACGCTAAAGTTTTATTCGGCTAGGAGTTTTTTTTATAGGGTTCCAAAATGCCCAGGCCTGATGACAGGCATAAATATGAAGAGCTATGCAATATTATAAAAATAATTTAATGTCTAAGCTTTGCTTACAATGGTAGCTATAAGAAAGCTATACATATATACGATATTGATGTGTCATAAGTGGCCGTGAGAAAAGTGGTGAATATGTGAATGTTAGAAGTTTATTATATTTACCATGTATAATAGTTGAGATCTCTGTAATAATATACTTGTTGGTGCAAAAGTGTCATTACATTTAGTAATTTTTAAGGGTAAATTTTCCTTTCCTTACAAAACTATCTGTAAAGAAGATAAAAATAAAGACATTAATTTTTCGTATCCTGCCACCACCACCTGTTGTTCCCATATAGATTATATTTATAGACCCAAGATTCATCATTCTTTATTTTGTAAAAATACCCCCACTGTGTGTCAGTTGAAAGAGACTGAATTATTTGTTGGCTTGAATTAAAATATGTTATAAATCATGGTGTTGTTTGAAAATTACAGATGTAAAAACAACAGGGAAAAATTTTGTGGTCTTAACCAATGTGAGATATCATTTTGTGGACTGTACTAATTGTTTTAAGATTCAGAACCTACTTTTGGTTTTTACTATGTAGATTTTGTGCTGCTGTAATTGAATACATAGAGAAGGTAATTTACAATGAACAAAAATTTATTCCTCACAATTTCAGATGCCGGAAAGGCAATGATCTAGGTCCTGATATCTGGCAAGAGCCTTCCTGAGGTGGCAAACATAACATGAGTGAAGGTATCATGTTGCAAAAGGGCAAAGAGACGGCAAGAGAGAGAAAAAGGGACAGAACTTGTCCTTTTTCAAAGAGCCCACTCTTGCAATAATGGCATTAAATTATTCATGAAAGCAGAGCCCTTATGGGTCATTCACCTCCTAAAGGCCCTAATTCTTAATATTGTTACAAGGGCACTTCAATTTCAACAGGAGTTTTGGAGGAACAAACATTCAAACCATAGCAGCGTGCCCCTTGTCTCCCAAAACTCATGTCCTTCTCACGTACAAAATACACTGATTCCATCTCAATAGTCTGAAGAGTCTTAACTTGCTCCAGCACTGACTTAGAAGTCCAAAGTCTCCTCTAAACATCATGTGAGTGAGACTCACACATGATTCCTACTGAGACAAATTGCTGTCCTTCAGTGAGCCTGTGAAATCAAACAAGTTGTGTACTTCCAAAATACAATGGTAGAACTAGCATGAGAGCATGAGCTAGACATACCATTTAAACATACAATATTTTTCCTAATATGAAACATTGAGACATTGTTTCTGACATTATATGGATAAAAAGTATTTTGAAATATGTACTTTTATATCACAAATTATCTTCACCTACAAACCTCACAGTTATAGTTCTTGGCACATCATATCAATTTTGATCAAGTAGAAATTATTTCAGCATCACAAATCCATTCACAGGATGTTATTCTAGGTGCATAGGTAAAATAGGAAATTGATTGTGCAAAGAAAACATGAGAAACATTCAAATGTGAAACAGGAAATGGTATTTTTTTAATATATTTAGAATTTCAAATTAGAATGTTGGTGTTAGTTTAGATTTATTACTTGCTATGTGGCACTTTAATATTCAAAGTAAAGATGTAGCAATTCCAGTAGACCTTTGATATTTGTGTATATGTCTGGAGGCCCTTATGAATGTTCCAGTTCATACTTATTATTGTAGCATAAAACTTCTCTCGTAAAATATAATAATTATTGAAAAAATGAGTAATCCTTTTAGATAATTTTAATTATTTTATGATAAACAGAAAAAAGTCTGATTGAATCTGAGTTCTCCCTTCAAGACATATTCTCATTCTAGATATAATTTTCTTCTAGTCATATTCTATGATACTAACTTCAACTGTTAAAAATGCCACTTTTGTTACACCGTAATAGTTTCTCCATTGTAATCATAAGTACTAGCAGTTCACTTTAATTTCAGGAAATTATGTCCTCAAGCAACTATGTTTTCATCATATCAATAAAAATAATTTAATTTTTGAGCAAAATAAACTAAATATAATTGAAATACAGATGTTGGATAAGCATTTACATTTATTCATTGCTAAGATGCTCATTTCAATACACTTATTTAATAGGACCTAGAATAAAGTCTGTGATTTGAAAACATTTTATAAAATGACATTGACATTTGTGATACCGTACCTTCCCTTAAACAAATGTTCCATGGAAAATCATTCCATAAGGTTATACTAGACTGTACTTTGCCAACTTGGCTAAGCTAGGAACTATGTGTCTCAAATTCACATTTGGAAAATAGACAAAAGCAGATCTTTTGTGAGGCTTGAAAAGCAGGAATAAGAAGAAGCCAGTGCTTTTGAAAATACTGGAAAAAATGACAGAGTGATCAATGGAAACTTATGTCTAGTGATCTCCATTTTCTAGCACATCTTCTCGAATTTTGTACCATCCTTCCATGAATGGTACCACCAAGGACTTGACTAGCATTCCCTTAGAGGCAATATCTTCAAGAGACTTCTACACAGAGCTCCTCCTTCATGGGTCCAGTTCAGTATCCAGGCACATATAATCTCTGGGCTTTTCTTGCAATCTATGATCTGCCTACTCAGACCACTACTTATTATGTGGTTTGATTATTGTGGTTATGTGATTATTATGGTTATATTACGGTTATTGTTATGGGTAGTGATTTTATCCCTCTTCTATAATTTCACTTTTCCAGGATTTTTAATGTAAGTGGTTTGTTCTAATATCATGTTTCCACAATGATTTCAGTGTCTCTTTAATCATGGTTAACCCCTGATATGCACAGATTCTTCACAGATCAGCTGTGAGTATAGGAAAGAAGTGGCTAGTGTTAAAAAAAAAAAAAAGTAAATAAAATACTAGATTAAAAACAATTACTAGCTTTTTAATCTTTGAAATGTTAATTCCAATAAGTTTTAATTTACTCATCAGTAAAATATCAGTAACAATAGTATATCTAACTAATTGAGCTCCTGGGGAGATCAAATATCATATTGCATGGCAGATGTTTAGTATTGTAATACATCCTAACTAGCTTGGTTATGTAAAGTTAAATAGGTTTATTTACTGTAGGACACATCAGGGGCTTGAATATGCTGAAGCATGTCCTTAGGAGAAGAAAAAAAAGAAGTAGAAGGAAAGGGAAGAAAGAAAGAATGAATAAACAAAATAAAGAAGAAAAGCAAGAAAGAAAAAGAATAAAAGAAAGAAAAGAAAGAAAGAGAAAGAAAGAGAGAAAGAGGAAGGGAGGGAGGGAGGAGAGGGAAGGAAGGAGAAATAGAAAGAAAGAAAGCCTTTTTGGTTACTTAATGCTTAATAGCTACAGGAAAAATCTGCACAAAGTAATGGCATAGCAATGGTAGTCGGAAAGATTGAACTGGGCACAAGTACTAAGGGAGTTTATTATGGATAATTATAAAGGAAAAACAAAGCTAATTTAAATTCAAACAGCTTTTAACCATTATCATGTGAAAACAATCCTGAATGATGTCCACAATAAACAACACTTCCAGAGAAAAGCATTTGTTGATCAAAGTGCTAAAAAATTGCCCCTGCTATTGTTGAATTTTAAGTAATATCTATATATCTATATTTATATATCTAAGTAATACAATAAAAACGTCAACCAAATTAAATTTAAAGCAGTTTAATTAAGGAATAAATGATTTACGAATCAGGCAGTCCCCAGAACCACAGCAGATTGAGAGAGTCCAGGGGTGCCTTGTGATCAGAACAAATTTATAGACAAAAAGGTAAAGTGACATACAGGAATCGGAAATGAAGTACAGAAACAGTGAGACTGATTACAACTCAGTGTTTGCCTTATTTGAATGCAGTTTGAACATTCAGCAGTCTATGAGGGGTTGAAATATGGACACTGGGATTGGCCAACCTCAGCTATTGCTACAGGTATGTACTCCTAAGTTAGGTTTTTGATTTTTTTCTGACTATTAAGCTCGGTTACAGTTCATCCACAAGAACTCAAATATAGAGGTGCAGAATTCTTCTCAGGCCATATTTAGTTGGCTTTAACATATGCGATGTCATATATTCTTGTAATTAATCAGTAGATTTTAAATTGAAGTGTTCAATTTTGTCATTCTATGTAACTCCTTGGAGTTTATCTTTTTTCTTTAAAATTTAAAGAGTGAAAATTTCACTCCCAGTTTCTATTTGCATTTGCAAAACTACATGGATGTAATAAAAGAGTATTAATGTGTTACTTTGGTCATTTTGGGTTCTATATTCTTTTATTTTTGACTGACACTTTGTCTTATGATTATTAATTAAAATAATTTTATTGAATAGAAGTGGGAGCTGATAAAACACGACCTTCTCCAGATATCAAATATTCTAGGTAGGCATGCCACTGCACACATTAGTAATTTAGAAAATGATTAATTATGATATAAAATACATATGGCCTATTAAAAATGTACAAAAACAGAAAATAGAAAACCTGAGTTCTAGTGAGGAATATATTCACATGATTATTTTATATTAAACATACCAAGTGTCATTATTGGTAAAGACCAATATCTAGGAAATAATAAAACATTTCTATTTTAAAAAGGCAACTACTGTACATCAAAGCCACAGTAATTTAGCTGCAAAGATTGGTCTGTGGCTTAATAAGGACATAAAAAAAAGGAGAGAAAAATAGTTTTATAAAATGTAGTTTTTAAAAAGTGACAAAAACATTGAAGATAATGAGAGAAAATATAAAGGTCAGAATGAGGAAAACAGAAAGCCTTTAAAAATGTTTCAAGTTAGGTTTAGAGGGCATGGATGAAAACATACAAGGAGTAGCGTCTGTGCTTGTGATATGCCATTTTCTATTAAAGATGTTATATTGTATACTTAAAATGACATTGCAAAACCCACATTCCAAAAACTCATTAATAAATTTAACAGAAAGAAAAATAGAACACATAACAATTAATTGATACATAAATATATTTTTGAAAAAAGTAATTTTATACTATGATCTGACAAAGATTTCAACATAAGAATTTTAAAATAAATACAGTCGTTCCAATTCTCAGAAAGAATGCTTTCAACTTTTCTCCATTTAGTATTATGTTGGAGGTGGGCTTGTCATAGATGGCATTTATTAAATTTAGGCATGTCTCTTGTATGCCAGTTTCACTGAGAGTTTTAATCATAAAGGGATGCTGTGTTCTGTCAAATAGTTTTAATGCATCTATTGAGATGATAATGTAATTTTTGTTTTTAATTCTGTTTATGTGGTGTATCATATTTTTTGACTTGCATATGTTAAACCCTCCCTGCATCCCTGGTATCAAACCCCCTTGATCATGGTGAATTATCTTTTTGATATGTTGTTGGATTTGGTTAGCTATTATTTTGTTAAGGATTTTAGCATCTGTGTTCATCAGGGATATTGGTCTGTAGTTATCTTTTTTGGTTATTTAGATTCCTAGTTTTGGTATTATGGTGATATTGGCATCACAGAATGACTTAGGGAGGGTTCCCTCTTTCTCTATCTTGTGGAATACTGTCAATATGATTGGTACCAATTTTTCTTTAAATGTTTGTAGAAAACACTCCTCTTCAAAATAGTACTAGAAATTCTAGCCAGAGAAATCAGAAAAGACAAAGAAATATAAGGCATCCAAATCAGTAAAGAGGAAGTCAAACTGTCACTGTTTGCTGATGATATGATTTTGTTTTGCCTAGAATACCCTAAGGATTCATTCAGAAACTCCTAGAACTGATAAAAGAATTCAGCAAAGTTTCCAGATGCAAAATTAATATACACAAATTAGTTCTTCTATACACCAACAGCAACCAAGCTGAGAACCAAATCAAGAACTCAACTCCTTTTATAATAACTGCAAAAAAAAAAATAAATAAATAACCTAACCAAGGAGGTGAAAGACCTCTACAAAGAAAACTCCAATCACTACTTAAAGAAATCGCAGATGACACAAATAGAAACATATCCCATGCTCATGGATGGGTGGAATCAATATTATGAAAATTATTATACTGCCAAAAGAAATCTACAAATTCAACACAATTCCCAACAAAATGCCAACATCATTCTTCACAGAATTAGAAAAAAAAAAATCTGAAATTCATATGGAACCAAAAAAGAGCCTGCATAGCCAAAGCAAGACTAAGCAAAAAGAACAAGTCTAAAGGCAACACATTACCTGATTTCAAACTATACTACAAGTTCATAGTCACCAAAACAGCATGGTACTGGTATAAAAATAGGCACATAGACCAATGGAAAAGAATAGATAACCCAGAAATAAAACCAAATACTTACAGCAAATTGATCTTTGACAAAGCAAACAAAAATGTAAAATGGGGAAAGGACACCCTATTCAACAAATGGTGCTGGGATAATTGGCAAGCCACATGTAGAAGAATGAAACTGGACTCTTATCTCTCACTTTATGCAAAAATCAACTCAAGATGGATCCAGGACTTAAATCTAAGACCTGGTACTCTAAAAATTCTAGAAGGTAATGTTGGAAAAACCCTTCTAGACATTGGCTTAGGCAAAGATTTCAAAAACGAGAACCCAAAAGCAAATGGAATAAAAGCAAGAATAAATAGCTGAGACTTAATCAAACTAAAGAGCTTCTGCATGGCAAAGGGAAGACTCCGCAGGGTAAACAGACAACCCAGAGAGTGGAAGAAAATCTTCACAGTATATACATCTGAAAAAGACCTAATATCCAGACTCTACCATGAACTCAAACAAATTAGCAAGAAGAAAACGCAAACAATCCCATCAAAAAGTGGGCAAAGGATATGAATAGACAGTTCTCAAAAGAAGATATACAAGTGGTCAATAAACACAAAAATTGATCAACATCACTAATAATCAGGAAAAAGCAAGTCAAAACCACAATGTGATACCACCTTATTCCTGCAAGAATGGCCATAACCAAAGAAGAAAAAATTATAGATGTTGGCATAAAAGTGGTGAACAGGGTACCCTTCTACACTGCTGGTGGGAATGTAAACTAGTTTGATCACTATGGAAAACACTGGCGATTCCTTAAAAACCTAACAGTATAACTACTCTTTGATCCAGCAATCCCACTATTAGGTATCTACTCAAGGAAAAGAAGTAATTATAAGAAAAATATATATTTTCACATGCATGTTTATAGCAGCACAATTTGCAATTGCAAAAATGTGCAACCAATCCAATGACCATCAATCAACAAACGAATAAGGAATCTGGCATATATATCTATATGTAGATATTATATATAGTATATATTTGTATACCTATATATGTACATAAAATGTATTTATGTACATATATATGTATGCAAAATGGAATTCCTTCATAAAAAGGAATTAATTAAAGGTATTCACAGCAACCTGGATGAGATTGGAGACTATTATTGTAAGTGAAGTAACTCAGAAAAGGAAAATCAAACATCGTATGATCTCACTTTTAAATGGGAGTTAAGCTAAGAGGATGAAAAGCATAAGAATGATACAATGTTCATATTCTTTGTCCACTTTTTGATGTTTTTTTCCTGTAAATTTGACACTTCTCAAAAGAAGACATTTATGCAGCCAATAAACATATGAAAAAGAACTCATCCTCACTGGCCATTAGAGAAATGCAAATCAAAACCACATTGAGATACCATCTCACACCAGTTAGAATGGTAATCATTAAAAAATCAGTAGACAACAGATGCTAGAGAGGATGTGGAGAAATAGGAATGCTTTTACACTGTTGGTGGAAGTGTAAATTAGGTCAATCATTGTGGAAGACAGTGTGGCAATTCCTCAAGGATCTAGAACTAGAAATACCATTTGACCCAGCAATTCCATTACTGGGTATATACCCAAAGGATTATAAATCATTCTGTACTAAAGACATATGCACATGTATGCTTATTGTGGCACTACTCATAATAGCAAAGACCTAGAACCAACCCAAATGCCCATCAGTGATAGAGAGGATAAAGAAAATGTGACACATATACACCATGGAACACTATACAGACATAAAAAAGGATGAACTCATGTCCTCTGCAGGGACAGGGATAAAGCTGGAAACCATCATTCTCAGCAAACTGACAGAAGAACAGAAAACCAAACACTGCATGTTCTCACTCATAAGTGAATGCTGAACAATGAGAACACATGGTCACAGGGAGGCGAACGTCACACACTGGGGCCTATCAGGGGGTGGGGACCTGGGGGAGGAATAGTTGAGGGTGGGGCAATAGAGGAGTGACAGTATTAGGAGAAATACCTAATGTAGATGATGGGGTGATGGATGCAGCAAACCACCATGATGCGTGCATACCTGTGTAACAAACCTGCACATTCTACACATGTACCCCAGAACATAAAGTATAATAAAAAATAAACATAAATTTTAAAAATTGCACTTGGACTTTAAAAAATGACGCAATGGAGGGATCGATCCCAGATGGCCGTTTAGGAACAGCTCAGGATTGCAGCTCCCAGTGAAAGTGCAGAGGGTGAGTGGACACCGCATTTTTATTGCCCACAGACTAGGAAATTCCCAGGCAGAGGAGCTCCACGGGTCGCCAGTGCGGCTGTGCCGGCCGGCACCGCTGCTTTGCCCCGCGCAGCTGCTTTGTTGGCGCCCCGGAGCAGCGGTTCTCCATACAAAATACACGGGTCTGGGTGCCCTTTTGGCTGGCGATTGGAGCCACGGGAAGTCACCCATTCATCTGTTTAAAAAGGGGACTGAGCAGGGAACCAGGACAGTAGATTCCAGGGCAAAAAAAGCACCACGAATCTCAGTGCCGCTGTTTAAGCCAGCACAGCGACTTGCGGCAGGGGAAAACACACAGACCCCCTGGTGCCTCTTCAACAGACGACTGGAACACCAACTTAAAAAAAAAGG
>NW_016107620.1:1626054-1632567 GCF_001604975.1 Cebus imitator
CTTCCCATGTACCCCAAAACCTAAAATGCAATAAAATAAATAAATGGGAAAATAAATAAATAAATAAATAAATTTAAATATATAAAGTAAAAAAAAATGACACAATGGAGTTTGGAGGCTTGGGGGAAAGAGTAGGAAGTGGGTGAGAGATAAAATACTACAAATTGGGTGCAGTGTATACTGATCAGGTATTGGGTGCACCAAAATCTCACAAATCACCACTAGAAACATATATATAATATATATATATATATATATATTATTTTTTGACTGAGCACAGGGGACTTTATTGATGGTACATGACAGGGTGGGGCTCCCTAGGCCCCTCCCTCTTCAAGGGGTCTGCATGGAAACTGTGAGGAGGGGCAATTCAGTGTGGTGTGGGACTCTGTGGCAGGGACTCCCCAGCAGTGAGGGCCTCTCTTCCTCTCATGCTCTCGCTGGGGCTGGTGGTCCAGGGGTCTTACTCCTTGGAGGCCATGTGGGACATGAGGTCCACCACCCTGTTGCTGTAGCCAAATGCATTGTCATACCAGGAAATGAGCTTGACAAAGTGGTCGTTGGGGGCAATGCCAGCCCCAGCATCAAAGGTGGAAGAATGGGTGTTGCTGTTGAAGTCAGAGAACACCACCTGGTGCTCAGTATATCCCAGAATGCCCTTGAGGGGGCCCTCCGACGCCTGCTTCACCACCTTCTTGATGTCATCATATTTGGCAGGTTTTTCCAGACGGCAGGTCAGGTCCACCACTGACACGTTGGCAGTGGGGACACTGAAGGCCATGCCAGTGAGCTTCCCGTTCGGCTCAGGGATGACCTTGCCCACGGCCTTGGCAGCTCCAGTAGAGGTGGGGATGATGTTCTGGAGAGCCCCATGGCCATCACGCCACAGTTTCCCTGAGGGTCCATCCACGGTCTTCTGGGTGGCAGTGATGGTGTGGACAGCGGTCATGAGTCCTTCCACAATACCAAAGTTGTCATGGATGACCTTGGCCAGGGGTGCTAAGCAGTTGGTGGTGCAGGAGGCATTGCTGACTATCTTGAGGCTGTTGTCATACTTCTCCTGGTTCACACCCATCATGAACATGGGGGCATCCACAGAAGGGGCAGATATGATGACCCTTTTGGCTCCCCCCTGCAAGTGAGCCCCAGCCTTCTCCATGGTGGTGAAGACGCCAGTGGACTCCACCACGTACTCAGCGCCAGCGTCGCCCCACTTGATTTTGGAGGGATCTCGCTCCTGGAAGATGGTGATGGGATTTCCATTGATGACAAGCTTCCCGTTCTCAGCCTTGACAGTGCCATGGAATTTGCCATGGGTGGAATCATACTGGAACATGTAGACCATGTAGTTGAGGTCAATGAAGGGATCATTGATGGCGACAATATCCACTTTACCAGAGTTAAAAGCAGCCCTGGTGACCAGGCACCCAATACGACCAAATCCGTTAACTCCGACCTTCACCTTCCCCATGGTGTCTCAGGGATGTGGCTGGCGATGGGAGACTAGATGCAGCTGTCTGACGAACAGGAGGAGCAGAGAGCCTAGAAACATATTTATGTAACCAAACACCACTTGTTCCCCTAATAACCTACAAAAGTAAAAAATACCACAAACATAAAATAAAATAAATATAGAGATGTGAAAAATAAATAAATAAAAAATTATTTTCCTACAAAAAGAGATTAACAAACAAAGGCCGTCAGAAAAGAGAACAGCTAGGTTGCTGTGAAAAGAAAAATAAAAACTTAAGAAAGTAGAATATTGTGAATAACAAAAAAGAAAAAGAAATGGAAAATTTTGTTTTACACAGACCAAAAATAAAGTGGAAGATAGGGTATGAAGTGCCAATATAGAAAAAGAAGGAAAAAAATGAGATTTTATATAAAGTTTAATGAAAGTGATAATATTACAATAAAAGGTCTTCTAATTAAAAAAGCAATACTCATATCAAACTGAATACAAATAAATAAATTTGTTCATCTATACACACAGTAGCCATCCTGCATAATATCAAGACTAAAAGAACAAGCTTAAAAGCTACTAAAGACAGAATAACTTCAAGTAATGATAATTTGATTGACAGGAATATCAAAAAAATACATATTAAGAAAAATAACTGCCAAATAATTTTTATACTGACCTAAATTATCATTTCATAGTAAAAATAGAATTAAAATTTTTAATCAATTCAAAATTAGGCAAGTTCGCCATTTAAAGATGGCCATTGCAATATGTGTTTCAGCATACAAACTGAATTTGCTGAATAAGCTTAGGAAACGTTAAACAATGAAGACTAATATGGATAAAATATATTGATAAGCTGGGGGATGTGGCATGTGCCTGTATTCCTAACTACACAAAAGACAGGAGGATTGCTTGAACCTAGGAGTTTGAGGCCAAGCTAGGACACACAGTGAAACTCTGTCTCTAAATAAATAAATAAATATACAGGAGGATGTGGGTAGGTTGTATACAAGTACTATGCAGATGGATAGATAGATAGATAGATAGGTGATAGACTGTTCTGAAGATGTTTTTAAGAAGTAAAACTGCAATTATAAACAAAATAGCAAGATTAAAAAAAAATCATAAATAGATGGCAAAATGTTCTCAGGTACTTGTTACTTACAGAGAAAAGAGAGATAATAAAGAATTGTATAATGTATTGGGAATATCTATGTTTAAGTACATGTATTTAAAATGTCCAGTTAACAGTTAAAGCAATATATATACAACTTTTAGCACTGAAACCAGTAAGAGGGATAAAAGTATGTATACATATGTTTATAAATCCGATAGAAGGTAAGAAAATAGAAAAATGAAAGCAAAAAAGATCAGGTAATAGTAAGAGAAAGTAAGTCTAAATACATTAATAATCATAATATTATAAAACCAATGATCATATTAGACCAAAAATACAACCATATGCTTTTAGAAAAGAAATAATTGGATGTAATTCCAGAACATTAAGAGGTTGTGTTGGGTAGATCACTCGAACTCAGTAGTTCAAGATTACCTGGGGCTACATTATGAAACCCCATCTCAACAAAATGTACACGAGTTAGCTGGGCGCAGTGGTGTGCACCTATAGTCCCTGCTACTAGTGAGACTGAAGAAGGAAAATCACCTGAGCCAGGAGGTGGAGGTTGCAGTGAGCCAAGATTGTGCTATTGCACTCCAGCCTAGGCAACGGGAGTGAAATCCTGTCTCAAAAAGGAAAAAAGCCAGTGAAGAGAAATCAGAGTAGTAGGTGGCATTTGATATAGATTTAAAAAATTTGACCAGTAAAATTTCAATGTGTTATCAAAAAAAAAAAAAAAAAAAAAAAAGAAAGAATTAGGATAAAATCACAAATCTAAAATTTAACCTAAAATTATAATATCGAAAAAACACTAAGTATAAATGCTAATCTAGATAAATTGTATAAATACAATGTCAGGCAAAATTCAACTTAAGGCAGAAACTATTCACCAGAATAAACATATACAGTATAAAAAATAAAAGGAAAAACTTACCAATTTCCTCCTGCTTGTGTTTACTCTGTAGCAAAATTATAGCCTTTGATCCATTTCTTAAATAAGAAAGTAAAATAGAAAGCAAATAAGCTCCAGCATCTAATTTTCCTACAGAAACATCAAGTAAAAACTAACATTGACTGGTATATCTAGATAAAAACTCTAGAAACCAATCAAGGATTGGCAGAAAACAATTAAACTCCGTATAAAGAGAAAGCTACACTTAAAATTATAAGAAATTACACAGGAATCTTGCTTTCTTTTTCACTACCCTCACTCCAGCATAGCATGGTATGGTTGATTGAAAGCTGCCTAATTCCTTGATCATCCCTTGAGATGGAAGGAGAAGTGTGGACCTGGTTTGCAATGTTCTGCTCTTTCTTGGGATTTCCGGAAGAACTGGTTTGTCTTATCTTATTTGGAGCTCAGATAGGAATGATGACATAGTATAGGCATCATGTTGGAAGCCACATAAACCAGTGCTGAACACCACAGCACAAGAGCAGCCAGGAAAATGCAGACCTGCAACCACTTGGGTGCAAGGGATTACGAGTAGAGGAATATAAAAGAATATCTGGCTGAGCATGGTGGCACACATCTGCATTCCCAGCTAGGTTACTTGGGAGGTGAAGATGGGAGGATTGCCTTAGCCCCTCAGAAGATGGAGACTACAGTGATCTATGATTGTGCTACTGCATTCCAGCCTCTATGACACAGTGAGAAACTGTCTCAAAATACTACTACTAATAAAAAAAAGAATATCTAAGATTCTGAGAAGCAGCAAAGGTGAAATATTTTGGAAAATTAATATATTTAAGCCAGACATGAATATGGGGGAAATGGAAAAAAGCACAGGTGAGCACTTCTTAGACAATATCTGAGAAGACCACAATCTTAGCTTCCAAGATGATTATTAATGATTTTCCCTGGTGCAGAGCCAGTCTGCAAAGACTGGCAAATATAGCTGCATTGTCAAATACACAATTTTGAATAAAATATAACAATGCATATTACAAAACAAAATATAACAATCCATCAAATAGAAAATATGACTCATTTAGAGGGACATAAGAAGTCTCTAGAAACCAACACTAGAGAGATACTAAATTCTGAATTACTAATCAAAGACTTCAAAATAATTGCCTGAAATATGCTCAGAGAGCTAAAGAAAAGGACTGTCAGCAAGTAAAAGAAATCAGAAAAAAAGATATATGAACAAAATGAGAATAGCAACAGAGAGAGAGATTGTATATTAAAAAACAGAAATTCTCAAGTGCAAAAATACAGTAACTGAATTGAAAAATTAACTAGAGGGTATTAATAATAAACTCAGAGAGAAGGAAGAATAAGTGAACTTGAAGAGTGGGCATACAACTTGACTTTGAGAAGCAAAATTGAATAAGAATGAGGAAACGTGAGCAGAGCCTAAAGGATTTACTGGATATCGTCAAGTGGACCAACATATATAATGAGGGTCTCAGAAAAAGAAGAGAAGAAGAAAGGGGTAGAGAACTTATCTGAAGAAATAATGGCCAAAAATTACTCAGATTTGAGGAAAGAAAAAGTTATACAAATACAAGAAGCTCAATAAATGCTAAGTAGAATAAACCCAAAGACAATGACATTGAGCCAAATTATAAGCAAATAGGCAAAAGTCAAAGGACAAAGAGACTCCTGAATCAAGAAGAAAAATGTGACTTATGATGTACAAGGGAGCCTCTGTAAAACTATCAGTAAATTTCTCAATGGAATCCTTGCAAGACAGAAGGATTTGGGCTGCTATAGCAATTATACCATATACTGAGTAGGGTAAACAACAAAACTTTGTTTTTCACAGTTCTGGAGACTGAAAAGTTCATGATTAAGATGCTGGCAAGTCTGGTGTATGGTGAAGGCACACTTCCTGGTTTGCAAATGGCCATCTTTTTATTGTATTATCATGAAAAGGCAGAGAGCAGAGAAACAGAAATCAAGCTCTCTCATGTCTCTTCTTATAATGGCACTAATCTCGTTAATGAGGTTTCCACTCTCATAACATAACTGCCTCCTAAATCCCAAATCCTTTCAAATACAATCACATTAGAAATTAGGCTCCAAAACATAAATTTTGGGAGAACGCAAATATTCCAATCATAGTATTTCAACCCTGGCTCCCAAAATGTATGGGTTTTTTTTTTTACATGCAAAATGCATTAATTTTATTCCAAAGGCCACTCAATGCCTTAACTTGTATCAGCATCCTTTCTGAAATCTAAAGTATAATCGTTTAAACATTAGCTTAATCAGATATGGATGAGACTTAAGGTACATTTCATCCCCAAGCAAATTTTCTCTCCATCTGTGAAAATTTTAAACCAAACAAATTATGTGCTTCCAGAATACAATAGTGGTGCAGGAACAGAATAAATGGTGTAATTCAACTCCAACCCCCAAAAAAGAAGTAGGAGAAAGGAAAAGTGTGACAAGTCTCAAAACAAGCAAATAACCTAGCAAGAAGACCACCAAAAATAATTCTCCTTTACTTAATAATCTGCTTTCCGGAATTGCTGGAGTTGCAACCTCACCAGCATGGCTTGGTTAGATGCTGCCTACATTGCAACAATTTGTAACATGAATAGGCAGGGGAGTTTCCATATCTTTACTTCCTTTCTTCTTAACAACTCAATTCCCCACTTCTCTAATTTTATTATAACAATTAGAAGGGACAAAACCACTTCTTCAATACTCTCTCTACAAAACTCCTAAGCTAAGTGTCCCTTTGCTTTCAAGTCCTATTTCCTACAAAGGACTAGAACATAATCACAATTCAACAAATTTCCTAATCACTTTAAAACAAAGGTTGCCTGTTCTCCATTGTCCAATAACATTTACCTCTTTTCTATCTGACCTCATCAGAATTTTCTTTATGGTTCATATTTCCACCAATTGTACACATTTATTGATAATTTTCTTCTTCCTCTTCCTCCTTCTCCTCCTCCTCCACCTCCACCACCTCCT
>NW_016107620.1:1632785-1643683 GCF_001604975.1 Cebus imitator
CCTCCTCCTCCTCCTCTTCCTCCTCCTCTTCCTCTTCCTCCTCCTTTACCACCACCTCCTTCTCTTCCTCCTCCTCTTCTTCTTCTTCTCTTCTCCTTCTCCTTCTCCTTCTCCTTCTCCTTCTTCTTCTTCTTCTTCCTCTTCTTCTTCTTTTCTTCTTTTTTCAGACCAAGTCTCACTCTGTTGCCCAGGCTGGAGTGCAGTGACACCTCGGCTTACTGCAATCTCCGCCTCCCAGGTTCAAGCAATTATCTTGACTCATCCTCCCAAGTAGCTGGGATTACAGGTGTGTGCCACCATGCCCCATTAAATCATGTATTTTTAGTAGAGATGGATTTCACTGTGCTGGCCAGGCCGATCTCTAACTCCTGACCTCAGGTGATCTGTCCACCTGGGCCTCCCAGAGTGCTGTGATTACAGGTGTCAGCCACCAGGCTGGCCCATTGATAAATTTTCTAAGAAGCAGTAGCTTTCTTTACAACTCTTCCTTTTTTTTTAACCTTTCACCAGAATCACTTTTAAAAGTTTCCTCACTGAAATCTTAACATTTTCTAGAATGCACCCTAAAACTTTTTCAGCCTCTACTTGTTACATATTTCCAAAGCTGCTTTCACATTTTTAGGTATTTTTTTCAGCACCAACCCATTTCTTGGTACAAATTTCTGACTTAGATCCAACAGTTATAACAAATATGCCATAGACACAATGGCTTAAACAACTAACATTTATATCTCACATTTCTGGAGTATGGGAAGTTGAAGATCAAGATCTAAGAAGACCCCTTGCTGGTTTGCAGAAGACCATTTTCTTGGTGTAGTCTCACATGGTGGTAAGCAAGAAGCTCTTTTATGTCTCTTCTTATAAAGATACAAATTCCATTTTTAAGAGCTCCATGTTTATAACGTAATTACCTCTCAAACACCCTACCTCCACATAACATCACATTTGGAACTCGATTTCAACTTAGAAATTTTGTGGGGACATGCATATTCATTCCATAGCACTGTAGCATAATATCCTTATGGTTATTATAAAAACTCTTGAAAAGGGAGGAGGAGAAAAATGGTGGAAAAGAAGCCTCCACCAATCACCCCCTCCTCCTTCAAGAACACCAACTTAACAACTATCTACAAATTAAAAAACACTTTCATAAGAATCAAAAATCAGGTGAGCCCTCATAGTACCTGGTTTTAACTCAGTATCACTGAAAGATGCACTGAAGAATAAAAAAAAACTGTCTGGAATCGCCAAAGCAACCTGTCCCGTCAACCTCGTGAAGCAGCAGCATGCTGCAGAGAGTGTCTTGGGGCGCTGGGCGTGGGACAGCACAGCAATCGTGAGGCATTGAACCCAGTGATGTCCTGTTAGAAGAGAAAGGAAAACTGGACCAAACTCAGCTGACACCCACACAAGGAGGGAGCATTTAAAACCAGCCCTAGCCATACCAGAATGGCCAATCCCAGTGGTCCAAACTTGAGTTCCCTCAAACTTTGACACCATTGGCTAAAGAGCTCTGTGCTCTAAATAAACTTGAAAGACAGTCTCAGGAATAAGGAGTGCAACTCCTTGGTGAGTCCTAGTGCTTCACTGGGCCAAGAGCCAGTGGACTCTGAGGTCACATGACCAACAGAAACAGCAGCTGAGGCAGCTAAGGGAGGGTTGGAATCACTCCTTCCCTAACCCCAGACTGCACAGCTCATAACTCACAAAGAGATCAGTTTCTTCTACCTGAGCAGAGGAGAGGAAAGAGTTGTCTTGCATCTTGGATACCAGCTCAACCACAGCATGATAGGAAACCAGTAAGAAGTGTGAGGCCCCTGTTCCAAGCCCTAGCTCCCAAACAATATTTCTAGACACACTCTTGGTAAAAAGGAAAGGAAACCCATTGTCTTGAAGGGAAGTACCCAGTCCTGGCAGCATTGATCACCAGCTAACTGAAGAGCACTTGGGCCTTGAATAACCAACAGTGATACTGAGGTACTATGCTGAGGGCCTTGAGTAGGCCTCTGAGAATTGCTGGCTTCAGTCACCCGCATAGCAACTGGAAGGCAGAGCACCAAGTGGACTCTTGGGGTCCCAATTCCGGGACCTGTCTCTTGGATGGCATCTCTGGACCACATCAGCTCAAGTGGACAAATTGATTGCCCTGCCTCAAGCTTCTCAATTAACGAAAGACAAGCCTGCAAACATATATATTAATAACCACTATGTATTTGAGGTTGCTCAAGATTTGGGGATGCTATGGAAATAGAGGGAATATTTAACCTTCTCAGGACCATCTATACAAAATGGAAAAGTAAGTGTCAGAGTTATTAGAAGCAATTCTTAAGCAAAAGCTTTTGGCAATTATTAAAGTTCCATATCACTCTAAATTGGACACCAATGAAAGACAGAGTAACCAATTTGGGGATGCCTCGGCTAAAAGAGCAGGATTTGAGTCAACAATCCCAATCCTGGGACTTGCTATAAATGCCTAAAAACTTGAAATCATGCTGAATAAAATCCATGAAACCCTCCAAAAAATATTTGGAAATGTAAAGGAAGTCAATATTGAATGACTCAGTGCTCAAGCTCAACTTTCCCCTTGAAAGAGTGAGTTTAGGGTCACAGAATTTTACTTTCTTTCACAAATACCCTGAATTGATCATGGCACATTCTACGCATGTAACAAACAAATGCACCCCATAAATATGTAAAATATTATGAATCAATTAAAGGGAGAAAAAGCTTTAAAACATGCAAACAATGATTGCCCATAGGGATTGCGAATTGACTAGAAGGCAGAATAGAAAACCTCTAATGATGATAGAAATGCTCTATATCTTCAGTAAAATTTCCTCATTCTCCATTTTAGAATATAAAGCATTGGTCCCTAACTTTTTTGGCACCAGGGAACAGTTTCATGGAAGACAATTTTTCCATGAACTGGGTTGGGAGATGGTTTCAGGGTCATTCAAGTGCATTACATTTATTGTGTGCTTTATTTCTATTATTATTACATTTTAATATATAATTAAGTAATTATTCAACCCACCATAATGTAGAATCAGTGGGAGGCCTGAACTTGTTTTCCTGCAACTAGCCGGTCCCTTCAAGGTGTGATGGGAGATGCTGAGAGATCATCAGACATTAAGGAGCATGCAACCTTGATCCCTCACACATGAGGTTCACAATAGGATTCATGCCTCTATGAAAATCTAATGTCAGCATAGATCTGATGGGAGGTGGAGCTTAGGCAGTAATGTAAGTGATGGGGAGTGGCTGCAAATACAGATGAAGCTTTACTTACTGGCCTGCTGCTCACCTCCTGCTGTGTGGCCCAGTTCATAACAGGCCATGGACCCATACTGGCCTATGACCTGAGGGTTGTGGATACCTGATATAAAGGTTTAGGCATTTGAGTTTTTAAGCACAGCTGCCCAGTTGCCAGAGAATACATAAGTTATAGATGCTGAGGTTATTTACATGATCTGTCACTGTCTCCCATCACCCCCAGATCATGGTTGATTCTGTGGAATGGTCATTATCTTAAATTAATGTAATCTAAATTAGCATTCATTGTTGGGTTGCTGTTTTAAGTTACATTAAAAGTTTATTATTATTATTATTTGCTTGTTTTTTTTTTTAATTTTTCTCTTACTGAAAAAATAGAGTAGTTTAAACCTCGTAGCAAAAGTCCAAGACTGCTTAGGGAAGTGACAGGAGTGCCATGACGGAACAGAAAGCTAAAGTCACGAGAAATTTAAAAACAAAAATTACTAAATAAAACCTGTTCCGAGGTAGTAACAATTGTGTAATTCAAGATGTGTTACAATTGCAACAAACCAGAAAGCACATGGAGTCATAATGTTGCCAGGTTTCAGGGTGCAGGAGAGTGCTCAGCTTGCTCCCTGGTGGGCTGTCTTTCCAGCCTCTTGGTCTCTGGCTCTCCCAGGAATGGGAGAAGGGAACAAACACACTGGGCGTGATGTGCTTGCAAGTAAATATCAGACCCCAAAGAGTTTTTGCAGAAAGTGATTTATTTAGGCAGAGAAAGAGAAAAAGGAGAGAGAAAAAGATGAGTGAAAGCTTCCACAAAAATTGTGGAAGGAGCCCCAAATACGGAGTCTGAAGGGGTGTAGCAGAAGGGGACTTTTAACCTGGGAGGAATTCCCTCCTTCTCTGAGTCCTTTGATCTGTGAAAGGAGTTCCTTTAAGCTTCTGCTGCAGTGACTGACTTTGATTATTTTCCGTGCCCTCAAAAATTTAAACAAAGACACTTAAGACCCCAGATGAGGGGGCGGAGAGGTGGGGGAGGCCATGGTGCTGGGAAGTTCTTGCCCTTGAAACTACGCCCCCTTGTGGACCCGGGAAGAGAATACCTTCCCTCAGTAATAACCCAGGAATTAATTCCTGAAATATTTGATTTACGAATTTCTATCTCCTGGGAAGTAATTAGAATTGATTAAACCCAAAATACTAGGGTATAGTACTTTGTCCCATGAAGATTGGAGGTAATATAAATCTAGTATAGTACTTTGTCCCACAGAGATTGGAGGTAATCTAAATCTAGTACAGACATTTGGTATGTTGAGCAATAGTGGAAAAGGAGAATGAATATGATGGGTGTCTTCAAAAGAGTTATATAGAAGTAAAAGTTAGGTAATCCCATGGTGCAGTAAAAATAAGAATTACTAAAAGCTTCAGATGGCATAATTTGGCTCTATCTTAATAAGAAATTTTAGAAGTTTAGACATGAATTGAAATGAGGAGTTTGAATTGGAAGGTGGTAAGTACCCAGTTTCATATTTAACAAAAATTGATAGTGAAACTATTGGCTCAGGAGCTTTTGGAACATTTAAAATAGAAAGTAAGGGTCCAAGCATGGTGGTTCACTTGAGATCAATTGACACACTTGGGTAATTCCAGCACTTTGGCAGGCCAAGGATGGTGGATCACTTAAGGTTAGCAATTTGAGATCAGCCTGGCCAACATGGTGAAACCCTGCCACTACTAAAAATACAAGGATTAGCTGGGTGTGGTGATGCACCCTTGTAATCTCAGCTTCTTGGGAGGCTTAGCTGGAAGGATCGCTTGAACCTGGGAGGTGGAGGTTGCAGTGAGCTGAGATCATGCCACTGCACTCCAGCCTCGGTGACGGAGCAAGTCTCTGTCTCTAAATAAATAAATAAAAATAAATAAATACAAAAATAAAAATATGAAGTAAGGGATTGAATAAGTCTGCAAAATCAAACTTCTTCTGAAGACTAGAATTAGGGATGTGATGTTTACTTCTAAAAATGAGTGGGACAACAATAAGTGATCTAGGGATATTTGTGGGCAAACAGACAACAAAAGAAGAATTATAACAGTCTAGCTGAGCATTAATTTTTATCAAATAAATTGGGAATGTTTTAGATTTTTCTTCTGCAACTTATATATCTTAGTAGTTTATATATTTATTATAACATTGGTTTATTTGTTTTCTAATGGATTTAACCCTGACACATATTTTTGTCCCCCAAAAATGAGATAGCACAACTATAGTACCTAGAAAAAAAATTCCCTTGCACATAGATGCCTACTATAAATATTAGATCATATGTTTATTTTTATATAGCTTCTATATATTTATTTTTTTTATCTTTGCCATAGGGTTAATCCTTGTAGACTAGAGACTTACTGTCTTTTTTTATCTTTCTTAATCCACATTACTCACACCAGGACCGAGTAATAAATTCTATGCAGAAGCCAATGAAGTGTAGTGATTAAAGAGTGCACATTCTTGAACCAGATGGCTTTCTAATTACTAACAATATGACCTGGTCTTGGGCAAGTAATTTAAGTTGTGATTTGGTTGCTTTCTCTAAACAACAAAAATATACATTTTATCTACCCCATAAATTTTTATGAGAATCAAGTCAGTTAACACATACATATAAAGCCTTTTTAACCAGTGTCTGGCCCTCGACAAGGGGTTAACCAATATTTGCATGATGATGGTGATTATGATTATGACCTCATAACATTTGCAGTGGGTGTATAGAAAGTTATGTTAAGAAGAAAGTTCACCATGATCTCCTCATAGCTATCTGCATAGGGATAATGTCATAGCAGCACACATCTCCTTTTTCTGAAGCTAATATTGCCAATACCTTCCCTGAATAATCTGTTCCTGAGGTAGCATCCCATGATGGCAGTTACAAATTCAAGTACAACATTTTAAAATGTGGCTTTTGACCTAGATGCTCTCTGTCAGAGAGTGTTTATACTGCTAGAAATTGTGCTATATAGACTTCTGTAAGAAAACAAATTGTAACCAATATTCGTTTAACATAGAGACATATTCTGAACCACTTTTCATTCTCTCCCCCTTTAAAACTAGCATCACACACTAAGTTGTACTTTGGTTCTAAATTTGATCCTTAACCTCAAAATCATTCTCTTACCCCTAAGATCATGCTACATACTGATACACATCAAGTAAATTTAGGGCTTCCATATTTGGCTGCCCTCCTTAGAAAATACCTTAATATTACTGTTATTCAAGCTAGGTGGGTGAATGTCTTGCTTTGGGAGCAAGTATCAGTACCTAATATGAGACAAAAATGCAAACTATTTATGCTAAAATATGTTCTGTTTCCATGGAGATTATAGCTTCATAATATATTAATAAATGACATAGCCTTTCCAATACTATGTAGTAGCTCTTTTAGAGATTTCCTTGAGTTTCCTTTTTTCATGGTAAGCCTGAAAACTCAGACATCCAAATTGAAACTAGGTTTCTATTTGAATAACATTTAAACCCCATTTATTTATAGTTATATTTTAGGCAGTCATTACTTATGTTAAAGTATACAAAAAACAAGAAATAAACAGCAACCATGAGATAGTCACAAGGCACACATGAAATGTTCCTTGTGGACTACATTTTTTATACCAGATTCTGACCTTAAGTTAAATAAAATTATCAAGGAATATAAAACAATGCAGAAGATTTGGTATGTATATGAAGAGAGACAGTTGCACAGTAAAGTTTTACTTTACTGTCTGTTTTATTCTCTGATTTTCATAGCAGAAACAAGAATAAATTATTTAATTTTCTAACTCATTTTCCAGAAAAGTGACATTTTCATTTTTTAAAATATAGAATAATTAAATGAGCCTTTAATATTAAATATTTACATTATGGTATAAAATGTGTATTGACATTTATAATTTTGTAAAGAAAGAGAACAATACGTAAAAACATACATATACAGTATAATAAAGAGTTTTAAAAGGAAAATCTACATGACCACCTAATAGATTAAGAAATGGAACATTGCCAGCACCACAGAAGACATGTGTGTCTCTCTTCCTAGTTATAGCACAGTTTCCCCCACACAAATATCAACTACCTGTCATGACCTCTAAAAAAAATGGTCATTTATGGCAACAATTTCCTTGGTTTTCTTTATACGTTTTTGCCAATTGATGCAGCCCTTAAAAGCATAGTTTGCCTATGTTTGAAATACGTATCAATGGAATTTCACGGTTTTCCATTTGTACTTCAAAAATTATGGGTTTTTTTTTTGTGTGTATACCTTGCTTCATTGCATGAATCTTGTTTGCAACATATATTCATATTATTGCTTGAAACAAGCTTATTCATTCCCATTCATAAAAATTACATTGTATAAATGCACCAAAACCACTTTATATATTCTATCATTTATAAACATTCATATTACTCCCCAAGTTTAGCTAATGTTAACTATGCTCCTGTGAACATTCTTATAGATGCATCCTGTAAATATGTGCAGTCATTTCTTCAGGACAATATACCTGGGAGTGAAATTGGTAGGCTAGTCCTTAGGAATATATTCAACTTCACTAGATAATTTCAAAATCTTTTTTGAAATTGTTATTCCAATTCACACTCTCCCCAGCAATGTATCAATATTTTCCCTGTCCCTTCTAATAGTGTTGGCAAATTATGAGGTGTATAGTGGGCACATATTAAGTTTTCTTATTAATTCTCTCAAGAGAAGTCATACATGTTAAGCATGAAATGATAGGCCTTGGTGCAGTAAAAATTTAGTCTTGAAATCTCAGTGGTTTCACACAGTGAAAGTTTATTTTCCATCCACATTACATATTCACTGCAGGTCAGTGAGAATCTATTCCACAGTGTTAATCCTGGACCCAGCCTGAAAAATATTCTGCCACCTTGTAGCTGTGCCATCTGTATTATATAGCTTCTGAGGTTGTCACTGAAAGGAAATAAAGGAACACATGCAGCACACCAGCTTTAAATGGCCTTACCTAGACGTGAGTAACAATACGGCCAGAAATAGACAAATTGCCCTCACTTAACTGAAAAGAAGGCTGAGATATGTAGGAGAGCTTTATGCATTATTTAATGAGCACCAACTGATGCTGCCACACGTTAGATTATTGCATAAGTTTCACTTGAAAAATTCATAGATTACAGCCAGGTGCGGTGGCTCACATCAGTAATCTCAGCACTTTGGAAGGTGGAGGCTGGTGGATCACCTAAGGTCAGGAGTTTGAGACCAGCCAGGCTAACATGGCAAAATCCTGTCTCTACTAAAAATACAAAAACTAGTCAGGCATGGTGGCAGACACCTGCAGTCCCAGCTACTTGGGAGGGGGTTGAGGCCAGAGAACCCCTTGAACCTGGGAGGCTGATGTTGCAGTGAGCCAGTTTGCACCATTGTACTCCAGCCTGGGTGACAGAGCAAGACTGTATCTCAAAAAACAAGAAAAGGAAACACTCATACATTCCTATAAACATTCACTGCATTCAATTCATTTTCTGTACATTTATAATAAATTTTGAAATTTCTCTCTCAAGAGACTATGTTGGTTTGTGAAAGGAAAATAAATCTTGGAGCCCCAAAATCATTAAGCTAAAGGAAAAAGTCAAGCTGGGAACTGCTTAGGGCAAACTTGCCTCCGTTCTATTTAGTCATCCCACCTCTCACTGAGATAGATGCATATCTGATTGCCTCCTTTGGAAAGGCTAATCACAAACTCAAAAGAATATAACCATTTAACTCTCATCTACCTGTGACCTGGTAATGCCCTCTTTCCTTCCTTTGTCTCATCTTTCTGGACAGAACCAATGTACATCTGACATATACTGATTGATGTCTCATGTCACCCTAAAATGTATAAAACCAATCTGTGCCCTGACAAACTTGGGGACCTGTTGTCAGGACCTCCTGAGGCTGTGTCATGGGTACACATCCTCAAACCTGGCAAAATAAACTTTCTAAATTAACTGAGACCTATCTCAGATATTCAGTTCACTGATTCTTCATGCTATCTTATTAGTACCTAAATAATATTATCTAAAAGAACATTATTTATACCGAATACTGTTTAATTGAAATTTTATATTTAGAGGATTTTTTTGTAGTTGACAAAATGCTTTTGTATACAAAATCCAATCTAGTACAATAATTCTTGAGGCATATAAGGCAGATATTATTATCCTGATTTTACATATAAAATGTGAGGTGCGTTTAGTAGTTAACTATGATTTTCACAGCTAAACTAAAATCTGTGCCTTCTTACTAGTCTGCTTCTCATTCCAATATATCGCATTGCCCATTGCTTTGCATTTTTGGTTGACATGATCACCATATCTCTTTACCATTATATATGTCCAAAGAGTACAGTTTGACAAAATGCAAAACTTCAACATTCATTGCTAAGTAAAATATTCATCATTATTTATTCATAAACAATAATAATAGGTGTCAAATACAGTCAAAAAAATCATAAACAACTTGATTAATTAGCAAAATGCCTTGGATAAAAGGTTTCTAGAATGGGTACATTTTGATAGAACAGATATTTTCAGAATAGTTGCTCTTAAAAAGCCTACAAGTAAGATCACCGAAGTAGAGGTTAAAGTACGTAGGAAGAAACAAAATGGAAGAGAAGACAAATAACGTAACTTGCTTTTTTCATAATTAACATGAGTCATTCACATTAAATGAAACTATAAAGAAAAATGAATGCACCTGTCAACTCTTGAATATGCAGTAGACTGAAAAGAACATTGGACTGCTAGTTAGGTTCTAAATGCCAAGTTTTGTTCTCAACTGACTCTGTGAACTTTGGTCTCTGTTGGAATCGATAAACTTGGATGAGAGTTAGGCTCTACTGACTTAGTATACTTACCGATAAAAATTAAATAGTTTAAAAGTAAGATACACATTTAGTTATAAAACTTTTATACTGTGTGTTACTGATTGAATGCGTATATCCACTCCTCACCAAAATTCATATTTTGAAAATCAAACAGTCAAAATGATGGTTTCAGGAAGTAAGGTCTTCGTTAGGTAATTAAGTTATGAGGGTGTAGCCTTCATCAATGAAATTCGCATCCTCATGAAAGAGGTTTCAGAGAGCTTTCTAGCCTTCTTTCTGCCATATGAAGATACAATGATGACAGAAATCTACAACCTGGAAGAGGGTCCTAACCACATCCCCACCATGGGGCACTTTGATTTCAAACTTTCAGCCCCCAGAACTGTGAGAAATAAATCTGTTGTTTATAAGCCATTCAATCTATAGTAATGTGTTTTAGCAGCCCAAACTGACTGGGACACCATGCATATCTATCTATCTATCTGTCTATCTATCTATGTTATGTGTATATGTAGTTGCATATGTAGTTGCATATATAGACTGTATGCATACTCATATACATATACTTGTATGCATGTGTATTTGTTTATATATGTGTCATCAGTACAAAAATTAAATGGCATTTTGCTTCAAAATGTAGATATATAAATTTGAGGTCAAAAATATTAATAATTATTTGGAACTTATTTAGTTGGGAGAGTCAAACAATTTTCAAACATTACATATACCCCATTTTCTACTTATTTTCTTTT
>NW_016107620.1:1643736-1648615 GCF_001604975.1 Cebus imitator
CCCAGGCTGGAGTGCAGTGGCACAATCTCAGCTCACTGCAACCTCCACCTCCTGGGTACCATGCCCAGACAACTTTTGTATTTTTAGTAGAGCTGGGGTTTTGCCATGTTGTCCAGGCTGGTCTTGAACTCATGACCTCATGTAATCCTCTGAGCTCTGTCTCCCAATGTGCTGAGATTACAGGCATGAGGCACCACGCCATGCCGTATACCCCACTTTCAAAGACTATATGTATCAAATAATTGTACAACTTATAGGATTTTACAATATGATAGAAAGCAAGGAGAACACTGTAAAATATTTGAAGACTGTGACAGAATCAGCATACTTTCAAATATTCCCATCACCTATTCTGCCTCTCTCTGACACCTAATTTTATTAATCCTATTTTCCTGAATTCTTTTAGTGATTGCCTTTACTTTTATGTATACAATTTCTGTTTTCTTTTATTATAAAAATATGCATTTGTCTTTTGCTATGAAAGAAATTATATTTTTATGTTGCTTCAGTTAATCATCAAAAATAAGTATACATACTTGTATAAGTCTGTTTTCATGCTGCTGATAAAGACATACCCAAGACTATGAAGAAAAAGATGTTGAATGAACTTACAGTTTCACATGGCTGAGGAGGCCTCACAATCATGGCAGAAGGCATAGAGGAGCAAGTCACATCTTACAGGGATGGTAGCAGGCAAAGAGAGAGCTTGTGCAGGGAAACTCCCATTTTTAAAACCATCAGATCTCTTGAGACTCATTCACTATCATGAGAGCAGCACAGGAAAGACCCACTCCCATAATTTAATCACCTCCCACCAGGTTCCTCCCAAGAATGTGGGAACAGTGGGAGTTAATATTCAAGATGAGATTTGGGTTAACTCAAAAGTTCACAGTCAAATGTCTCACCTGAAACAAGGCAAGTCCCGTCTGTCTGTGAGCCTGTAAAATTAAAAGCAATTAGTTATTTCCTAGATAAAATAGGAATACAGGCATTGGGTAAATGTAGCTGTTCTGAATGGGAAAAATTGGTGAAAACAAAAGGGATGCAAGCCCCATGAAAGTCCAAAATCCAGCACGGCAGTCAAATCTTAATGATCCAAAATGACCTCCTTTAACTCCATCTCTCCTATCTGGGTTACACTGATACAAGCGGTGGGTTCCCACAGTCTTGGGCAGCTCTGCTCTTATACCTCTGCAGGGTACAGCCTCCATCCCAGCTGCTTTCATGGGCTGGTGTTGAGTGTCTGTGGCTTTTCCAGGCATACAGTGCAAGCCATCAGTGGATCTACCATTCTGGGTTCTGGAGGTTGGTGGCCCTGTTCTCACAGCTCCACTAGGTGGTGCCCCAGTAGGAACTCTGTGTGGGGGCTCCAACTTCACATTTCCCTTCTGCACTGCACTAGCAGAAGTTCTCCATGAAAGCAGCACCCCTGCAGCAATCTTCTGCCTGGACATCCAGGCATTTCCATACAGCCTCTGACATCTAGGTGGAGGTTCCCAAACCTCATTTCTTGACTTCTGTACACCTGCAGGCTCAACACCATGTAGAAGCTACCAAGACTTGGGGCTTGCACCCTCTGAAGCCATGACCTGAGCTGTACCTTTGCCCCTTTTAGTCATGGCTAGAGTGGCTGTCATACAGAGCACCAAGTCCCTGGACTACACGTAGTATGGAAACCCTGTGCCTGGACCACAAAACTATTTTTTCCCCCAGGTCTCTAAGCCTGTGATCGGAGAGGATGCTGTGAAGACCTCTGACATGCCTTGGAGTGGCTGGTACTGCTTGTTGCTTGCTGGGTTTAGTGCTTCTTTCAGGAGCTCTTGTAAGGCAGGCCTAGTGGTGACAAAATCTATCAGCAATTGCTTGTGCATAAAGGATTTTTTTCTCCTTTGCTTATGAAGCTTAGTTTGGCTGGATATGAAATTCTAGGTTGAAAACTCTTTTCTTTAAGGGTGTTGAATATTGGCCCCCACTCTCTTTTGGCTTGTAGGGTTTCTGCTGAGAGATCTGCTGTGAGTCTGATGGGCTTCCCTTTGCGGGTAACCCGACCTTTCTCTCTGGCTGCCCTTAGCATTTTTTCCTTCATTACAACCCTGGTGAATCTGATGATTATGTGCCTTGAGGTTGCTCTTCTTGAGGAATATCTTTGTGGTGTTCTCTGTATTTCCTGGACTTGTATGGTGGCCTGCCTTGCTAGGTTGGGGAAGTTCTCTTTTATAATATCCTGAAGAGTGTTTTCCAGCTTGGATTCATTCTCTCTGTCACATTCAGGTACACCTATCAAAAGTAGATTAGGTCTTTTCACATAATCTCATATTTCTTGGAGGCTTTGTTCATTTCTTTTCACTCTTTTTTCTCTAATCTTGCCTTCTCGTTTTATTTCATTGAGTTGATCTTCAATCTCTGATATCCTTTCTTCTTCTTGTTCAATTCAGCTATTGAAACTTGTGTATGCTTCACAAAGTTCTCATGTTGTGTTTTTCAGCTCCATCAAGTCATTTATATTCTTCTCTAAGCTGTTTATTCTCGTTAGCATTTTGTCTAACCTTTTTTCAAGGTTCTTAGTTTCTTTGCATTGGGTTGGAACATGTTCTTTTAGCTCAGAGAAGTTTGTTATTACTCACTTTCTGAAGCCTGTTTCTGTCAATTCATCCAAATCATTCTCCAACCAGTTTTGTTCCCTTGCTGGTGAGGAGTTGTGATCCCTTGGAGGAGGAGAGGCTTTCCTGTTTTGGGTGTTTTCATGATTTTTGCACTGGTTTCTTCCCATCTTTGTGGATTTATCTACCTTTGGTCTTTGTAGTTGGTGAATTTCAGATTGGGTCTCTGAGTGGATGTCTTTTTTGTTGATGTTGAATTTTCTTTCTGTTTCTTGTTTTCCTTGTAACAGTCAGGCACCTCAGCTGTAGGACTGCTGGAGGTCCACTCCAGGCCCTGCTTGCCTGGGGATCACCTGCGGTGGCTGCAGAACAGTAAGGGTTGCTGCCAGTTTCTTCTTCTGTTATCTTCGTCCCAGAAGGATACCCACCAGATGTCAGCCTGAACTCTCCTTCATGAAGTGTCTCTTTGGAAATACAGGAGTTGGGGAGCTGCTTGAGGAGACAGTCTTTCCCTTATATAGGAGCTTAAGTACTGAGCTGGGAGCTCCATTGTTCCATTCAGAGCTGCTGGGCAAGTACCTTTAAGTCTGCTGCAGTGGAACTCATAACCGCCTTTTTCCCCAGGTGCTCTGTCCTGGGAAGGTGGGGCTTTATGTGTAAGTTCCAGACGTGCTGCTGCCTTTTTTCATAGATGCCCTGCCCAGCAAGGAGGTAGTCTAGTCACGGTCTGCCAGCAGAGGCATTGCTGTGCTGCCATGGGCTCTGCCCAGCTGCTGTGTGAATTTCCTTGCAGTTTTGTTTACAGAGGTATAGTTAGAACTGCCTCGGTAATGGCAGTCTGCCTCAGTAATGGTGGACTGCGTCAGATATGGTGGACTGCCTCAGTAATGGCAGATTGCCTCGGTAATGGCAGACTGCCTCAGTAATGACAGACTGCCTTGGTAGCGGTGGACTGCCTCAGTAATGGCAGATGCCCTTCCCCCAACAGAGCTGGACCATTCCAGGTCCAGCTGCATTTGCTGTGAAATTCTCAGTCCAGAGCGTTTCAGATTGCTGGTCTTTGTGGGGGTGGGAACCACTGAGCCAGATCACCTGGCTCCCTGTTTCAGCCCCTTTTTCTCAATTGAATGGGCAGCTCTGTCTCCCAGGTGTTCCAGGTGCCAGTTGAAATGGCCGCCCAGATTTGTGTGAGGTTTTTTTGCGGAGACCCACTGCATTTTTCAGCCTGGAAATCTGGCCTTTGGGCAGTAAAAAATCACTTGGAAATGTGGTGATCACTCATCATCTGCATTGTTCTTGCTGGGAACTGCACTCCAGAGCTGTTCCTATTTGGCCATCTTGGATCATTTCCAAGATACTTCAGATAAAATGAAAAGGTAGATTTCTATAGGGATTTGATTATAGGGATTGAAACTGCCTTTGCATAAATTATAACTGAGGAAATTATGACAGCGAAGAAGATCAGATCTAACTGACTCTATTTTGTTTCTAACCTTTAAGGTGTCCTTGTTCATTCCTGGGTGTAGGCTTAACTAACTTTCAGAAGAAATTCAGTTAATGATTTGACTCTGAAAGAAAGTTATTAATAGCACTTTCCCAAAAAGACCTCCTTTTTGCCATCCTGCAGGTTGACAGAAAAACTCAGATGCCAAGTATGTGGCTGAACTGCAGAAAGTGTTGGCCCTGCTGTGAGCTCAGCTGACTCTGGGGTGAAGGCAGAAGCAGGAATACATTGCCCTCTTAGTACAGACTAGCCGTGAGCTAGCAGGCCTGCAACACAGCTTCTCATACTCACTTCTTGCAATGGCCCAGACCGCTGAGGCCACTGTCCTGGAGCAGAGACCCACAAGCTGGATGAGTCCCTGACTCAAAGTCGGACATCCCCAGGGCCAGTCCTGCTATACCCCAGCCCCAGCACTACCCAAACCACCCCCAGGTAGCAGCCACAGCCAGGAGCACACAGACAGAAGAGTGTACCATGGGTCATGGCCCCTCTGCACATCTATGGGTTTGCCAAAGGAAAAGCCTGGCTCTGTTAGGCACCTAGGAACCCCAGGTCAGCTGGTGTTCCCAGGAAGAGGAAAGAAACCTGCAATACTGGGAGGGTCCCATCTCACCTAGGAATGAGGCAAATTGCATTTGCTTGCTGCCTACGGAATCACCCAGAGGAGTGCCGTAGCCTGGCTAAGGGACATCTACTGCCTCTTGTCAAGAATTTATTTTCCTAGTACTTCATCACCTCCTTCAACTTCCCTTTCAACAATAAACCCTGAGGTCTT
>NW_016107620.1:1648665-1662637 GCF_001604975.1 Cebus imitator
TTGCCTGGGGATCATCTGCCTTTGCAGAACAAAGAAAGTAGCTAAATTAGCTACAAGATTAAAAATTACAGTTTAGGGGTTATGTAGCGTCTGGCTCAACAATCTGAAAGTCCCCAAATTGCTCCTGAGGATAGTATCACTACTGTATAACCTAAGATCAGTGCTTGAGGTATTTTGCAGACCCTTCACTCCATGGATCCACTGACACCACCCAGACTAGTAATATGGCTCAACCAGTTCCAGCATCCCACCCAGAACAGAAGACAGCAAGAAAACCTCACTATGACCCCCTATGATTCCATCTCCAACCTGACTAATCAGCACTCCCCACTTTCCAATACAGTACCAGCCAAATTATATTTAAAACCTCTGATTCCCGAATGCTAGGGGAGACTGATTTGAGTAATAATAAATCTCTGGTCTCCAGCACATCCAGCTCTGCATGAATTACACTTTCTACATTGCAATTTTCTTGTCTTGACAAATTGACTCTTTCTAGGCAGCAGGCAAGGAGAACCAATTGGCCAGTTACAGTATTTCTTAGTGAACTTGCCAGAATATCAAGACAATATGAATATTATTATTATTTAAGTAGTGTGGTAAATAGATGTCCCCAGGCATTTTTTTTTTAGCTGAGACAGACTCTATGGTAGAAAAGTTTCAACTATTATCTTACAAAGCAGTTATAGAATGATTTCATAGGTATCTACATTGCAAATTTAAAATTATATTTATTATTAATTTTCACCCTGCTGGAAACTTAAAGGTATAATTAATCCAGGACCTACACTAAAATCAACAATCTATTGCAGACAAAATTGCAATTACTAGCAATGAATAATACACACAGGGCTTGTACATGATAGGTCACTTATTCTTTTAAGTACTTTAATTATCAGAACTCATTAGCACAGTATGACCAAACTCCTTTTAACATGGATAGATTGTAATAAAAGTCAGCTAAAGAACTAACACTTGACATATTGATTTTCACCTGCTTCAGTAGAAAACTAATTTAAATATGTATTTTACTTTTGAAGTTAGTTATTATATCATATTTCTCTGTCAAAATCCTTTTACAGTTCATGTCTTGGTGATAAGCATAATGTGAATCAGAAATTCATCATGAGCTTTTGAACTGGCCTAGAGCTCTAGCCTAATCTAATTTAAGGCTCTCAAATTTTAAGCTTGAAATAAATCTGAAGACTCAGATAAAGCAATATGTGTAAAATGCCTATTAATACTGCCTTGAAATGTATAAGAATCCTAAAATATTTTGGCCCCACTCCTTCCATAAAAACTACCATTCACTTGGAGCTTACTATTTGACATAAAATTTGTATACATTATTTTTCCAGTAACTGTATAAAAAATATTATTTCCAGAGTTTCAGACAAATGGACTTATCCAAGTTTACACAATTAGTAAATTACAGAGTCAGGATTTGAATATATTTCTGTCTGGTCCCTAACTCTACCCTTTTCCTACTCCACCACAATTTAAATACAATGAAATTTCCGTATTTAACTGTTCTTTTCTTCTTTGTCATTTAGATTGATCCAGTTTATTGAGAAACTCAAAGAACATTGTCAGCTGGACTGGCTGTGGTCTGTCTAGGGCTTGACTAGGCAAAAGCTGCATTTGGTTAATTAGGCAGAATCCCTTAATATGAGGAAGAAAAGGGAAAAAGTAAAATAAAAATTTATCTTTGTTAAAATTCAAACGGTAGAAAAAGTAAAGAAAATGCTTCACTTTTAGAATCAGAATAATAATAAATCTGAAAACGAGACATTACTATCATTCATTTATAATATTAAAATTAGTCTTAATGCTTTTTCCTTTAAAATGCACTGCAAGTTTTTATCTTAATGTTCAGCATCAATAGCTTGCTGTTCTAATTTTTTCAACACAAGTTTTCCACAAATTATGCCCTATTAGAAGTATAAGATGATCTGAGATTTACTTCAAACCAGAATATTCATTGATGTAGTTGTCAAAAGAAATACAATGAGCAGTAAAGTTTTTGTAGATATGAAAGGATCTATCTTGACTAAACACGGTAATTACAGCCACCATCATTGATACTTTTTAGACAATAAACTTCAACATAATATCATTTTATTAGGCATATGATATGAGTTCTAAAACATGTGCATTTCAGGGTTTTAACAGAGGGAAATGCATTGTGGATACTTAATAGCAGACAACAGTAGCATCCTGTAGATATATTATCCTTATGGGTAAAGAGTTGTCAGAAGAATGGTGACCTCTTCTTAATATATCAGCGGTGAGAGAGTGCAATTGAACTTCCCCCTTTGGAGAAGTTTTTCTTTTTTTTATTCCTCCAAAGTGTTCATAGACTTTCTTAATAATGTCCAAAATGTCTGTATTTCACAGTGATTAAGAGCACATATTGTGCAGCTAAGAGTCATCTATATTGAAATGTTGCCTTTGATACTTACTAGTCATGTGACTTTGGTGAAGTTCATTTACTTTGTTAAACCTCAGTTTTCTCATCTGTAAAATAAGGATAACAATTTCCCTTGCCTTCTGTGCTGTAAGAACTGAGATGATGTGAATACTAATATAGTGTTTCACATAGTGTGTAGAAAGTAGTGAGCTCACAATAAATTTTAGCCTTTTCCATTGATGGTTCTTATTACAAATCAAAATATTTTCTTAATTTTATTATGTTTATACATCATGTGGGGAAAATGCTTTGTAAAACACTTTCATCTCACTTAACTATATAATAAAATTCCTAAAGTGAAAACATCAATGCCCCAAAGAGAAGCAGGTTTAGAAAAACAAGTATTACTAGGTTACTGGAAAATACCTTCTGCTCATTAATGGAAATTATTTATAAGACAATAAAAAGTATGAGTAAATTAATAACTTAGTACTCAAGTAAAATCTGTCTACATCTTACATTTAAAAGTGTTCAACCTTTGTATTACCCTCTTATTTCAATGAACATCATCTATATTACCCACACAAGCTGGATATCTTGCAGTCATTAATAACAGAATGCTAATTCAGCACCCGCTATTAAATGGTCAGACAATCTTGCCTCCTGAATTTTTCTTGGATCTGTCCACTTCTCTATATTTTAATTGCCACTGTTTTGATTCAGGCCTACATCATATTTCTACATAGTTTACTTCAAAGCCAAACCTCAATCTTAGCCCAAAATCTTCTTAAGCTGATAAACAACTTCAGCAAAGCCTCAGGATTCAAAGTCAGTGTGCAAAAATTATTAGCATTCCTGTACACCAACAACAGTCAAATCAGAAGCAAACTCTTATTCACAATTGCCACAAAAAGTCAAATATCTAGGAACACAGCTAACTGGGGAAGTGAAAGAACACTGCAAGGAAAACTACAAACCACTGCTCAAAGGAATTAGAGATGACACAAACAAATGAAACATCCCATGCTCATGGATAGAAAGAATCAATTTTATTAAAATGGCCATACTACCCAAAGCAATTTATAGATTCAGTTTTGTTCTCACTGAACTACCATGGAGATTCTTCACAGAACTAAAAAACAACAACAACAAAACTATTTTAAAATTCACATAAAACCCTAAAAGTGCCCAGATATCTAAGGGACTCTTAAGCAAAAGGAACAAAGCTGGAAGCATCATGCTACCCAACTTCAAACTACACTATAGGGCTACAGTAACCATGGTACTGGCACAAGAACAGACACATAGACCAATGGAACAGAGTAGAGAACCTAGAAATAAGACTGCACACCTACAACAAACTGATCTACAAAGCCGACAAAAACAAGCAGTGGGGAAAGAATTCCCTATTTTAAAAATGATGCAGGAAAAACTACCTAGCCATATGCAGAAGATTGAAATTGGACTCCTTCCTCACACCATGTAAAAAATTAAGGTAGATTAAAGATAGATTAAAGACTTACATGTAAAACCCAAAACTATAAAAGTCCTTGAAAATGATCTAGGCAACACCATACAGGGCATAGATATGGGCAAAGATTTCATGATGAAAACACCAAGAGCAGTTGCAGAAAAAGCAAAACTTGATGAATGGGATCAAGTTAAACTAAAGAGCTTCTGCACAGGAAAAAAAAAAAAAAAAAAAAAACTTCAACAAAGTAATCAGTCAATCTACAGAATGGGAGAAAAGTTTGGCAAACTATGCATCTGACTAAGGTCTAATATCCTAATTTGTTAAGAAACTTACACAAATTTATAAGAAAAATAACCATTAAAAATGGACAAATGACATGAACAGAGAATTTTCAAAAGAAGACATACATGTGGAAAAGAATCATATTAAATAAAGCTCACTATTACTAATCATTAGAGAAATACAAATCAAAACCATTATGAGATACCATCTTATACTAGTCAGAAGAGCTATTAGGAAGCAGTCAAAAAATAACAGATGCTAGCAAGGTTTGGAGAAAAATAAATGATTATACACTGTTTTGGGGGGTTTAAATTAGTTCAGCCATTGTGGAAGACAGGGTGGCAATTTCTCAAAGACCTAATGACAGAAATACCATTAAACCCAGAAATCCCATTACTGGCATTGCAAAAGAATATATCCAAAAGAATACAAATAATTATGTCATAAAGACACATGCATGTGTCATTGCAACACCACCCACAATAGCAAAGACATGGAGTCAACTTAAATGCCCAAAAGTAATAGACTGGATAAACAAAATGTGGTATATTTACACCATGTAACACTGTGAAGCCATGAAAAGAATGAGATTAAGTCTTTTGCAGGTATATGGTTGGAGCTGGAGGCCGTTATTTTTAGGAAACTAACAAAGGAACAGAAAATCAAATACCACATGTTCTTACTTATAAGTAGGAGCTAAATGATGAGAACAGATGGACACATAGAGAACAACACACATTTGGGCTTATTGGAGAGTAGAGGGTGGGAGGAGCAAGAGGATCAGAAAAAGTAACTAATGGACACCAGGCTCAATACTTGGATAATGAAGTAATCTGTACAACAAACCCCAATGACAGAAGTTTACCTATGTAACAAACCTAAACATGTACACCAGAACTTAAAATAAAACTTTAAAAAAGAGTCCAGGAACAGTGGATCATGACTGTAATCCCAGCACCTTGGGAGGCATAGACCAGCAGATCACTCAAAGTCACAAGTTCAAGACCAGCCTGGCCAACATGGTGAAACCCCGTGTCTGCTAAAAATACAAAAATTAGCCAGGTGTGGTGGCATTGGTCTGTAGTCATGGGAGTCATGGGAGTCACAGCTACTTGGGAGAATGAGGCAGAAGAATCGCTCGGACCCAAGAGGTGGAAGTCGCAGGCAGTGAAGATCACAACACTGCACTCCAGCCTGAGCAACAGAGCAAGACTTTATCTCAAAAATAAAATTAAAAAGAAAAAAATAGAATATGATATTTATACATAATGGAGTACTACTCAGCTATAAAAATAATGAGATTCAGTTATTTGCAACAATTTGGGTGGAACTAGAGATCGTTTTATTAAGTAAAATAATCTAGGTGCAGAAAGACAAGTATCACATGTTCTTTCTTATTTCTGGGATCTAAAAATCAAAACAACTGAAACCATGGAGATAGTGTGAGAATGGTTGTCAGAGGCTGGTAAGAATAATGAGAAGGTAGAGGGGAAGGAGGGGATGATTGATGGAACAAAATAATTGTTACAATTAATGAATATGGCCTAATATTTGATAGCACAACAGGGTGACGATAGTAAATAATAATTTATTTTTACATTTTAAAATGGCTAAAGTAATATACTTGGATTGTTTGTAGCACAAAGAATAAATGCTTAAAGGGATGAATACTCCATCTTCCATGATGTGATTTTTATGCCTTGCATGCCTGAGTCAAAGTATCTCATGTGCCCTGTAAATATAAACACCTACTACGTACCCAGAAAACTAAAAGTTTAACATTTTTTAAAAGTCTCATTTGTGTATTTTTGATTTTGTCACTTGTCATAAATTCTTAGTTAAATTTTTTTTGCCAAAGTCTATGTCTAGATGAGATTTTTAAAGTTTTTTTCTAGTATTTTTATAGTTACCAGTTTTTTGTTTGTTTGCTGTTTTTGTTTTACTGAGACAGAGCCTCACTCTGTGGCCCAGACTGAAGCACAATGGCACAATCATAGCTCACTGCAGCATTGAAGTACTGATCTGAAGCAATTCCTCCACTTCAACTTCCCAAGTAGTCAGGACTACATGTGCACACCACCACGCCTAGCTAATTTTTATTTTATTTTATTATTTTATTTTGCAGAGATTGAGTCTCAGTATGTTGTTGAGGCTGATCTCAAACTCCTGGCCTCAAGCAATGTTTCCACGACAGCCTCCCAAAGTGCTGGGTTTACATGTGTTAGTGAACTCACCTGGCCTAGTTTCAGGTCTTAAATTCATGTCTTGAATACATCTTGAATTGATTTTTGAATATGGTGAGAGATATGGGTCTAGTTTTATTCTTCTGATAGTGGCAATCAATTTTTTTTCATTATTTATTAAAAATGATGTCCTTTACCTGTGGACATTTTTGTGGATTTGCCAAAAATCAGTTGGGTATGTGGCTGTATTTTGGAGCTCTCTATTCTTTCATCTTGACCTATGTGTCTCGTTCTATACCAGTACCATGATGTTCTGTTTACTACAGCATTGTAGTAAAATTTGAAGTCCAACAATGTGATGGACTTCAGATGGAGCTGGAGGACATTATTCTTAGCAAACTAGTACAGAAACTGAAAACCATATATCATATATTCTTCCCTATAAGTGAGAGAACCCCATTTCTCCATGCTTGTTCTTTATTCTTTGAATTGCTTTAAATATTCTTTTTGATTCCATATCAAATTTAGAATTGTTTTTCTTATTCTGTGAAAAATGACATTGGCATTTTGATAGAAATTTTATTGAACCTGTATATTGCTTTGGACAGCAGAAGAATAACATTTTAAAAGGGCCCTTAGACCTTTCACCAAGATAAACTTTATTCTGGGCCATAAAATGTATCTCAAGGTTTTTAAATAAATTTATACAGAGTATGTTTTCTGAACACAATGGAATAAAACTAGAAATCAAAAACAGAGGCAAGAGAACAGTCTCTAATTACATAAAAATTAACATACATCACATAATTTACAAACACACATCAGTAGCATGAAAGAGGAAGTCACAAAGGAAATAAAAATATAAACATTGAAGAACAACAACATATCAAATTATGGAAAATGTAGGTAAGTCAGTGCTGAGAGGGAAATTTATAGCACTGAATGCTTACATTGCAATCACAGAATCCTTTGAAATATTCACTCAACTTATTACCTCAATAAACCAAAATAAATCTAAAGCAAGCAGAAGGAAATGAATAATGACGATAACAGAAAAGAGTAATATGTGATGTAGAAAAAATGTGATAAAATTAAAAAAAAAAAGCTAATAGTTTGAAAGCATCAATGATACTCATAAACTTCTAGCAAGGCTGACAAAAAAGGAAGGAAAAATAAATCACTAATATCAGGAATAAAATAGAAGATATCATTAGAGATCCTGCAGCCACAGTGAAAAAGGAATACTATGAACAAAATTCTTATTTATTTTGTAAGTCAGAAAATATGCATCAATTCCCCTTAAACCACTTATCACCAAAAAAACAAGGTAAAATAGACAATGAAAATAGACTGATGACTATAAAATAAATTAATCATTAAAAATCTTGTGAAAATCGCTTTTCAGTCGGGCGCTGAGAGGGTTTATCGGATCATGTCTGGTGGCTCCGCAGATTATAACAGAGAACGTGGCGGCCCAGAGGGAATGGACCCCGATGGTGTCATCGAGAGCAACTGGAATGAGATTGTTGATAACTTTGATGATATGAATTTAAAGGAGTCTCTTCTTCGGGGCATCTATGCTTACGGTTTTGAGAAGCCTTCCTCTATTCAGCAGAGAGCTATTATTCCCTGTATTAAAGATCCAAAAGATAATTCTGGCACTTGGAGACTATATGAGAACAACTTGCCATGCCTGCATTGGTGGAACAAATGTTCAAAATGAAATGCAAAAACTGCAAGCTGAAGTACCACATATTGTTGTTGGTACACCTGGGAGAGGGTTTGATATGTTAAACAGATGATATCTTTCTCCAAAATGGATCAAAATGTTTGTTTTGGATGAAGCAGATGAAATGTTGAGTCGTGGGTTTAAGGATCAAATCTATGAGATTTTCCAAAAACTAAATACAAGTATTCAGGTTGTGTTGCTTTCTGCCACAATGCCAACTGATGAGTTGAAAGCGACCAAAAAATTCATGAGAGATCCAATTCAAATTCTGGTGAAAAAGGAAGAATTGACCCTTGAAGGAATCAAACAGTTTTATATTAATGTTGAGAGAGAGGAATGGAAGTTGGATACACTTTGTGACTTGTATGAGACACTGCCCATTAGGCAGGCTGTTATTTTTCTCAATACAAGGCACAAGGTGGACTGGCTGAGAAAATGCATGCTAGAGACTTCACAGTTTCTGCTCTACATGGTGACACGGACCAGAAGGGGAGAGATGTTATCATGAGGGAATTCCGATCAGGATCAAGCTGTGTTCTGATAACTACTGACTTGTTGGCTCATGGGATTAATGTGCAACAAGTGTCTTTGGTTATAAATTATGATCTACCTACCCATCGTGAAAACTACATTCACAGGAGTCGATAGCAGCAGTTGATGACGAGATGGCACTCAAAAACGGCGTTGACGTAATTTAGGACATGGAATCATAAGAGAAACAGCACACTGTTTGAATAAAGAAATTGGCAGAGGGGGTCGATTTGGGAGGAAAGGTGTGGCTATAAACTTTGTTACCGAAGAAGTCAAGAGGATTCTTCGTGACATTGAGACTTTCTACAATACTACAGTGGAGGAGATGCCCATGAATATGGCTGATCTTACTTAATTCCTGGGATGAGAGTTTTGGATGCAGTGCTCGCTGTTGCTGAATAGGCGATGGCAACATGCATTGTGCTTCTTTCTTTGGGAATATTTGAATCTTGTCTCAATGCTCATAATGGATCCGAAATACAGATTTTGATAGCAAAGTGACATTAGTTGTGAGCTCTTGTGAGGAAAGTCATTGGCTTTATCCTCTTTAGAGTTAGACTGTTGGGGTGGGTATAAAAGATGGGAGTCTGTAAAATCTTTCTTTCTTAGAAATTTATTTCCTGGTTCTGTAGAAATGGTTGTATTAGATGTTCTCTATCATTTAATAATATACTTGTAGACTAAAAGATATAAGTGCTGTATAAAATCAGCCAATTATGTTAAACTAGCATAACTGCCTTTGTTGTGTTTGTCATTAGCCTGAGTAGAAAGACCTTTAAAATTTTTTTAGAAAACATTTGACTGCATTTTGTTTGGTATTGTATTTATTCAATAAAGTATTTAATTAGTGCCAAGTGTGAACTGGACCCTGTTGCTAAGCCCCAAGCAAGCAATCATCCTAGGTAGAGTTTAATCCCCAGTAAAATTGCCATATTGTGTATGTCTTAATGAAGTTTGAATGTTAAATAAATTGTATATTCACTTAAAAAAAATCTTGTGAAAATCTAACTTATAGGTCCATATTATTCAAGCGTAGCATCACAAAATTATTTTAAAAAATTTTTATAATCTATTCCAGAAATAGAAGAAGATGAAACACTTTCAAATTCACTTTATGAGGCCAGTGTTAACCTGATACCAAGGCCTGACAAAGACGTATAATATGGTTTGGCTATGTCCCCAGGCAAATATCATCTTGAACTGTAGTTCCCATAATCTTCATGTGTCATAGGAGGCACCCAGTCAAAGGTAATTGAATCCTGGGGACAGATACCTTCATGCTGTTCTTGTGATAATAAGTCCTCATGAGATCTGATGGTTTTATAAGGGGCTTTTCTCTCTTTACTGTGCACTTCTCTTGACTGCCACCATGTGAAGAAGGACATGTTTTTTTCCCCTTCCATCATGATTGTAACTTTCTTGAGCCTCCCCAGCCCTGTGGAACTGTGAGTCAATTAAATCTCTTTTCTTTATAAATTACCCAGACATAAGTATGCCTTTACTAGCAGCAAAACAAAGAACTAATACAGTAAATTGGGTAACAGGAAGAGATTGGAACAGTTTGTAGGGCTCAGAAGACAGAAAGATGTGGGAAAGTTTGGAACATCCTAGAGACTTGTTGAATGGCTTTGACTAAAATGCTGATAGTGATATGGGCAATGAAGTCCAGCCTGAGCTGGTCTCAGATTGAGATGAAGAACTTGGACGCGGGTGTAAAGGTTGCTATTACTGTTTTAGCATAGGACTGGTGGCATTTTGGCCCCGCCTTAGAGATCTGTAGAACTTTGAACTAAAGATAAATGATTTAGGGTATCCGGCAGAAAAAAAAATTAAGCAGAAAAGCATTCAAGAGGTGACAGAGATGAAAGTTTTAAAAATTTGTAGCCTGAGGATGCAGTAGAAAGAAAAACACATTTTCTGGGGAGAAAATCCAACCTGCTGCAGAAAATTGTATAACTAATGCGAAGTCAAATGCTAATTGCCAAGACAATGGGGAAAATGCCTCCAGGGCATGTCGAAAGCCTCCCAGTAGCCCCTCCTGTTACAGGCCCAGAGTACTAATAGGAAAAAAGGGTTTTATGGGCTGGGTCCAGAGATCTGCTGCTGCATGCAGCCTCAGGACATGGTGCACTGTTTCCCAGCTGTTCCAGCTGTGGCTAAAAGGGGCCAAGGTACAGCTAAGGCTGGGCTTCAGAGGGTGCAAGCCTCAACTCTTGGCACATTCCACGTGGTGTTGAGCCTGTGGGTGCACAGAAGCCAAGAACTGAGGTTGGGTATCCTCCACCTAGATTTCAGAGGATGTATTAAAATGCCTGGATGTACAGGTAGAAGTTTGCTGCAGAGTCAGGGCCCTCATGCAGAAGCTCTGCTAGGGCAGTGTGAAAGGAAAATGTGAGTTGGAGCCCCTACACAGTCCCCACTGGGACACTGGCTAGTGGAGCTGTGAGAAGAGGGCCATTGTCCTCCATAACCCAGAATGGTAGATCCACTGAGTGCTTGCATCACATACCTGGAAAAGTCACAGACACTCAATGCCAGCCCATGGAAGCAGCTGAGAGGGGGATTGTACCCTGCAAAGCCACAGAAGTGGAGCTGCCTAAGGGCCATGGGAACCTACCTCTTGCATCAACATGCCCTAGAGGTAAAACATGCAGTCCAAGGAGATCATTTTGGAACTTTAAGGTTTAATGACTGCCCTATTAGATTTTGGACCTGCATGGGGCCTGTAACCCCTTTGTTTTGGCCAAATTCTCCCATTTGGAATGGGTATATTCCAGTGGCTGTGCCCCATTTTATCTAGGAAGTAACTAACTTGATTTTGATTTTATAGGCTCGTAGGCAGAAGGGACTTGCCTTGTCTCAGATAAGACTTTGGACTTGGACATTTGAGATAATCCTAGAATGAGTGAAGGCTTGTGGAATTGTTGGGAAGGACTGATTAGTTTTAAAATGTAAGAACATGAGAGTTGGGGGTATCCAGGAGTGGAATGATATGGGGGTGGTTACTCCCAAGCTGCTGTTCTTACGATAGTGAGTGAGTTCTCAAGAAATCTAATAGTTTTATAAGGGGCTTTCACCCTCTTCACTCTGCACTTATCCTTGCTGCCGCCATGTAAAAAAGGACATGTTTTCTTCCCCTTTCACAATTATCGTGAGTTTGTGGAAGCTTGCCCAGCTCTGGGGAACTGTGAGTCAATTAAACCTCTTTCCTTTATAAATTACCCAGACTTGGGCATGTCTTTATTACAACCTGGGAACAGGTTAATACAACATATTAACAATAACAACCATAAACCAGTGTTTAACTCTGCCAGTGGCTTCACAAACCTTCACCTGTCATGAAATAGTATGGAATTCATTACATACACACACGTCAATGAGTGCAAATAAAACTAGAGAAATCTAAATAAGAATGGTAAATTTTATTAATACCAATATCCTGGTTATGGTATTGTGCTACAACATTGCAAACTGTTATCTTGTGGGAAAGTGTCAGAGGGTAAAACTAATATTTCTCTACTCTTTCTTACAAATTCATGTAAAAATCAACAGTTATTTCACAAAAATTTTAATTGATTATATATATACACACACACACACATCATAGTAAATAGACTAGATTAAAACTCAAAAAAATCACAGGATCATGAGGTTTGAACTGTAAAGTACCATAAGGATCATCTTGGCTAACACCTTATTTTACGGTTGAAGAAAGAAATACAAAGAGACTTCTTCAAGGGTCACAGAAAAAGTTAGTGACAGAATCAGAAAATCTGAGCTTGTCTCATCTCTGCCATTTTTGGGGTATGTCCTTATACAATCCCTTTAACCTCATTTAGACTGTTCCTTTATCTGTAAATTAGGGATAATAGATTCATCCCCAACAACCTTAAAAAATTTTTCAAAAGAAGCAAGTAAGAAACACTATGTAAAATTGCATTTAAATCTATAAATTTCTATATGCTTCAGAATGATAGAAATAAAATGATAATTAGAAAAGTGCTTTAAAAGGTAGCAACAGCTCCATACTAATATGAAAAATTATGATAAAGAAACAGATGCTAAGAATAGATTTGTGAAAAAAAAAAAAAAACTTAAAAAAAATTTTTTTTAAGTTTTTTTTTTTTTTTAGACGGAGTTTCGCTATTGTTACCCAGGCTGGAGTGCAATGGCGCGATCTCAGCTCACCGCAACCTCCGCCTCCTGGGTTCAGGCAATTCTCCTGCCTCAGCCTCCTGAGTAGCTGGGATTACAGGCACGTGTCACTGTGCCCAGCTAATTTTTTGTATTTTTAGTAGAGACGGGGTTTCACCGTGTTGACCAGGATGGTCTCGATCTCTTGACCTCGTGATCCACCCGCCTCGGCCTCCCAAAGTGCTGGGATTACAGGCTTGAGCCACCGCGCCCAGCCCTTAAATTTTTATTTTTTAAAGAATTTTATTATGGAAGATGTGCATTTTTATTTAATTCAATTTAACCCATGGAAAGGTAATAATTTTATTAAAAATAAGCATTGTTTGATTTGATTCCTTGAATTTACTAACAACATAGTATTTTAAGCAAAACCCTAAAAATGTTTTCCCAGATTAATGATGTTAATGTGTGCTTCGCCCCTGCACTCGAAAAAGTTTATGTTTTTTCAGTTAATAATTTCTAAAATATATTCGTAAACTAAGAGTTCATTCATGACATATAAGCAGTCAGGGTGTAGAAAATCCAGAGGTTAAACATGTCTTAATTACATTATTTTGACTTTATATTGTGTATTAAATAATCAACTCATATTTGTGCCAGATGAACTTTTAAATAGTACATCTTTTTCTTTTTCCTATGCATAAACCATACTAGGAAAAATAAAATAATATTCTGGTTACAATATCGAGGAATTCAATCCTTTCTCTGCCTCTTCTATGTGTTTATTGCTTAAATTAAATTGTCCATAATGATACTATTCAATTATTTTAAGAAAAGATGAATCAGCTTAGCAGCCTATTAACCTTGCAGTGTGCAAGTCTATAAAAATTGCTAGCTAGCAAACTTTTAGGTATTAGTAAGTACTTATATCAGAGGGAGAAGTGAGTACATTGTATTAAATAGCTCATTATTAAAGTAAATATAGCATTTCAGCATCTTTATTATTGTTAGGAAAAAAATGATCTGTCTTTGTCAACTATTTGTAAAGTAAAAGTCTAATAGGGTATCTTCCAAACCCCACTGTTCAATTTAAAATTTGTGAGGCTTTCCATGGTGCAGGCTATAATTGCAAAGGTTTACTATATCTTAATATGAAAAGATTTTGCCTCTTATTTTCTGTATATAAATTATTTATATTTTATCGAGTTTTTTTTTTTTTTTTTTTTTTT
>NW_016107620.1:1662837-1665408 GCF_001604975.1 Cebus imitator
TTGAACTCCTGACCTCAGGTGATCCACCCACCTCGGCCTCCCAAAGTGCTAGGATTACAGGCTTGAGCTACCGCGCCCGGCCCTTATCGAGTTATTTTACATGTTTCAATAAATGTTCAGACTTGCAGTGACCGTGCCTGACAAATTTTCAATTAAAGTTCAATAATGTATGCATGGCATTTCTTAGGAACTTGAAGCATAATAGAATTGTTTCAGTTTGCTATATTAATAAAGTTTAGTAATCAAAATAAAGTCTAGGCAATAAAGTTTTAGATTTTCATTAATATCACTTTTGCAAGCAGTATCACTTTTATAGCTTTATACCAAACTTGCTATAAAGGTGAATTTAGTTGTTAAGACATTAAATATAAATGTCTTCCTGTCTCAAGAGATTCAAAGGTGCTGTGTTAAGGTTATGCTGCTATGAAATTTATAAACAGTTACACCTGTAAGTAAAATGTAAAGCATTTGAACCACGTGTAGATTAGATCATAAAACAATATTTTGGGGTACTGTAAAACTTAAATGCTTGCTGGATTTAATTTCATAGAAATATAAAATGATGTGGGCAGCATGTATAGATTTTTTAAGCAATATTAAACTCAGCTACTAGCCCTTGTAAGACAAAAATAGTGTTTCTTTGATGATTGAGTGCCAGCTTGGTCTATGATGCATAATCGTTCTTCAATACACAGTTGTGATTAATTTTCAAAATGCTGCTACTCTGTTGAACATCATTAAAAAATTATACTGACAAGGGGACCCAATTTTGTACCCCAAAAAGCAATATGTCATGGAAAGGCTATAAGTAAGAAAAAGATAAACAGTTCCTTGTATAAATTTGAAGTAAATTATTTTGAGATGATATGCAACAATGGAGCAACTAAACACTTCAATTTATTTATCTTTATATGCAAACTGAACAACTAGGAGTGGAATATAGTGTAACAGTTAAATACACATGCTTTGAGGCCTGGCCATTGACTGAGGTTCTTTTACATTTAATGATTATGCATTATTTGGAAGTATTTTGTTATAGCTGCCTCATCTATAAATTTGTAAAAGTAATAATGCATAGTTTAATAGTTTTATAAGGATAACTGAGACATTGCATTGACATTAGGCCTGGCCCATAGTAAGCACTCAAGAAATTTAAACTATAACATACTAATGTAATATAGCTAAAAATGTAAATCATTTGGATAATCTACCTAATCTACTAGGGACATACTCAAGGGTTGGAAATAGTTATTATATGAAGAACTAGAAATAACTGAAGGGGCCAATATGAAGAATAGCAAGTAGCATACTAGCCCATGGCCAGGGTAGATGTTAATTTTGCTCTGACAGAGAAGAATAATGAATCTGACCCTTGAACTATGGGCCAGATAAGAATGATGAGTGTGTATTTTTGTACATCTGTCTTTGGTTGGCTAGGAAAGGGTGACGGAGAGATGAGAGAGTGAACATTAATAAGATGAATTAATCTAAGGTTTAATAGGTAGCATAACGAAATACATAATGAAAAAAACTTCATAATTATGATTAGAATGAAATTCTTCAGTACGTTTCAAAATTTTTGACCATAGCCTTTATCATGAAAAGTTGCCCACTTAGCTCAAGCGGAAATTCTAACCCTGTAAATACATGGAAGTATCTGAGAGAAATGCCTGCTTAGATAAAGAAATGAAGAATTTTTAGAAGGGTAGTTAATGTATAAATTAATATAAGTAAGGTCAAAGAACATTTAATTAATTTCTAATTTAATTTACATTTTTTAAAAATTGAGCTATTCAGTGTATACAACTAAAGTACTATTTAAACAAAATCAGGAACAAATACATTTCAAATGTTTTTTTTTAAGTTTCTTGCACAATTTCAAGAAATTTAACACTTTTCTAAAATTTTGATAGATGAAATAAAAATCATGAAACTGATTGAATAAACCAATGGTAATTTTTTTTACAGCTCTCCAATATATTTTCGTATTCTAAAATGATGTTAGGGCATCCAAGCTAAATAATTATTAGTGTATTTAGTAATGATCTCCAAACTTGTAACAAAGATCAGTGTCTTATAGAACAATTTTCTATATAAAACATAGCTGCTATATTTGCATTGCATTTGCAAATATATTTTAAGCTGTTGATAATTTAAGGTCTGTCAAGCAATGGAAATTGAAGTCACTGGACAAATATCTTCAAGATAGTCGGGGACAGAAGAAACATTGACACGCCAACTTAGCCAGACATTCTTGCCATTTGTGACATATGCTGCAGTGCAAAAATGGCTTGTGTGAGACCCTTGAACTAGTCAGAGAGGACAATGGCATTCAAACCAAAAGTCACAAAGTGGTCTCCTCTAGTAGGAAAAATATATTTAGTAAATGAAGGAAAAAAAAATATATATATATAATATATTTAAATATATTTATATTTATATAACAAATTTATAAATACAAATGGTAAATTTTATAAATATACTTATATTTATAACATTTAAATATATTTATATTTAAATCATATATATATATATATAAAGAAAGCTAAAAGCAGCTCTGATAATGCTTTG
>NW_016107620.1:1665668-1673750 GCF_001604975.1 Cebus imitator
CATTCGGCTCAGATATTTTTTTATTTAATTTTTCTGTAGAGATGGGGTTGCATTATGTTGACCAGGTTGGTCTTGAACTGCTGGCCTCAAGTGATCATGCCGCCTCAACCTCCCAAAGTACTGGGATTACAGCCCAGCAATCTGTGCCACGTTGCTGGCTTAAAGTGACAAAATTCAGTCAACTGAAAAGAGAAAACTTTTCTCCAAAATACAAGATCCAAGAAGAGAAAAGACATGAAGCCCTTTTAATACCTATGGCTTAGATATTTACTTTTAATTACACTGACTTTTAAACATAGCATACTTTAAGTAAAACCTTTTAAATTTGTTTTTACCCAAACCCAACTCAGCCATGCCAAGCAGCCAATATTTCTGGCTTTTGAACTTTATCAAAAGTAACCTCACAGGTGAGAACAACAAACCTCAACTAAGATTATGACTTGACCGAGAATGTATAAAGTATTTTCAAAGAGGTTGTAAGCAGTTTTCACAAAATCTAGACTCTTTAAAGGTAGCTTGGAGAAAGAATATTTATATTTTCAAATGTATTGCAAAATACATGAACCATTCTGTGACCTGTATTACTATAGGAATGCATTTAATATTTCTGGAATCTAATTTTACAACACATAAAATTTATTATTGCCTTAACTACACTGAAAACATTCAGGTTTTATCTTTAAATAATTCAAAATAACTTTCCAAGTTTTATGTTAAAATTAAAAATTGCTAAGAGTTGCCATTATAACATGCAATTGAGACTACTAAAAAGTGATTAATGCAAAGGTAAAATTTGGCTTTCTGTCTGTTGAACAGGAATTTTATGTAATACTAAAGATAGATTGTTTGGAAAGTTAAGTCTTCCCTTTTAATAAGTAAAGGTTTTTCCCTTGTTTTAAAATTTTTGAGTCATCATTCTGGCTAAAATAAATGACTTATAGTAATCTGGAATTTTATTTTATGGTATCAATTGTTTTAAACTTCTAACATATTGAATAGGTTTCCCCAAATCAAACTTCAGTTTCAAGGTTGTCTTTTCCAACCCTTAACTTTAGAATGCTACAGAGGGCCCCTGGAGCATCCAAAATAAAGAAAAAATCAACAGGATTATTTGACATGTTTAGTCACATGGGACTGCCAAAAGAAAAATAAGGTTTAACCTTTCTCTGGTTATAATTTTATCAATGATATTAATAGGTGTCCCACAATTTTATGGGATTTCTAATGTTCTAACGTCTGAGAATTCTTAACCTACAGTGATATAGTTGTTTGCATCAGTGCAATAAGAATTTTTTTTTTTTTTTTTTGCAACAAGACACAATTGAAGAAACAGGTCATTTTACCAAGGGTTTGACTGGAATGGTGTGATTCCCTTTAAGGAATCAAGCTTGACTTACAGAACCAATAAAAGCCCCTTGGGAAAACTTTCCTCATAACTTGTCTACTCAGTCTCTGTACAGGGTTCCTAACCTGTGGTAAGTAAAGAATGTCACTTTCTATCAGGCCCAGGAGCCCCATGTTATCTTGGGACCTCAAGAAGAGAGGAATTCACCCAACTCACAGGCATTTGAGGGTACAACCCCATGGCTGGGCTCAGCTTTAAAAGTCTTATCTGAGACTCCTTGTGGAATAGAGTTCCATCAAAGCCATTTTTAAATGCCTATATGAAAAATAATTATTATTGCTGAACTTTATGCAAATAATCAGGCAAAGTATAGGACTAAAGTTTATTTTGCAAACAACTCAATCCTATTATGATTTGTTTTTAACAAAAATGAGAATTGGAGAGAAAAGTTATGTTTCAAAACTCGTCATATACTTGTCATTAAATTTTGAAAAACATTCATTCTCATTCATTGTTTTTAAGTTTTTGCCAACATTTTAGACTAACCGTGCTTATTTCTGTGAACCAACTAGTGATTGCCAGCTGCAGCTCAGAAGAAACAGAAAGGATGAGTTATGTGAAAATCTAGATAAATATTATAGTTCTGACCAACTATCCTGCAAATCCTGCCAGGTGATAGAGGTCAATAGGGGTGACCATAGCCAAAGCATTCTTTGTTTGGGAAAATAAGACCAAGGAAGCTAATCAAAGCCAAGCCCCATGCACCCAGATCTTAGCAGGCATAACTATAGCCATCAGTAATCCAGGCTGGTAGGCAGCCTTGGGACTTCTGAGCTGTCCTTACCCACATGTTTCTTTTTGATATATGCCTTCTAATAACCCGAATTGTTTCTTCTCACCTAGAGACTGTCAAACTTCAAACAGTCATGTAATTAGAGCCTCAGACAATGGCTCCCTTTTACCATAGACCCTTGGATAGGCCTCAGAGGAAGATCCAACCACTATTTTTTTTTCAAAATAGCACACCCCCCAGTCAGCAGGAGGCAGTTAAGACCAGTGTTTGTCCCTATTCTAAAGGCAGTGAGATGTATCTCTTTAGTGGGGGTAAATGATAGAGACAGGAGGCAGCAGAATTCCTAATCTGATAGGGGCAGGTATCCAGTGAAACCCCACCTCCAAGCCAAAGACAGTTTGAAGCCTCAAAGCCAAGCTACAAGTAAAACCCTCAGATCAAATTGAGAACTTGTCTTTCTGTTGGTGTGCTTTCCTCTGATTGTTCCCCACCCTTCACCTATTTTACATATACCCACCCTTTCCTAATTGGTTTTCTATGCTGTTGTGCCCACCTTTGAGTGGTGCCTTTACTTTACCCTTTTTCTGCATACTCATAAACCAATCATCACACACTCCCCATTATGTGCCTATAAAGACCCCAGACTCAATGAGTAGAGGAGGAGACAGCCTGACTTCTAGGAAAAGACAACCTGATTTTGGACAACAGGTCCTGCCCTTCCCATTCCCTCTCCAGCTCTCCTCTTGCTTGAGTCATTTTCATCACTCAATATAATTAAATGCCTTCACCATCCTTCAGTCATTCAAATGACTTCATTCTTCTTGGACTTTGGACAAGAACTCAGGACCCACCTAGTATGGGTACTCAGAAATGATGTGACACTGGCCCTTTCCCCTTACCAGAGGAGGGCAGCCACCCCACGTGACAAGTCAAGGAGCTAACTGAGCTGCTAACATGCTGTCATCCACAGGCAGTGGAATGGATGGGGCACTATAACACCCCTTCTCAGGCTTTGAGGTCATGGGCACCCTCATCTGGGCACTGCCTCATTCCCCTTGAGTTGACACACCTGGTCTGGCCACAGGCCCTGCACAGAGCTTGCTTCTATGTAGGCACCTGGAGAAGCCAGTCAGATCCCACACTTGCTCATTCATGTGATCCCTCCCGCAAGGTGTTGAGCATGGTGGGGCAAATAGGCCACCCCTTCCACAAGTTTAGCAAAGGGGTTGAGAAAAATCCTGCATTATTATCTTTGATATGTCTACCAGACACATGTAAAAAATATTAAATAAAAAGGGAATGGTTAAATAATTTGGGGTAGATTTACAGGATTGTGTATCCATATATAGCTGAGAACATAAACAGACTATAGGTTTGTGTATAAAATATAAATAACTATCAGGGGAATTATTGAATGAATATATAATATAATTTAAGTTCCAAAATACATAAATTTTAATGATTTTTAAGATATATATGCATTTAGTAAACGAAATGAAAAGCAATTTGATTTTTTAAGGAAGCAGTGATAGAAATTTTTTGTGAGTTAGAGAGTAGGGTTTAGCTGGAAAGTAGAAAGTGATTTCGGCTCTTACAGGAAAATGAAAGAGAATATTCTATTGTTTAGGGTAATAGAATCTAGGCTTAGAGTAGAACCCTGAGAGCTGGGAATTAGAACATATTCTAGAGGTAGTTCTAGATGTGTAGTGTTGGCCTAGTGTTGTGTAAGTGGGATTTAGAAAGTATGGTATAAGGGAGAATGTTGCAGTAGGACTTGCAGAGAAGAGTATATGCTTTTGGTGTGGAGGCTAGACAAAACATAGGGTACAGTGGAGCTGTGGCCAGGAAGACAAAAGAAATCCTGATGCCCAGCTGTCCATCCAATCCTCTGTCCAGTCCTATCATGTTCACCTGCCAATGTGCTCCCAACAGCCATCACAATAGTCTATATGAGGGATCTTCTAGCAGGCGCAGCAGTGGGGATGCCTCTGAAACATGACATAGCCCCACCCTCCTAGAGAAGCTTTACATTCAAGCTGTGGAAGTTACTTATGTGCCAGTGCCAGCGCTCAGACTCCATACACTCAGGGGAGAATATTATATGGAGGATGCACACCATCTGTGGCTGTCAAGAGGACCTGCCACTTTCTCTGCCCATCCTTCACTTCCACTCCTAGGCAAGGAGGTCCAAACTTTATCACAGGCTTGATAGTACATATGCAGGAATTCTGCATGGTGGAATCAGTAGTAGACTTTGCCAGCATAATAGAAGTAAATGAAGTCCATGAGCCCCTCTCGCCAAGTGGTGCATAGGAAGCACTGTGGGTGCCAGCAGGTGCACAGCAAGCACTGGGATGTTCTCACTCTGATCTGCTTCCTGCACTGCCATGGGAAACACAGACATAACCAAGATGGTCAGGTGGATGAACCAAGGATTGTCCTACTTGGGCCTTCTGTATGGTTAACCTTTTAAACTGGCCTCATCAATGGCAGCTTTGAGACAGACCTCGCCCATACAAGGATACGGTGAGGGAGGGTTTTAGAGACTGATCCAGTTCATGGGTGAAGCCACAGAGGCTGCCGCTACCTATTGTGGGTGACAGGCAAGCCTTCCACATAGAAGATAATGGAAGATGTATAGATGGGCCAGGCCCAGTGAGGAAATTATACAGATGGTCTCCACCCATTGAGACTATGTTAGTTCCTTCTCATGTTGTTATAAGTAAACGAGACAGGGTAATTAATAGAGAAAAGAAGCTTCCTTGGCTCATGGTTCTGCAAGCTGTAAAGGAAGTATAGTGACTTTTGTTTCTCTGGAGGCCACAGGAAGTTTCCAATTAGGGCAGAAGGCAAAGAAGGAATAGGCAGTGTCAGATGGGCCAAGCAATAGCAAGTGGGAGATGTGCTACATACTTTTAAACAAACATCACATGACTCACTCACTATAACAAGGATAGCATCAAGGTTTATGGTGCTAAACAATTCATGAGAAACCACCCTCATGATCCAATCAACTCCTAAAAGTCCCCATCTTCAGCATTAGGGATTACAGCTGAACATAAGATTTGGGTGACAACACAGATCCAAACCATATCAGAGACCTTAGCAACAGTTCTTAACACAGTTAAAATCTAACTATAATTTAGATTTTTAGAACAGGTTCTTATCACAAAAGGACCAGAGAGACAGTACATGACTCTGTCCACTGCATGGAGGGAAGAAACTCATAGAGAAGGTATACTAGGGCCTCCTTAGAGACAAACCACAAACAACAGTGAAATCTGAGGAATAAGTCTCATCTAACAAGGGCTCTAGAGATATATCCCATTTACCAGGGGGGCCTAAGATGCAGTCTGTGATACAGGGAGAGATCTGAGAAATAAAAATCACAAGAGTTTATTTTTTGAATCTAAAGAGTTATCTATGGGAAGAGGAATCATAGGGAGCTTTGAAGGCATTGATATTATATTCCATTTTTGCATTGCTATAAAGGAATACCTGAGGCTGGGTAATTTACAGAGAAAAGAGGTTTATTTGGCTCATGGTTCTGCAGGGTATTCAAGAAGCATGGTGTCATATCTCCTTTTGCTAAGGATCTCAGGAAGCTTTCACTTATGGCAGAAGGGGAAGGGGAACCAGCTTGTCACATGGCAAGAGAGGGAGGAAAAGAGAAAGGGGAATGGTTCCACACTCTTTTAAATAACCAGATATCACATGAACGAATAGAGTGAGAACTCACTCAATACTCACCACAGGACACCAAACCATTTATGAAGTAACCAGCCCCATGACCAAATACCTTCTATCATAACCCATCTCCAACACTGGGGATCAAATTCCAACATGAGGTTCAGCAGGGACTTATATGCAAACAATATCAGAAATGTTCTATTTCTTATCCTGACTGGTAAATCCTTATGTGTTTGATGTGTTTGTCTTATTTTTATGCATTATTTATGAATTGCTAATTCTTTACAGCTATAAAATATTTTATAATCAATCAGTTTTTGTTTTAAAAAGGGCATACTGTTGGAATCCTAAAACATGCAAGACAACAAGAAAGAAGGTTACTGATGAGGCTGTTCTAATAATCTAGGTAAAACATTGTGAAAATGTTAATTTTGACTGATATTAGTGATGGATATGGATAGGGAAAAGTAATTAGGAGACAGAAGCAGTGGAACTTAGTGAGCAGAATGGTAAGCACATCAGGCAGAATTCAGTTAGAGAAGAAAACAGAAAATAAAATGATTGAGTATTTTAAAAGCAAAAAGATTTAATACAAACATGAAAAGGCTAAATGTTCATATTTTAGCCTGGACCTTCTGGAAGGACCACAAAAGCAACAGAGAGTTGATCTGCTAAATAAAGTACTGTCTCTGAGGCCACAACCAGAGTTGTATTCAGAAGCAAGCAGTAGCTATTGCTTCACCTGCCTTTCCCCAAAGCTGATGTCCAATAATTAAAAACGAGATCAGTAATTCTACATCTAACAAGTTTTACACCATTGCAATAGAGAAGGGGACATAAAATGCTGCCTCCAGAAAGTATCACATTTCCAAATCTCATTTGTCAACAAGTACTACCCACGGCCACATGAAGATAGTTAATGTTTCATTTTCCTTCCAATTTTTTTGAGTGAAACTAATTAGGGAGACTTAATTCACAAGAAAAAGCCTGAAATTTATAGATGACTTATGCACTAGGATGTTCTTGCATTTATATAAAGAAATACCTGAGACTGGGTAATCTATAAGAAAAAATATTTAATTGCCTTATGATTCTGCAGGCTGTACAGGAAACTTAGCAGCATCTGCTTCTGAGGAGGTCGCAGGAAGCTTTCAATCATGGCAGAAGGAAAAACAAGAGCAGTCACTTCACATGGTGAAAGCAGGAGTAAGCAAGAGACATTAAAGAGGGGAGGTACCACACACTTTTAAATGACCAGAGCCAGAGTTCACTTATCACCAATGGGGTGCACCAGGCCAGTCATGAGGAATCCACTCTCCTGACCCAAACACCTCCCACCAGGCCCCACCTTCTACACTGAGGGTTATATTTCAACAGGAGATGTGGACTGTGACAAATATTCCAACTAAACTTAGAAATGTGTTATTGAGCATGTTAGTCTCTCAAAAGATAACATGGAGTAGAAATTGAGTAAGCCTGATCAAATCAAGTACAACAAAAATATTAAATAATATTAAAGGAGGATGGAACCCAGTGTATCCCAGGCTTCTGTTTTCAGCAACTGTGTAGACAGTCATGCCAGTCAATAAGGAACACAGTTTTATTTTTCACGGGAGACGTTTAAGATGATGATATAACTTAGGATAGTAATTTGACCTGGGGATACAATACCTAGATTGTAACTAAAGTCTCATGAGGCAGATGTGATTACATGGTAAGAAGAAAATAGGCCCTGTGACTTAAAAAAATACCAACAGTTCTGGAGTAAGCAGAAGACAACTATTAGTTATGGAGCAAAGCTAAAATGTGTATTCATACCTATCTCACTCTTTGAACCTCATATTTTTATTGTTAATAAGCTGCTGTTTTTCACTTACATGGCAACATTTTTTATGTATAAAGATAATTCTGATATATATTAAACAATAGATAAGTTTTCAAAACCACTGTAACAAGGTCGTTGGTTTTGTTCATGTAAACACATCAATGCCAGAAACTGAATATTCTATAATAACAAAGGTTGCTGAAAGCTAAGAAGTTAAGATCTTAAATTCTGCCTCGGGGATGACGTAAAGTGATCATTATTTCGAGAGAGAGATCCAAGATGGCTGATCACTAGCAGCTCGGGATTGCAGCTCCCACTGAAAGAGCAGAGAACGAGAGGATGCCACACTTTCAGATCAATTTTTGTTGCTCACACACCAGGAGATTCCCAGCGGAGGAGCCCCACGTGTCGCCAGCGTGACTCTTGAGG
>NW_016107620.1:1676545-1705888 GCF_001604975.1 Cebus imitator
AAAAAGAAAGAAAAGAAAAAAAAAAGTGGATTGGTAGATCTTCCAGCTAACCAGTGTAAAATGGAAGAAACACTGTACCAGAAGCCAATGGTCTGAGTCAGCCCCAACACAACTTATTATCCCTGTGCGCTTTACCATTTCGCCTGTTCTTCAACATTCTCAATTATTTACTCACTTTAAATTTTCTAGATATTCTTAATACATGAAAAAAGAAAATGCAGGATACATAGAGATTAACAAATAAGTCATCTTCGTTAATTATTTTATATGTTTTACTTAAATATTCTAAAGGTAATTTTTTGCTTTTTGGAGTCACATATATTTAGATTATAGTTTATCTCTTTGGAATTATACTCCCTATCCCAAAGTCATCTAATTGACGAAGAATCTCTTCCTCTACTTTTTTCTTCTTTCGTTTCTTTCCTCCATTTGCTTTGCTATGAGTGCTCTAACTACTCCAATACATTCAGATGTACTGGATGAATAAATAAAGATATAAATTTCAGAAGCCTCCATCAGCACAATTCACATTAACAACTACATTTTGGGCCACCTATCTGCCTCTACACTGTATTGTCAATTTCTTGCATCTATGTTTACTTTCTTCTTTTCTCTGTGTGTTCAGCTTTTGGTTGAGAAACTGAGCACAAATTTGATGTATAGAAATACTTGTCAAAAATGTCGCTAAATTGACTTAGAATGCAAATGCAAAGCAACAGAATAAGGAAATAAGTAGTATACAATTATTGAGAAAAGGAATAATTTCTATACTGACCATTAATAGAAGTGGTGAGTATAGAAGACCAGACGATGTCATATGGTAAAAGAGAGAGAGATTTGGAAAAAAGAGGGGAATAAAATTATAAAACCAAAACGGCCAGATAAATATCACCCTTTATCTATTTGAATTTTAGTACTCAAAAGAGAGCTATTTTTATGAATCAAAAGAGAACTAACAAAAAACTGGTGTTTAATTATAAAAACATCCTATCAGACATGTTGCTAGAAATTCTACTCTCCGGGTAATTTGATGTATGATATGAGTAACACCATAAAATAATGTTGACTTTGCCTTCATGGTATTTCCCAAAATCTGTCTACTTATCTGTACTACAATTCCTAAGCCTCTAATCTAAGCTAGTATGATATGTCACATAGAGCCTATGTGACTATGACTTATAGTTGATCTCGCTGTTTCTATTTATTATATCCTACATTATATTCTCCTCACTGCTGCTTGGGTGACCTGTTTTAAAAATTGAATGAACCTTCATAGCCATTGCAGTACATTGAGCTCCATAGAGAGTGTGCTGAAGCAAGTGAGAGCTAAATGGACACTGGGTGACTCTGTGCTTCTCTAATGCAAATAACTAAATGTGGGTGGAGAAGATTTTAAGACACTAAGAAGGAAAACGCCGTCATATGCATTCATTGTGCAAGCTTGCCCTGAGAAGGACAAGAAGTACTTAGACGCTTCAGTAAATTTCTAAGTTCACGGAGAGGTGGAAGATCCTATCTACAAAAGAAAGAGAGAGAAATAAAAAAACATTTGACATTTGAAGACCTGGCAAAAGGCATACAAGGTATGCCTTGTGTCTAAAAGAAATACAAAACGATAGTCCTCCTAAAGGGAGATTAAAAAAAAGAAAAAGTTCAAGGATTCCAATGTGCTCAAGAGGCTTCTTCCAGCTTTTTTTGTTGTTTTGTTTTCAGCATCACCAAAACTAAAAGAGAACACTCTGGTCTATTCATTGGTGATGTCGCAAAGAAACTTGGAGAGAGGTGTAATATCATTGTTGCAGATTGCAAACAACCTTATTTAAGGAGGACTGTGAAGATGAAGAAAGCATATGAAAAAGTAATTGTTGCATACTGAGCTAAAGTTAATTGTTGTGTACTGAGCTTGATGTGGCAAAAATATGGGACAGTCATCAAGGCTGAAAGAACAAGGAAAAAAGGGAGAGGAGGAAAAAGAAGAGAATGAGGAGGATGAGGAAACTGAAGATGATGAAGGTGATGACAAATAAGTAGGTGCTAGTACAGGTTAAATTGTGAAACACTTAACCTCCCTGTGCAAAACTCATGCCTCTTAAGGAAAATAAATGAAATTTAATGTTGTGTAAGATTTATTTTTATACTGTAGAGTGAACATGCTATTAAATGTTCCTTTAGTTTTCTCCGGGTTGAATTTTCATTAGTCACTAACCTTTCCTAATACAGTATGGAAATTTAAAGCAGATTTTTATTTGTGCACAGCACAAATCAGTTATATAGAGAGATGGTAGTTTTTTTTAATTGCCAGTTGTCCTTGATACAGCTTATAGGAAATAGTTGTTCTGTTAACTGAATATTATTCTGTAATTGAAAATAATTGTAACTGTTTCATTGATGTTATATATGATTCCAAATAAATAAAACTGTTTTATTATTGTTGTGTCATTGGTCTGAAATTTTTCTTAAAAAATTTTTTTTTCTTTTATCCACTTATACTTTTAAGCATTCTTCGTGTTGCATATTGCTATCTCTTGGTTAATTTTAATTTGTAATTCCCTAAATTTTAATGATGTAGATTACTTTTACCTGAATTTACTATGAATATATTTTATTTGGCTAAGTTTATGTTCAAATAGTTTGCTTATTTTTCATTCTTGTCGCAATATTTATGTTCTTATTATTTAGGGTTTATCATTCTGAATTCAAATCCTTTATCAGATAGGCACTTTGCAAATATTTTTCCCCAGTCTAATCCTTGACTTTTTTTTTAAGTACCCTTTATTCTTTGGAATAGTGTCTTGATTTTTTATTCACATACCAGTGTTGATTTTGTAAAGTAAGCAGCTGTTAACAGCAATGTTATTGGCAATCGTTGCTCACTTTACAAAAGTTACCAAGAGAATCAGCTTTGCATACACCAGCAAAGGTTTTCTCCATTCAGTTGCACTAATAAAATAGGTTGACTATGTGGACTTTGTAATAGTTGATTTACTTGTGCAAGTTTCAAACATGCCAGCAGAAATGAAAACTGACAAATATTGTCCAAAGTACTTCTCAAACTCACAGGTTCCATAACTCAACATACTTCATACTGCCTTGGATATTATCATCTGTAAAAACTTATCCTTAACTCTACCTTAGTTATAAAAGAACAGAAGTAGTACAAAGAAGACAAGCAACTGAGAAAGGGTGGGTGAATATTTATCAGGCCAATATTTCCTAACCCACAGACACCTGTGAAATTCAGTCAGCCAGGCTCTTAATTAAAACCTTAATTTTCCCTGAAAATCCATTGAATTAATGCATTATTAACAAAGCCCTTAAGTTACTATATAGGTAAAAATAATTGCAATTACATAGAAGAAATGTAAGCATGCAAGAAAATGTTTCTATTAAATTTAATTGGACAATTAATATGTTGTTATATTTGAAAATATCTGATATTTGTAAATCTTTTAAAAAGGGCCATCAAAAAATGCTTCCTCCACAGAGATAGTCACTGTTTTCTTCTTAGTTTAGGTAGACTTCACATCTTTGCTGTACTGAAATTTTCACACAAAGATCATGGTGTTTATTAATTTTTCAGTTCATCTATAAATTTGTATAATTACATATCTAAAATTTGTGTATATTTCTTGTTAGTTTGCTTTCTAATCATTTAAAATGTTTGGTTTTGTTATTAATAGGTCAGTTTTTAAATTATATCTGAATATGAATGCAACTGATTTTTACACTTTTTTGCACAACTCTGTCAATACATAACTGACTTTTCACATTGCTTTTGAGTATTTTACTGTTTCTCGTTATTCCCAATAGTTTGTCAACTGATTTTTTATTTCCAATTATATCTCTTGTTTTCTAAATCCATCATTCTTTCTCATCTTATTGAGTTGGCTAAGGCTAGACAGCCAAGGTTGAATAATAGCAGTGATAATACGTATTTTAGTCTTGCTCCTTTTTTAACGAGCATTTTCTAATGTATTATTTATTACTGAGCAAAAATTTTTTAGATCTTATTTATAAGCTAAAATCAGTCATGTTCCAAGTTTTTTTTGTTTTCTTTAATTTTTGATTTTGCAGTAGTATTAAATTTTATCAAATTCCCTTTGGAGAAAGATATTTATTGATATAATTTCATTATTTTTATTTAACACTTTTTCTAGTCAAGTACATGGAAACTTTTTCTACGTTTAACTTAGCTCTATATTCTTCAATAAATCTCATTTGGTTATGATATATTTTAATGCATTGCTTGATTTAATTCATTAATATTTCAACTGGAATGTCTGTATTCAGAATTATAAGTTACTTAGACAATAGGTACTCTTTTCTTAATATCATTTAGTACATTCACAGTGTTATGCCATCAGCAACTATAGGAAGTTCCAAAATGTTTTCATCACTCTCTCTCTCTATATATATATATATGTGTGTGTGTGTGTGTGTGTGTGTGTGTGTATATATGTGTGTGTGTGTGTATATATATATATATACCCATTATGGGCATTCATCATTTTCCTTTTTCCTATCCCCCGGCATCCACTAAACTGCTTTCCTAGTCTGTATATTTATTTAATTCTGAATACTTTATGTAAATAGAGTCATACGATATGTGACCTTTTGTGTCTACCTTTGTTCTCTTAACATGTCTTTGAGGTTTATCCATGATGGAGCATTTATCAGTACTTCATTTCTTTTTATGGATAAATTATATTTTATGCACTTATCTGTTAACAGACTTTCTGGTTGTCTCCCTTTTTTGGCTGTTGTGAATAGCAATACTATAAACATTTGTGCACAAGTGTATGTTTGGGAACTTGTTTTCAGTTCTTTTGAATATGAGCCTAAAAGTGAAATTGCTGGGTTATATAATTCCACATTTAACTACTTGAAAAAATATCAAATGTTCCACAGTGGTTGAATCATTTAACCATCACCAGCAACACATGAGAGTTTCAGTTTCTCCATATTCTCCCTAACACTTGTTAGTTTTAATTTTTTTGATATAACTATCCAAGTGGGTATGAAGAAGTATCTCACTGTGGTTTTTATTTGCATTTTTATACTAAATAATGATTCAAACAGCTTCTAAGGTGCTATTGGTTATTTTCATATATTCTTTGGAGAAATGTTTATTCAAATCTATTGTTTATTTTTTAAAAAAATATTTTTTGTAGAGATGAGGACTTGTGATGTTGTCCAGGCTGGTTTTGAACTCCTAGCCTCAAGAAATCCTCCAATCTTGGCTTCCTAAAGTTCTGGAATTACAAGCATGAGCAACTGTACCAAACCTCTTTGTTCACTTCTTAAATTGAGTCATCTGTATTTTTATTGTTGAGTTTTTGTACAAGTTCTCTATATATCTGAATATATGATGTGCAAATACTTGTATCATTCTTTATGTCTTTCTGCTCTCTTGAGAGTGTTCCTTAATGCACAAGAGATTTTTTTTTCATTTTGATAAAGCTCAATGTGCTTGTTTTTCTTCCTTTTGTTGCTTTTGAATTCAGCATCAAATCTAAGAATTAATTATGAAATCCAAAGCTATGAAGATTTACCTCTATATATTCTTCTAAGAGTTTTATACTGTTAGCTCTTATTTTAGGTCATTGGCCCATTCTAAGTTAATTTTTATACATAGTATAAGTTATGGATCCAACTTTGGCCTTTTACATTTCACTATATATCTATTTTCCAAGCACCATTTGCTGAAGGGACTATTTTTTTTTTCCATCAAATGATTTTAGTGCTTTGTTGAAAAATCAATCAAGCAAAAATGTGATAATTTATTTCTAGATTCTCATTTCTATTCTGTGGCTTTTATATCTCCTTTTGCCAATATCACACTGCTTTTTTCACTATTGTTTCATAGGAAGTTTTGAAATTGGCAAGCGAACAGCTTTGTTATTGTTTTTTCAATATTATTTTGGTTACTGAAGGCCCTTGGCAATTTTATATTAGTTTGAGGTTTGTTGTTTCTTCCTTTCTACAAAAAAGGCCGTTGATATTTTGAGAAATGTTGCCACCTAGGTTCGCAACTCTCTATTTTTTATCATTAGGCTCCAAGAGCAGAAGTGGTCTTTACTCATTTGGGCATTTTGTAAAATTGAGATAAGAGAAAACATTATCTCATACTCTGAGTCTTCTGTTAGGTAGCAATGTCATATTAGTTAATCTCATTGCATAGGCTATTTTAAAAAAAATTATTTGCTCTCACCTCCTCATTTCTCCTTCTCTCCAATTATCATTTAGTTTTACCCAAACATTCTCGCCTTTGAAAGAAACATTAGCTGTGACCACTGAACTTGTCCAGGTTACCAGCAGCAATGCTAGTCTAACAAGTTCTACCTCCATAGTCCATTTCCATTCCTCATGAGGTTATTTACATATCTACCAAAATAGTCAGCTACTCTGATGGAACATTCAGAGAGAAAAAAAAAAATCAGCAAGAAATACCTCACTTGAACAACACTCTAGACAAAACTGACCTACCAGTAAAAAATTTGATTTCTTTCAATAGAAGAAGAATGCACATTCTTGTTAAATGTACACAAAATATTCTCCAAGACATATCACATGTTATGTACCAAAAAATGTCAAAACAAATTTGAGAAGAAGAAAATAATTATAAATATCTTTTCAGACAATGATAGAACAAAAATAGAAGGTAGTAAAGTGAGAAAATTTTTAAAAATTATAAATATGTTGAAAAAAGACAGCATTCTTTTGAATTTGGTCAAACAAAAATCAAAAGGTTATTTTAAAAATATCTTGAAACAAATAAAAACACAGCTTACCAAAATGTATGGGATGCATCAAAAGCAATACTAACAGGAAAGTTTATAGTAATAAGTGTCTACATTTAAGAAGCAAGCAAGCAAGCAAGCAAGAAAAAAAGATTTAAACTAAACATCCTATATTTACACCTCGAGGAACTAGAAAGAAAAGAGCAAACTGAGTACAAAGTTAATAGAAAGAAGTATATAANGGTAAATTGTAATTTTCTTTAAAGCAATAGGCATATTTTATTTTTCTATCTTTATTTTCATACATCACACACTGAAAATGCTGAATTAAATGTTCGAGTAGACATAAATTAATAAAAGAATTAGAAACAATAGAAATAAATTAATAAAACTGAGTTGGCTTTTTGGAAAAACTAAAATCAGAAAACTTTCATTTACACAAAAGAGAAAAAATTCCAGTAAATAAAATTAGATATTTTTCAAAATAAATTACAATAAATGGCTCAAGAAAAAAAATCATAAAATATTTCTGTGAATAATTATATAACAACACATTAAATCATCTAGAGAAAGTGGATAAATATCCAGACACATGAAAACTACTGAACACTCCAATAACAAATAAACTTTAATTAGTAATTTAAAACCTTCCAACAAAGAAAAGTCAAAGATGAGATGGTTTTACAGCTGAATTCTATAAACATTCAAAGAAGAATTAATATGAATCTCTTAAAAAATTTTCCAAAATAATTTAAGAAAAACTTTCAAACTTACTTTTTGATGTCAGCATCATCCTGATACAAAAAGAAGACAAACAAGCCATGATAAAATAAAACTACAGGCTAACATCTCTGATGAATATACATCTAGAAATTTTAATAAAATCCAAAAAAACCAAATTCAACTGCACATCAATAAGATTATACATTATAACCAAGTGAGATTTACCCTTGGAATGAAGGTTAGGTAAACATACATAAATTAATCAATGTGATACACCACATTAACAGAATCTAAGATACAAAACGTATCATCTTCTCAATAGATATAGAAGAAAGCACTTGACAAAGTTCAACATCTATTCATTAAAAAAAAAAAAAAACTCACCAAAGCAGATAATGAAAGAACTTTCCTCAACATAATAAAGACGATTTATGAAAACCCAAAGCTAACTTTATAATCAATAAAGGGACACTGTACATTTTCACTCTTAGATTCAATGCAAGGCAGGAATGCCCACTCTTGCCATTTTTATTCAACATAGTACTGGAAGTCCTAGCTCAAGGAATTGGGCAAGAAAAATAAATAAAAGACATCCATATTGGAGAGGAGAAGTACAATTTTTACTGTTTGCATATTCCCTAATTCTATATTTAGAGAAGCCTAAAAACTCCATTTTAAAATCTCGACCATACTAATAAATGGATTCAGTAAAGTTGCAAGATTCAGAATCATCATACAAGTCAATAGAGGTTTTTTTTTTACACCAGAAACTAACTATCCAAAAGGAAATCAAGCAAATAATCCCACTTATAAGAGCATTATACAAAATAATAAAAACTGAAGAATAAATTTAAACAAAAATATGAAAGATTTGTACACCAAAAACCATAGATCACTGATGAAGGAAATTAAGGAAGACAGAAATAATTAGAAAGATAGCCTATGATCATAAATTCTATGATCATAAATTAGAGCAATTAATACTGTTAAAATGTCCATACTGCTCAATACAATTTACGGATTAAATTTGATATTCATCAAAATTCAAATGACACTTTTGGCAGAAAAATAAAATAAAATTTTCAAAGTTGTATGGAACCACATAAGTCCCTAAGTAGCCAAAGCAATCTTGGGGAAAAAAAAAATTGGAGGCATCACATTTTCTGATTCCAGTTTATATTACAAAACAGTAGTAATGATACTAATAAAAAAAAAAGTAGTGGAACAGAAAAGTGAACCCAGAAATAGATCCACACATGTATAATCAACAAACCTCAACAAAAGTGCCAAGAATACACAACAGAAAAATGATAGTCTCTCCAATATGGTACTTGCAAAACTGAATATCAATATGCCAAAGAATAAAATTGAATGCTTATCTTATGCAATATAAACAAATACAAATTGATTAAATATTTAAAAGTAATACTTGAAATCCTGGCACTTCTGGAGAAAAACATGGAGGAAAATCTCCATGATATTGTTCTTGTTGATAATTTTTGGGTGGAGTATAATGCCAAAAGCACAGGCAACAAAAGCAATAATAATAATAAGAAGAAGTATGTGAGACTATCTCAAAGTAAAAAGTTTATGCACATACAAGAAAACAATTAACAAAATGAAAAGGGAACCTATAAACTGGGAGAAAATATTTGCCAACCATATATCTTATAAGGGGCTAATAAAGAAAATATGTAAGGAACTTAATGCCATTCAATCACAATAGACAAACAAACAAAGCAGATAAAAATGTGGGCGAAAAACCTGAACGGATACTTTTCCAAATAAAACATACAAATGATCAACAGATATATAAAAATGTTCTCAAAAACACTAATCATCAGAAATATGTTAGTCGAGACCACAATAAGGTCTGGGTGTGGTAGCTCATGCCTGTAATCCCAAGCAATTTGAGAGGCCAAGGCAAGGGGATTGCTTGAAGTTTAAAACCAACTTGGGAATCAGTGAGATTCCATCTCTACATAAAATTAACATTTAAAAAAATGCTAAAAACCATAGTGAGATATTACCTCATATCTGTTATGATAGCTATTATAAAAAAGACAACGGATAAGTTTGGCAAGGATGCAGATAAAAGGGAATGCTTTTACATTGTTGGTGGGAGTATAAATTGACACAGCCATTAGAGAAAACAGTCATAGGTTACTCAAAAAGTTAAAAGTAGAACTAACATATGATCTGGTAATCCCATTTTTGAATATATATCTAAAGGAAACGAAATTAGTGTCTGGAAAAGGTATCTGTTTCTTCATGTCCGTTGCGGCATTATTCCCAATATAAAAGGTATGGAAACAATCTATGTATCCAACAGATGAATGGGCAAAAGAAATTATAGGTATATAACTGTATAAATACAGAAATAAGGAAATGCTAACATTTGTGGCAACATGGCTGAAATTGGAGGACATTATACTAAGTGAAATAAACAAAATAGAGAATAAAAAAATACTCCATAATCTCACTTACATGTTAAATCTAAAGAGTTGAATTCATGAAAGCAGGGAGTTGAATGTTGGCCTTCAGGGGCCTGTGAGTGGGAAGTAATAAGGAGATGTGAATAAAAGCGTACAAATTTTAGTTATATAAGATGAGTGAGTTCTGTAAATCTATTTTACAGCATGGTTACTATAATCAATAACACTCTATTGTATACCTGAAATTTAGTAAGAGAATAGAACGTCGGTGTTTCACCACAGAAACAAACGGTAACTATATGCAGTAATGGATATGCTTGACTGCAGTAGTCATTTCCCAAAGTATATATATATATATTTATATGAAACCTGTAAGGGTAGCCGAGAGAAAGGAGAATAGATCCAAAGTCAGGCACGAAAGTTTTATTAACCCATCAAGCTGCTCCATGACAGTTAGAGGAGGCAATCCCAAGCTTACAAGACAAGGGTTTTTATGGGGTGAGAGGGCTATAAGGGGGTGTCAGGTAACAGGCAAAGAGATAGTTTGTTAAATTGTAACAGACCTACAATACATCATCCTGTGACTTTTGTGGTGGCAGTCTTTTTTGAAAAAAAGACAGGAACCAGGATTTTTTATAGATATGCGTCTAACAGTAATTTACAAGTATGGATAACCAATATATGTTTTCCTTGTCCTCCCTGGAGCTTCCCCCCTGCTGCACCAATAGCTGTAATTCGGCTTTGTTTAATTGCAGCCGTCTGGCAGCTGTGATGCGACACCTAGGTAGGGGTTTAGGAATGCAGCTGCAGAGCAATCAGAGGGGGGTGGGGTCCGCCTGCGTGGAGGGAGTTTTCTGAGACAGCATGGCTCTTCCGTAACAAAAACATCAAATTATATTTTAATAAAGCTGTTACTTTAAAATTACAGGTAAAGAAATAGTGTGCTATCTTAACCTCTAAGAAATACAGCTATATTCCCTGTGAAACCCCAATTTTTCCAGATGGAGGAAGGTATAATCCACCCTATAAGAACCTTAGGAATTCTGACATGAAAATTTAAAAATACATTTATAGTTCTCTGATTAGGTGCCATCCCTAATTCCTGAACCACAGTTGTAGCTTTGGACCACTATATTCAAGTACATAGGAAAAAAAAGAGAGTTGAAAGTGATATGGGTAAAAATATCATAGTCATAACAACATCCTCACCATGCCCTCTCCATGGCAAAATTTGTATTGTCATACCAGTATCCTAGCTCACTTCGTTTTGCCAAGGTTTTCCAGAAAAGTAGAGGAATTTATCTAATGCGAATCCTTCCCTAATTTAATTTAATTTTTTTTTTTTTTTTGGTAGAGATGGGAGCTTAGTCTGTTGCACAGGCTGCTCTTGAACTCCTGGGCTCAAAGGATCCTACCACACTGGCCTCTCAAAGGGCTGGGACTACAGGCATGAGTCACTGAAGCTAGTTTTCACTGTGATTTTCAGTGTGAACAATATTTATGAAGAATTCATGTATGTATCTTCCATTTTAGACAGAAAATATTTCAATTGCCCATTGTAATTCAATCTCAAACCATTATTTTGAGAATAATATACAGTATGTTTCCATTTAAGGTAACTTTTTGCTCATTGTTGGACATTATAAACTGGAAAATATGCCTCTTGCCATGAAAAACAAAACTAGTAATCCAAATTGGAACAAAACTTCTGTTCCATGCATTTTGTATTTTGAGTATTTGCATCTGCCACTGGACATCCGAAGCTATGTCCAGAGTAAGGGTCTATTCCTGTCAAGACCCATTTATAATGCTACATTACTATTGACCTTGGTCCAGTGTAATTCACTTACTATTTGTGGGATATTGCTGCCAGAGAATCTGCCTCTTAGACATCCAAACTCTGTTTCTTTTCTTCACAGACAAAACAATTCCTGTTGGCATTTTGTGCCTCAGAGGGTGCAGTAAATATATATCTAGATTTGGCTCACCTCTGGCATTGCTTCAAGACTCTAATGTCCATTCATTTTATGAACCCAAGTGGCCACATCAAACAAACATACCAACATACCTACTTGTTGATTCCAATGACTTTCTGATTTTGAAAGGTGTTTTATTTTTTTCTGATGAGCATTGGCATATCATAGGTTAATGTGCCTTTTAAATTCCCATAGTTGTTTCCATAGGGCTATGCTCCATATTTTCATCCCTATTATGGTCCAGTTTTTTTTTTTTCCCCATCTATCTGATGATATGCTGGGCCATTGGCCACCAGTCAATAAAAACCCAAACATATAAGGTGATAAAGTTTGTATATTTGTTCCCCCCAAATTTCATGTTTAATTGTAATCCCCAGTATTGGAGGTAGGGCCTGGTGGGAGCTGTTTGGATTGAAAAGGACATATTACTCATGAATTAGTTCTGTCTTTATGATAGTGAGTTCTTATGAGATCATGTCATTTAAATGTGTGTGACACTTCCCTACTACTGTCTCACTTCGCTCTTGTTCCTGCTTTTAGCATGTAGCATGTCTGCTCCCTCTTTGCCTTTCAACATGAGTGTGAGCTTCCTGAGGCCTCCCCGGAAGCTGACTCCATTCTAACTACTGGAAGATAAGGAGTGTGGGGGCCAAAAGGGCCCCCCTAAGAATTCTCTAAAGTATAACTAACATGAAGCAGACTGATTAATTGGAGAAAAGGCATATAAAATTAACTAACATGTACACATGGAACCCTTCTTTTTTGGAGGCAGGGTCTTGCTGTCCCACAGGCTGGAGTTCAGTGGAGCAATCATAGCTCACTGTAGCCTTGACCTCCTGGGCTCCAGCAATCCTCCTGTCTCAGCACCCCAAGTAGGTGGGAATATGGGCATGCACCACCACTTCTGCCTATTTTCTTTTTTTAAAACTTTTGTAGAGATGTGTTCCCCCATGTTGCCCATATATGTGTGTATATATAACATATATTATATATGTGTGTATATATTATATACATATACATATATATGTATATATATATATATATATATATATATTGCTAAAAGCCCTCTAAAGCCCAGACAAGAATTTTTGCCTGCATATACCTATATGAATTTGGTTAATTTATCTCTTCTCAAGGTCCTCAAATAACAAGGTTTATGAGCCTACCCAAAAGTGGAACTTTTAATTTATCACAGTTCAGGAAACCTGTCAAGGAAATGTGTACAAGGTCCAAGACCAACGCTTCCAAGGGACTTTTATCAGTTCTATAAAGTCAATATCAATTCCTCAAAGTAGTCAGAACTGAAACTATGCCAGTCCATTTAAAGTCTTGGTAAAATAACCAGGGTCTCCAATGGTTTCCTGTAGAAAAGAAAACAAATTCTTAATAAACTCATGTAAATAACTATATCGACATTATATTGACATAGATTAAAAATACTCATAAATAGTTTTAAAATCCTGGAGAAATCAGGTAAAAAATAGGATTCAAATTTCGCTCATAGTAGCATACTTTACTCAATTGTTAGAATCTCCAAATATCTCAAAGAAAAAAAAGCTTTCTTGAATCTGAAACACAAACAAAATGAATCAACAATGTTTCAAACAAAAATGTTGTAAAAATTATTTAACCAAAGTCTGGACTAGTAAATTACATAATATTATTTTCATTTTCTATTAGTTCAGTCCATGCAATTAAGTCCTGTGTTACTCAACATTTGGCCAATAATCATCATGCACACATCACCTTTCCAATGAAATTATTGTAAGTTTTTTCTCTTATCTAGTGGCACAATCTTTAAAGTTATCAGAAACCTGCTTTCAAGAGTACCTGTCAGAATCCTTTTCATGAATTCCCCTAAAGAAGCAAGGTTTGGGCTGCAACTAATCATAAACCACTTTTTTGGGGAAAAATCAAAGTAAAGCAATAATAGTTGGTTGCCAATAAAAGTCTTATAACAGTTACAGTTAAAGACACAATTAAAAAGGAAATTTTGCTATTTCTACGGGACAAAGCAATTTAACATATACTAAGGCATAAGAATTTTAGGGATGTCACACAATTTTGGAACAGATGTTAACTACACATTTATATAAATATAATTCACAGAAAGTTAAACTCCATTTCATGTTTGACAATGCTTCCTGAATGATTTGACATATTAAATAAGCCGTATATGGCTCTCTTGGACTTCAGGAACACTCACATCCAAAAACAAATAATTTGAGGTCAAAAGACAATATAGAAGTTGAAATTTTGATTTAAAAATTATAATATCTGAGATTTAAAACACTTAATATCAAAAAATTGGGTTACATGTTACTGTAAAATTAGTCATTCACTGAGCCAAAATTCAAAGACTTAAAAAGAAAAAAAGAAAACCTTTATTTATTGGTAGAAAGGAGTCAATTTTCAAAAAAATAAGAGCTGATCAAGATGGTAGGAAGCCAGCTGAATCTGTCTCTCTCTCTCCAACTTTATCTTTTTTTTTTTTTTTTTGCAGTTTACTGAAAAGGTACACAAAATTTTTTATTATCACTTATTAATACTACATTAAGATTTTATTCAAAGGGTAAAACCAAATTCTACCTTTGCATTAGTATATAAATGCTAATGCTAGTTTTTATAAAATCTCATAAAACAAATTTATACAATATCAGTTTGAACAAAAGTTAAGACTATCATAAACCTTTATAAGCTTTTATAATTTTTCCAGTTCTTTCTTTACTAACTTTGTATATCTATTCATTTTTAACCATCACTATTTCTCCAATTAAAAAATAATCCTTTAAAACCTCTTTCCTTTCCCTGAAAAAAAATTTCCCATGCATTTTTATAAACTTTTTAACCAAAACACATCTAACTTTTAAAATTTGCTTTGTATACATAATTGTTTCTGTTATATTTGGCAGTTTTAACAGCATTTATTTGTTACAGTATTAACTCTAAGTGGTTCTTGTTTTTCGTGAAAAACCTAAGAGGTAAGAAATTGTAATTACATGTCACATGCAGAGCACAGGACAAAGGACAGAGCTGCAGATAATACCTGATCCTTCACAGCATAGATAGGAGGCACAAATAGGCCAGGGACAATTCCACATGTCCCCTGGCACTTCTATGACAATTTGTGTAGATCCTAGAATGTAATGGCTCTTAGATGGACAAGTTAAAGAATTAGCAAAAATGTCACAGAAGTAGTTTATGACCTTAAAATAGCAAAACAGCATCTGATCTGCCTGACCAATTTAGATCAAATGTCTGTGTTAAATTTTGAAGATATTTATTTTTATTTTACCAATAGTTTTAAAACAATCTTTATTCACCAAAGATTACTAAAGTCACATGAACTAAAAGGCATTTAAGTTAAAGATTCTATTTTTTCTGGTAAAATATTTGATTTAAGTACTTAGATTTTTCTTTGAGCCAATTTATTAGAACTCTTTCATACATTTTGATAGTGAAACATCACATATACATAACATGTATAAACATATAGACATGAAAACACACAGAAGCAGATGTTACAGATTTATAAGGTTCTTTATTTGTCAATTTTTAAATAATTTTTTTATTTGCTGTTTTCATTACCTGTTTTATTGCCCTAGGCAATTATTAGCTAGACTACCCTAATTTTTGTGTTTTTAAAGCATAACTCTTAGGTGAGACAAGGTAGAAAATGTACATCTCAAAGCATGTAGAGTGACAGAATGTAAGCCTTTTAAAGATGTTTGGGTGGGTTATAGGATGATTTTAAAGTGGATTCCAAGGTAACATAAAATCATAGAAATTTATCATAAGATTTTATAAAAAGAACAGTTTAATTCACATAGTTTTCAATTTAATTTCTATGTTACAACTGGTTCACTGATTACAAAGCCATTATATACACCAAGGTCAAGTTTTTTAATAATACAAAGTAATTTCTCGGACCACCCGCCCTCCACACACACACACACAAAAGCTAAAGAGACAAGGTAATGTAATCCAAAAGAGACTAAAGATGATAAAAAATGAAAAATAAATAAACAAAAATAAATATTAATGAGAGAACAGTTTTCAAGAAAGAAAGTGAGCAAAGATACCAACCACATCATTTTTTAAAAGTTTCAGCCAATTAAAAAAAATTCCCCCAACGGGATCTAAAAAGATAAAATATATAAAGGCCTTTTACATTGTTAAGTAAAGTTTAGCTTAAAGTTGCTTCCTTACATATTTTAAGTCCAGCCTAAATTATTTTCTGTACATTGTGAACTATAGCAAGTGGAGGTGTAAACAGACCACAGGCCACACCTGTGCCAATCACTGAGTTTTGGCCAATCATATGTAGCGAGCTATTTGAACCATGTTCAAATAAGGAAATATCAAACTATATCCAACCCAGTTGTTCCTGTACCTCACTCCCACTTTCTGTACATCGCTATTCTTTTTCTATTTGTAAATCTTCTTTCACCACCTGTCTGCTCTGGAGTCTCTGAGCCTACCCTGGCTCAGAAGGCTGTTGGATTCATAAACTTTTCACTACAAAATTAATTTTTTAAAATTTAATTCAGCTGAACATTTCTTTTATCAGACGGTGTCAAAAGCAGGGTCCGAAGTAAAATTTCCCACAAACCCTAGGAGTTCAGGGTGACTAAAATGAGGTAGCTGCAGGACCCATTGCGTCCATGATCTCTTAGAGCAGCTGGGGATTATGGTAAGTTCTTGCTGAGATTTCAGAGCTCTACAGATTTGTGTTTTGAGCTGTTCAAATTTCTTTGAGCAAATATCTGATCCAAACTGGGTTTAGAAGTTGCAACAGAAACTGGCCTGGGTCCAAGGTTGAATTAGATCCAGTAATTAACTGCCTTGGCTCCAGTTAGAGTCCTCTTACATCTGACTGGGTCAGAAAGAAAGTGGTAATAAGTGATAATATTTTAGGAAGTGTGGTATTTGGCTTTTGAAAATTCACAGGGATTTTTATGTTCTACCCGTCTGTTTCATTTTTACTATATGCTTAGGTAGGAAAAAAAATCACTGGCTATGTTAATCAAGGGAACCTGAGAGCAAAGCTAATACCTTAGGTAAAAATGGGATCCTTAATTTCCAAAGAGATGAGTTTTTTTTTCGTGGCTCATACATGCAGAAGTGTTAGGCCCCAGAAGCACCAAAGCCTCACAGAAATAGCAAAATCTTACTAAAGATCACTTAGAGTGGAACGCTCCAAATGAACAAAACGGCACTGAAGTGCATTTGGAAATGAGAGTTCCCACATGAGTCCTATCTAGAGATGACTCTTGATATGCAGAAGCTTCTAAAAAGATTTTAGCACTTTTATTTAAAGAGTTTATGAAAGGCAAATAAAAAGCTAAGTGACTAATTGATTAAATAAATCCAGTCTACTAACCTTTTAGCTTAGTTGCTATCCTCATCCAAAGGAAATAGACTGCAGCACTAATTGGAAGACTTAGGTTAAGTAATGGGGTACATTATGCATGGGTAAAAGATGGAATTGGGTTAGAGACCATCCCCTCAATAAAGTCTCTGTTAAAAATAGATTTGGAACTATGGGATGTTAACTGCTATTCTCTTTGGATTAATCTGCCTTTTATGTTTTTCTGACAGCTAGGGTGAAAGGATTAGGCATAAAAGGGACCATGGAACATGGGGAACTTTTTCTATTAAAAAATGAAATCTTGAGAGCAGATGTGATTGCTGGAAAAGATCCCTTTGTGACCGACAAGCAGCTGCCTGAACTTTTGATTCAGTATTGCTGCATTGGATGGGTCTTTCTTTGGCCTCCCTGAGCTCCTTGCCTTTCCCACCCTACCACAGGCAATGCTTTTTTTTTTTTTCTCTCCTTTCCCTTTTCTATCTTTTCTGTTACTCATGGCGGCCACCTTGCCCAGAGACCATATGTTAAATCCCCTTCACAATGGCAAAGACTTAGAATCAATCCAAATGCCCATAAACCAGAGACTGGATAAAGAAAATGTGGCAAATATATACCATGGAATACTATGCAGCCATAAAAAAAGATGGGTTCATGTCGTTAGCAGAGACATGGATGAATCTGGAAAGGATCATTCTCAGCAAACTGGCACAAGAACAGAAAATCAAACACTGCATGTTCTCACTCATAAGTGGGAGTTGAACAGAGAGAACACATGGACACAGGGAGGGGAACATCAAACCATGGGGCCTGTCAGTGGGTGGGGGACTAGGGGAGGGATAGGGTTAGAAGAAATACCTAATGTAGATGACGGGGTGATGGATGCAGCCAATCACCATGGCATGTGTATACCTACGTAACAAGCCTACATGATCTACACATGTACCCCAGGACTTAATATAATAATAAAACTAAGTTAATTTTTAAAAAAATCTTCTGGTGGGAGGTTGGATTAAACATGACAGGGTCACACTGGGGGCAAGTTTGAGCCTTGCCAATTTGATATTGGGTGCAGAGCAGAGTGGCTAATCTTTGTAATTCATCACATGTATTTTACTGTGGCCGAAACTGAAAATGTTAATTTGGTTACCCCATGCCGCCCTTTGGACAGCATCTTACAAAATTGAGAGGGTTTTGCCTGTGGCTTCATGAAACAGAAAAAAATATATATATATTTTATGTTGTAGCTTGGCCTCTAGAGCTTTAGTTGTGGCTGCTCAGGAAGGGGCAGGTGAGAAGCTTGGCATGCCGGCAAAAGGGTAAGAATTTCTTACCAGTCAGACTTCTGGCCTCTTTCTCTCTGTGCAAACTGGTTGAGTGAATGGTAAAAACAAATCACTGTTTATCTCCCCTGTAAAGTTTTGATTAATGTGAAAAAGAATTCTGAGGCTATTTTTAAGCTATAGCATATCTGGTGTGCTTTGTGTGTCTTTCTGTATGGTTCTGTCATAAAGAAAATACCTTAAGACAGAATACAGTTCATATATTTTGTAGGGACATGGATGAACCTGGAAACCATCATTCTCAGCAAACTGATGCAAGAACAGAAAATCAAACACTGCATGTTCTCACTCATAGGTGGGTGTTGAACAATGAGAACACATGGACGCAGGGAGGGGAGCATCACACACTGGGGTCTATGAGGGGGAACTAGGGGAGGGACAGCGGGGGGTGGGGAGTTGCGGAGGGATAACATGGGGAGAAATGCCAGATATAGGTGATGGGGAGGTAGGCAGCAAACCATATTGCCATGTATGTACCTATGCAACAATCTTGCATTTTCTTCACATGTACCCTAAAACCAAAAACACAATAAAATATATATATTTTTTAAAATGGCTTACCACCTTTTTGAAGATACCTCATACACTCCTGGTTGAGTCAGAACCTTAGTTGAGCCTTGATTGTTTCACTTCCGAGGTTACTTTTGGTGAAGTTAAAAAGCCAGAAATATTGACCATTTGGCCTAGGTAAAGTAGTATAATAAAGAATTTAAAGGGACAGTTTCTTACAGAGTGCTATGGTTAAAAGTCGACTTAATTAACAGTGGATATACAAGCTATATGTGTATTTAAAACGCCTTTATGGTTTTTTTTTCCCCCTTGTTGAATTTTATTTTTGTGAAGAAAAAAAGGGTTTATTTTCTTCTCAGTCAACTGAGTTTTTTTCTCCATTTTGTCTTTTTGCTACTCAATGTACACAAGAGAGGACCTAACATAACTTCTAATAACCTGGGACTCCTTGGGAAAAACAGAGAAGGCTCCATCAATCCCATTTCAGGATAAATCTGTTTTCCTCTTCGAACTCCAAGAATTGAAAGTGGATAGATCTCTCTCAAAATCTAAGGCTGTTTTGTTTGGCATTGTGTTATTTCATGGTTTTGAGGTTTGGGGATATTAGAAAATACTTTGCATTATAAGTAGGGAAAAAATACACTTTTAGAGATGGCTAATGGCAGTTATGGGGGATACTCAGCTCCTTGAGCTTTTGGATTAGAGATGCATGCTCTTGGCCACTTAGAAGGTATGAAGATGCATGGTAATAGCATTACACTTTCTTCTCCCATAGCATTTCCTAATTTTGAGAATCCAGGATGTGATGTAAAATGGGGCTATTAATTTTGGAGATCTTTGTCTTCCAGCTATGCCTGCTTATCAAGCCCCAGGAACTGCAGGATTTTCCTGGCCCTGTTCCCTGAAGAACTTCACCGTGACACCAATAATCCAAATAAGAAACTTAAAAAATGGCAAATAAAAAATCTCACAACTTCTGGATCTTCATCTGTCTGTCTGTGTAGTTAAATATCTGTTGTATATGTGATATTTATATTAAAAAGCTCTAATTAATTGGCTTAAAGAAAAATAAGCACTTAAATCAAGTATTTTGAAAGATAAATTAAAACTGTAATATCATTTAGTTCATGTGACTTTAGTAATTTTTGGGAAATGAAAGCAATTTTAAAAAGAGTATTGGCACAATGAAAACATTTGGTCTAAGGCAAGTCAGATATTAGGTTTGCTAAATGCTTTAAGGTCATAAACTGCTTCTTTCACTTTTGAGAATTGTTCAGCTTGCCGCCAGATAAGGCCTGGGGACATGTGGAGTTAGCCATCACCCTAGCTATAATGAAAAGAGTCAGACCTTATCTGCATTTTTGTATGTTATTATAGGCTCCAAAACTAGTAACTAATTAAAATCACTTACCAGGTTTTTCACCAAAAATTGAAATTCTAAGAGGTAACATTGTACCATGTAATAGAGACTACTGAAAAACAGTTTTCCATGCAACATGTATAAGGAAAGCAAAAGGTGTTTTTAGTGAAAGATTATAAGAAGGCATAAGAATGTAAATATTTGCCTACTTTAGAGAATTAAAGGATTGTTTTAAATTAGATAGGATACAGCTAAAGATTTGAGCAAGTTATGAAAGGTTTGTGAAATAGTAATTGTAAAAGGGATTCTGTGTATGAACATATTGGCTGAATTTAAGGGGCTAAAATTCAGGGGTTTTTTTTGTTTGTTTGTTTGTTTGTTTTCCTGTAAATTGAACATTGGAATGAAAGCACAACAGGGTTTACTTAGAGTACTGATCTGCTCTTTATAAACATTTGTAAAATGTTATAAAAGTTTATTAAAAATTTACCTCATGGTCAACCGGATTAAGATTGATGAATTTTCCTATAAGGTTTTATCAAAGATCGTACATTAATAGTACAATTATACAGGGATGAAGCTTTCAATGTTTAGATGCAGCCGTCTCTAGACCGTCAAATGGTCTCTCTTCAACTGGAATGACAACACCTGAAAGAAACGTGCGATCATGGGGACACTATAACCTATAAATGACATGCTGACACCAGAAACTCAAAATGATAATAACTGAGAGTGGCACCAAGGCCCTAAATTTTGGTCACACATAAGTAAGAACCCAACTAAAAAGGGGGATTTTTTAAAACAAAATTATGGGAGGCTATTGTTTTGGACTGAGCTCATGCACTGGGCCCCAACAGACCAAATCAAACCAAAATAGAGTTGCTCATGCTCAATGTGACATGATCAAACTAAGACTTTAAGGAAACACATAGGTCCTAGAACAGACCAGGTGTTGTTTTTCTCCTGTAAACAGAATGTTCTCAGTCCTTGTACCCATCTTGGAAAACCTACTGTTTTACTGTGTCCCAGTGGGTTTCAAGACCAAATAAATACATTTAAAATAGTGATAGTAATACCATTGTCTGAAGTTTTAGTCAATCTCTCAAAATCGAGAAAATTATCTAAAAGGGGAAATTGTTAAATGAAGTGTAGCATAAAGCTGTGCCCTTACATATTTTAAGTTTGGCATTTAGGTCTCTCTGTACATTGTGAACTGTAACAAATGGAAGTATAAACAGACTGTAGCCCACACCTGTGCCAATCGTTGAGTTTTGGCCAATCATATGTAGCCAACTGTTTGAATCACGTTCAAATAAAGCAAATGCTGAGTTGTAACCAATCCAATTGTTTCTGCACCTCACTTCTGTTTTCTGTATGTCACTTTCCCTTCTCTGTTCATAAATCTTCTACCATGTGGCTGCACTGCAATCGCTGAGCCTACCATGGCTCAGAAGGCTGCCTGATTCATGAATAGTTCATTGCTCAATGAAACTCCTTTAAGCGTTTAAATTTAACTTGTCTGAATTTTTTCGTGTGTGTGTGTATACTTGGATATCAACTTTTAAATAAATTGACTTCTAACTGTAGATCTCTGTAAAAATAAATTAACAAAAAAAATTAATCTTTTATTACTTGGTTTTAGCTGGGATAAACAGCTGATATTTGTGGCTTTTAAACTTCCTTACCAAAGGTATTCTACAATTGAAACTAATAAGCTTTAACTAGAGTTATGACTTAAACAAGGACAGGCCAAGTCTCCAAAAAGATGCAAAGCAGCCCTCATAAAATGCAGAATCACCCCAAAGGTAGCTCAGAGAAAGGAAAGTTTTGCTAGTCATAAACAAAATGCAATTCATGATTCTGTTGTGCCATATTCTTGAGGGTATCAACTTCTCAGCTGATCATCTACACACACAGGTCCAAAAGCCTCACAGACAGAGACGGGAAATCAAAGTCTGTCCATGGAAATGAAAAGCATCAACAAATGGCAAAAGGCACACAAATAACAAACCAGAAAGGACTCATTCCCTGGCTGGAAATCAAACCCAGGCCACCATTGTAAATGGGCAGCACCTTGGCTACTGGCAGATAGCATAGGAAGGTCTCCATTGCTGTCCCCAGAAAGAAACTGAAGAAGAAAGTTTTAAGCTGATAAAAAATTTTAACTTCTTTTAGGTCATACTTTTGCTCCTTAATTCAGTCAAGAGAATTCTAAAGGCTAGCCATGACACTATTATGTGTTCTTTTTTAAAAAAACTGATTTTTTCATCAATTTTTTATGTAAACCAAAAATAAAATTTACAGCAGCTCAAATGGCTGAATGGAACCCCCTCATGGCCAAGGGAACCCTAAGAAATCTGAAAAGCTAGTTCATGCCATGATGGTAAGGGAGAATCAGACATGACTCATTGTACTCTCCTTCCTTTGGAGCTCAGGTACAAGTGATCAGCATTAATATTAAAAAACAGACCCTAAGACTAACAAAACAGGCTCTTTGTAGCAATAAGATACCAAATTCCAAATTGACTCTAGTATAACATCACATGACAGATAAAGACAGAAATAAAAATCTTTTACTCAAAAATATATTTCTTTGTCACATTTTAAAATGGCCCTGAAAACCCATCTTCTGTGAGCAAAAATGTGCATCTATAAATGACACATATTACCATAGCTAGATCTTTCCCCATTCAGACCTTCCCAATCCTGAAGAGATTAACTCAGAGTATAGCACCATTTCAAGGTCAAAATAGAAAATATTTGTCATCTATTTTTTCTAAAAGCAGCCACCTACGAGACATGATGTGCATAATAAGAACCTTGGTCTCCACAACTCTTTATCTTATTAACCGAGACATTCTTTGTTATTTATTCCAGGTCTTTATATAATAGATTAACTCTTTCTCCAATTGCCAGTCAGAAAATCTTTGAACCCACCTATGACCTGTAAACCCTCACTTGGGTTGTCCAGCCTTTCTGGACTGAAGAAATGTATACCTCATATGTATTGACTAACAGCTTATGCATCTGAAATAACCTTTGGAATGAATTATAACAGTGAGAATATTATGACAGTGTAAATGATCTTATCTAACTAACTCCATCTTGCTTTTAACCTCCGACCTGCCCTTGGTCATTCCTGGGTGTGGGCCAGGTTAATTTTGGGAGAAGTTTTGTTTATAGTTTAAACTATAGTAGCCCTCACAAAACTGAATCACCTTCATAAAAGTAGCAAAAGTCCACAAGGTTAGATTTATAACAGGGACCTGAATTTTGTTAAAATACAGGCATAGTTAAATGATTAGAGGTCACTGTTCTGTTCTGTTAAAATATAGGTGTAGTTAAATGATTAGCAGTCATTAGTGTAGTTAAATGTCCCAGAATTCACAAGATTTGGAAATTCCTCAATTATTCCTGTAAATAGCATCACGGTTGTCGAACCTAAGATTGGCCTTTTGAGATATGTTTTCAGACTTTTGCATTTCCAATGATCAGATGACTCCACAGGGACCTGATACTGCCTTTGTAAAATTATGACAGTAAGAATAATCCGACATAGATGGCTCCATCTTGCTTCTTATCTCCAAGATGTCATTCATTACTTCTGGATATAGGTCAAGCTAACTTTGGGAGGAGTTTAGTGTAGTTTAAAAGCAAGTCTCTCTATAACACTACCCCCACAGCTTGCATGGGAATTGAAAACCACGTTTATAAGACTAATGAAAGGCCACAAGAATAGGATTATGAGAGGAGCCTGAACTCGGCTAAAATATAAGTGTAATTTCTACAATCCCTTACTGCTCAGGAGTCATGTGGCCAGAAATCACAAGATTCATGACTTCTGCAATTGCTTCTATAGATAACATCGCTACTGTAGAACATACAATTGTTTTGTTTTGTTTTTGAGGTATCTTTCAGACTGATTCTACCTGGACTTCTGACTCATTACTCAACTGAGCCTGTGGCTCCACCCAGAGGCCAACTCGGGGCATGAGGATGAACCCTTTGAGTCTCCAACTAATCAGCAATGACAATTCTCTAGATCCATGCTGACCAAATTGTCCATAAAAACCCAAACATTTACGCCTTCAGAAAGACTGATTTGAATGATAATTCCAGCTCCTCAAGGAGTCCTCGTGTCAATTCAACTTGTTCTCTGTTATAATTCCCCTAACGTGATAAAGCAACTCTGTCTGGGCAATGGGCAAGATGAAGCTCTTGGGTGGTTACATCTCCCTAAAATATAGAAAACCAAGCTATAACCCAACCACCTTAGGTACAGGACATCTTAACAGGTCTCAGGACCTCTTAACATTGTGCCTTAGGCCATTGTCACTCATATTTGACTGAGAATGAGACTCTAAATATTTTTACAGACTGTGGTTATTTATAATCAATATTTAAAATAAGACATATCTAACATTCTTTCTAATTTAGCATTTTAGTCTAATTTAAGGTACATTTTGGCCACTGTAAATTAGAATTTATAATTGCACACTTAATTTCGATTGCAACTCAGTCCAAAAGCCTGTTATGTAAAGCCCAAGTGAGTTTCCGGGGTTTTTACCATATTTCCTGGAGATGGCATACATAAGACAGTCCGCATGATCCCCCAGCATTTACTCTCAGAAATAGACTTAAGAGAGCAAAGATGGCAAATTGTCCTAGGGATGGTGCCTTTTAAGACAAAACTTCCCTAAGGACTTATGTTTAGAATGAAAAGTGTGATACTTAAAATCTTACATGTCCTTCATGCCCAGTCTTTTCTGAGTGGCTGCTTGAGTTGATCCTGAAAACTCATACCCTTTGATGGCACACACTAAGACAGTATCCCCACTTAATCACAAATCAAGTTTTCAAGGCCATAAGCCAAGATGAGAGGAAAACCTCATCAGTTTTTACATCTGGGGCCTACAGAAATGTTTGTCTTAACAGACTCTGGTCTTGTCATAACTGCAAAGCTGATCAGTCTGCAGGAGTGGCCCATACAGCACTCTTCTAGGGGTTCTAGGCCTGTGTTCTACCCTATGGTACTCCTCTTTATAACAGAATGGTACAGAAAGGAAAATACAAAGGAAAATGACCACAAAAAAAGTTTATTACTGAGAAGTAAAGGACCAGACAACGTGAGTATTCAAACCACAAAGCCTCCAAAGTACAGCAGAGTCACTACAACCCAAGACTAGTCACATAAATGCTTTTTTTCCCATTAATCAAAACCTTGAGACAAAACAGGGATTTTTACCTTCTTCTCAAGTAGATTGCATAGAGAGAGAGACAGACCAGGAGCCTGATTAGTAAGAAGTTCTTACCCTTTTGCTGGCTTGTCAGGTTCCTGAGTTCTCTTCACTCTAGCTTTGATAAGAGCAGAGCAGCTTTAGTCATCTTGCTCACAGTACCATACTGTGAGTGCCATAGGGTCTTGGGCCCCTAAAGGTTTGCTAAAAAACTACTGGTGTGAGACAGATTAATTAATAAGAGAAAAGGCATACAAATTTACTTAACGTGTCTACGCGGAAGCCTTCAGAATGAAGACTGAAATTTTCAATGAGTAACAGAAGCTTATATGCCATCTGGAGATTACAGAAACAATGGGACTTGGAGCCTGGTAAAACAGGTGATGAGAAGGGGAAGAAGAGGTATTCTATTGAGGGGAAAGGTCAGAGAGACCCTGGGGCTCCTTCTTCAGTTCAGCATTTTAAAATGTCATAATTTGGGGTGTTGTTTTCTGAGCCCCAACAGTAGTAAGTGTTAGAAATCCTTTAAGACTTAGGGAAGGGGCAGTAAGAATAAGACCTTTTACATTTTGATAAAGAGATACCATGAAAAGTTGTGAAAGCCCACCTTTGTTTCCTTCTCAAACATGAAAATGATTACGTAAAACACACCCAGTTGTTTCTTCCTCTGTTAGTATCTGAACAGTAACAAGCTCAATATAACCTTGAAAAAGTGTTTCATCTACTGTATTATAAGTAGAAACAGACACTTTTGAATTGTGAACTTTTTGCAACAAAAGAAAGTGCAGCTTATTCAGATAATGAATAACAATCACCAGTATCATCCTTGCCTTAAAACAATGTTACCATCATACAAAGATCAAAAAAATGTGTAGAAAAAGTTTCAATCAACCAGTTGCAATTATTGTGCTTCTATTACATCTGAAAAGGTGTCGAAGCCTCTGCTAACACATGTAAGTGTAACTCAAAGGGTGGTTTTGTGAGGTACGGTGGCCCATGCTTGTAATCCCAATAATGTTAGATATTTTTGCAGTACTGTAGTACAGTACACAGTCTCACTTTCCTCAGCTTCAGTTACTCATGGCCAACTGTGGTCCAAAAATATTAAATAAAAAATTCCAGAATAAACAATTCATAAGTTTTACATGGCACACCATTCTGAGAAACATAATAAAATATTTCCTGGTATATAAATCATCTTCTTGTCCAGTGTATCCACACTGTAGATAATACCTGTCTCTTAGTCACTTAGTAGCTGTATTGGTCATCAGACAAGAAAATACACTGTATACAGGGTTCAGTACTATCTAAAGTTTCACACATCCACTGGCAATCTTGGAATGTGTCTCTGCAAATTAGGGGGAACTACTGTTACTAATATTGTCAGAACAATCAGGCATGTGATTAGTAAGCTTGCCGCCTTCAACAGGATATAGATCATTTGGGATACTGTCTTCTGTATAAAGTGCATATAGCATGAGTTGCTTACTAGGCAGGAGCAGTGGAAACACAAAAGATAATGATATTTTAAGGAAAAATTCCCAAATGAACCCAAAAGTATATAAAAATATAAAAAAAATTTATACTTATCAACTTCATTTTAGTAATCCATTAACATTTTAATGGAGACTGAATATTTTTATAGTTTAAACATTACTAGCGAGATTCAAAAATGAAAATGTATATTCTTTATATTTGACTTCTATGCACTGATGATAAAAAACTTCACTGAACTTTTTTGTTAAGGAAATATACTTTTTTTTTTTTTTTGGATGTGGTTGCTGTTATAAACTAAATGTTGATAATGGATGTGATCCTAGGAGAAAAAAAAAAACTAGTATGGTCTCTAGTAGTTTTGCTTCAAAGTGTGCTCCTTCATATATCGAGTTCAGTGTTTTAGCCGTAATTTATCGTGAAGTACTAAAACTGTAACATATAGTTCATGGAGATATATTGGCTTAGTAAGCAATAAAACCATCAACATTTAGGTGGCATTTATATAAAAACCAAAAGAGATCATTTCAAAACCAAAATACCTCTTTTAAAGAAAGAGTATTGTGTAAAAAACTGATAGATGCAGATAGTCAATATTTTACATATAAATATTAGTAGTTATTTTAATATATAATTTAAGATTACTAAGACTGAACATATATGCATCTTCTAAAATATTGTTAAAATACTACATCAAAGATGGTTGCTTAACTGTTTGGAGAATGTGGCAAAAAAGATATCATTTTTCACTAACACTATAGCTCAACATACTCAAGAAATGAAAAATGACATAGAAGGCTAACTTAGAAAACACATACAGCTAGCTAATTATTTGAAGTACAACTTGACAAAAGCACAGATTGACAGCATGGGAATCTTTTTCAAGAATGTAAAATTTGTACATAATAACAATATGAAAGAAGATTCTTTTTTCCCATTTCATTGCTGAGCATATCTACTCTTAACTACATAAATCCACAAAAAAGTACATTATCAATAAATGTGATTTGGAGTTTAAATTTAATGTAAAGAATGTATCCAGATTAAAGTGCTAGGTTCTAAATTTAAACTAATTTCCAATGAAGAGAAATTCTGGCTATACAAAAACTGATCAGCTGAACCAAATAGTTTGTTCAGTGTAGTAAAAATATTTGAATTACATAAAATTAATGTTATAAATTCAAGATTATTCTCTTTATTATGTGAAAATTTATTAGCTAATCATACACAATCATATTGCATACTGAGGTATAGTTGTTACTGAACACAATCTCGGTGTTTCTGCAAGGTAAAAAAAAAATGGTTTTTTCAAAATATTCAAAGTAACAAATTGAACAATCAAGCTTTCTCATTTATTTTATTTATCTGGTATACTTAAACATTACACAATTTTCATAGAAGGAAAGAAGAGAACATGTATCTCAATCGCAGTTAAGGTCAAGGCAAAAGAGAAAGTTATAGGCCTGAAAGAGTAGATTATCCAATAAGAACATTCCAGACTTAGATAAGGAGAAGTTTTATTCAAAAAGGCTACTACAGGCCAGGTCTGGTGGCTCATGCCTGTAATCCCAGCACTTCGGGAGGCCAAGGTGAGTGGATTACCTGAGGTCAGGAGTTTGAGGCCATCTGACCAACATGGTGAAACTCCGTCTCTAATAAAATTACAAAAAAATTAGCCGGGTGGCTGGCATCTGTAATCCCAGCTACTTGGGAGGCTGAGGCAGGAGAATCCCTTCAATATGGGAGTTAGAGGTTGCGGCAAGCAGAGATTATGCCACTGCACTTCAGCCTGGACAAGAGAGCAAGATTCTGTCTCAAATAAATAAATAAATAAATAAATGACTACTACAATAGGAAGAACTCTGTAGATCTCAGATACAAAGGCCTCAAAATCAAACAGAAAACACTTATTTTTCTTTTATAGGGAGAAGTGAGTGCAGTACATAAGGAGATGTTGGACAAATGAGGGAGACTGAGTTGACTACAAGATATTTCAGGTTTAATAGGAAATGCATCGCACTGTGGTTAGCTGATTCTCCATAAACTGCTAAAGGAAATGTGCTCTGCACTTGAGTGCTTGCTCAGATTTAGAGGCAAACCAAAGTTCAAGGGCTTCTGGAGAGAAGAGAAACCAATTAATGACTGATCAGAAAAAAA
>NW_016107620.1:1705997-1708196 GCF_001604975.1 Cebus imitator
AAAAGTTTTTGCAGATTATTATGCTGAGCCCTGCAATTGGACAATTATCAATGAGGAGATGATCTCCATATTGCATATTTATATAAAGTTACCACCAAACACATTACAAATTTGTTAGAATGTAATGAATTTCATATTCCTTCAGAAGAAAATCCATAGAGAGGAAATTCACAAATTTGAAAATTTTTAAATTCATTTCTTTCCTTGAGAGATAATTTCAACTTATCAAAACTTTAATATAACTTAGTGGACCTGGTTACTGATAAAAGTTTAAAAATTTTTTTTCAAAATATGGCCCTTTGGCTTTGTTATGTATAAAACTTAAATGTTAGTACTCAAGTTTGCAGAAATTGTTTTAAATTTCTCTTGCATTCCCTTCAACATACATCCATAAGACTTATTCTTTACTATGAATGTTATTGAAATAAAGTGCTCAAACTGTTCAGCTATACATTATCCCATGAGGAGTGTTGTCAAAACAAATTAGATTAAACAATATGCACACTACTGCTTCATGTTAAAATTTTTAAAACTGTTAAGCAAGGTATTCATTCAAACTGTGTGTATAGGCACTTAATATTGAGAACTGCTATTATAACCAATTTTTTAAAAGTTTAGATATAATTGTGAATAAGTTGTAAGTTTAATAGGGAGACTTTATATTAATTGATCATATGCACATTTTCAACGAACAATGTACTTTCTTGATTCTCTATTTCATATATGTTCTAATTATATTATAGAAATAGAATTTGATTTTTGTTTAATATAAAGTTTCGAGTTTGTACTTTGTAAGGTATGTATTTTATATTTTGTATTTTATTTTACAAAGATAAAAATGAAAATAAAAAACTTTACAACTTACAAAAATATTTGTCATCAATAGGTTACATTTGTTAAATAACAACTACAGCAACAACAAAAACCCTGGTGCTTCAGTGCCTTCTGTCTCAGGAGCACCGATATAAGACATCTTTTACATAAGTTAGTAACAGTAGCTTCCCCTGGTCAGATGCAGTCTGTCACCAGAATAACAGGTTTAGCAATTGACATAATAACTGGATTTCACCTCCACTCCTCCCACTCCCAATATCCGTTAAAAGGAAAAGCCTGGCCGGGCGCGGTGGCTCACGCCTGTAATCGCAGTACTTTGGGAGGCCGAGACAGGCAGGTCACGAGGTCAAGAGATCAAAACCATCCTGGCCAACATGGGGAAACCACATCTCTACCAAAAAAATACAGAAATTAGCTGGGTGTAGAGGCACGTGACTGTAGTCCTATCTACTTGGGAGGCTGAGGCAGGAGAATTGCTTGAACCCAGAAGGCAGAGGTTGTCATGAGCCGAGATCACGCCACTGCACTCCAGCCTGGTGCCTGGCAACAGAGCAAGACTGTGCAGTTTTACCCAGCCCTGCATAATGTATATGTTCTATGAGAAATTTGACAATTGCGATAATGTCAGAGGAAATATTTTTTGTTCTTGTTAAAGTTGTCTGACTTATATTTGACTGCAGAGTTTAACCTTGCGACAAGTGTGGCTAAACCACTAGAAAAGCACCTTGTAGAATGGTCATTATGAGTCTGCCTCTGTGCTCATGCATAGTTGAAAGACAGTAGTAAGAGTTGATGTCACTCTTTCACTGCCTTGCGCAAGAAACAATGGTATCTGAAATGAACTTGGATCAAACTTAGATGGCAGATTCTGAAAAGAAATTACTAGGTACATAGTCTAAGCACATAAAGGATTTACAATCAAGCCACAATTTGTGTTTGTACTTCTGAGTCACTGAAGCATGTCTGCTTGAAAATTAACTACTTAAAGAATAATGAAGAAGAATTACTTTTTTAAAAAATGGGGTCTTGCTAGGTTGCCCAGTCTGGTCTCAGACTCCTGGGCTCAAATGATCCTCCCACTTTGGCCTCCCAAAATCCAGGGATTATAAGCATGAGCTACCTTGCCCAGCCAAAGAAGAAGGATAATTTTATAACCTTCACAATCAGCATCATGGATTGTAACTTAGTGAAAGCAATTCATGGTTTGTGAATACCACACACACACACACACACACACACACACACACACACACTCACACCTATACAGAAAGCACAAAAACCAATGGGTGACAACTGTAGGCTTCAGCTTTAAATTATTCTAAACAGTAAAGATGATACTTCCAATTTCAACAGAGACAATATGGT
>NW_016107620.1:1708261-1726842 GCF_001604975.1 Cebus imitator
ATACTTTGTAAGCACAAAGCATGGGGAAGACAAAAAAAAAAGATGTGAAGATTTTTTATTTGTTCTTTGAAAATGTATTCATTTATGTTTTGTGAGGAATTGACTATTTTCTAGGCTGCCAAATTTAGAAACTGCATTTAAAGATTTTCATCTACGTCAATTCTCATAAGCACTCACATCTCTGTTCTAACAGCATGTAACAAAATAAAAACTTACACAAGTCAAAACAAGATTTGTCTCAACATCTCAAGGAAAAGAAGAACATTTAAGTTATAAGAATCCATCAAATTATAACTACTTTCTAGATCAATGTTTCTAAAAAAGAAGAAATAAAGGGAAAAGGTTTTTTTTTTTTTAAAGAAAAAAATCAAGAAAAAAGATTAGTTACTGAAGTGGGGAATGGGACCAGGAAGTATGGGGGAATACTGTTGGTGAGTGACCAAAACTCCTAGGTAGTAAATACAGAATATCGGGAGCATGTGTATATGTTTCAAAGTGCCACTGAAAGTGTTATCCCTGCCCTAGAAATAACAGTATACTCCTCTCACATGATATTAGAATGATATTTTCTGATTTCTTATGCATTTTGAAATTTCTAAATATTATTTGGTTAAAATTCGTGATCCTTGGGGCAGGAGCTCAATGTACTTTTTAAAATACAGACTTTAAATTTGGTAGACAGTCGCTAAAATATTAACTAAATAATAAGGAGATGGAGGAGTTAGCCAACTCAATAAAGATTTATCATTCAATAATAGGTTATATGACCAGCATCAGTACTTCTCACATATGGGGATAGAAACAAAAAGTGTGTTTAAGATAAGACTCTTGTTTTAAAAAGAATGAATAATTAATTGGGGAAGGAAAATGAGAGTAGGGAGCCACTGAGAGTTGGAGAATAATTAAATGTTAAAATATGTCAGACGACTTATGGAGAAGAGAAAGAAAACGTAATGAACATCTATTTTGTGGAATGCTTTTGATTCTAATTTGATGTTTTCTCACACAGCAGCTTAAAAGGATGTCTTATTCTTTTTTATTGAATGACTCTTGGCGCCAAAATACTGTGTAGGGGTGTGTGTGTGCATGCATATGTGTGTGTAATTAATATTCAGCTGACAGTTTCAGTCAGTGAATAGCCTAGGGCTCAGTCTTACCCTCAAATGCCACCTAGCACCTAGGGTTCCAACACCCCTCCCTGAAAACTCTTCTGACAACATCACAGGCCAATGATCGCAGGTATCCCTAGGACTATGCTCAAGTGCCAGAACCAGCATCTCTTACATTTAGACCATTTTCTTGTGTGCCAGCCAGCTCCCCAGATGCCCCCAATGATTCTCAAATCATTTATGGCCTCGTTGTGACCCATAAACTATTCAGAGGTGACAGTGTGCAACTTCTGAGGCTAGGCCATAAAGGGCATTTCACGTTCTTGATTGCTTGCTCTAGGGAAAGGCAGCTATGATGTCATTAGGAAAAGTCAAGCAGCCTTGTGCAGAAGTGAGGGAATGTGTTCTTTTTCCGGGGTCCATGAGGGGGCATAGTTTTAAGGGCAAGAATTTCCCAGCACCATGTCCCTGTCCTATCTCGCTCCATCCAGGAGATTTAACGGTTTACGTCTGAATTTCACGGGCATGGGAAGAAACTGTTAGCAGAAGCCTGATCACCCTTGGAAATGCGGTTTTGGTAAAGGGTTAAAATAAAATAAAATAAAAGTTATTGGAAAATGGAGGAAAGAAAACTCTTGTTTTGTAATGGCAAGTGTTTAATCCACATGAGAGCCTGTATTACCATGAAAGATAGGAGACTTCTAGGCACAATCTGGCTTCTCCTATGCTGCAATGGGTTTTTGATATTCATCTGTATTCATTTTATCCCCAATGTGTGGACAAGGCGTTTTGGATCATACACAGATGGCTTATTAATGTCTACATAATAATAACTATGTTGGTTTCCCAATGACCCTGTCCTTATCCGTAGGGCAATATCAAATAAGCTAGATGGAAGAATGTATAAAAGTGACAAAGTTTCCACAGGCAAGAGATAGTGAAAAAAATATTTTCCCTACTTACACGCTGGAGAAAGAGTTACATCTCTTTTCTTCCCAAAAGGAAGTAGATAATAATCTTTGCTCTTAGAAACAGAATGGAAAGAATCCTGGGTTATCATTCTAACTTTTTAAAATGTAAATACATCTAACCAAAGGCCTTTATAAAATGTAAATACATCTTACCAAGGGCTTTGGTGTCAATGGCTTTTATGACTTAGAGTTTTTCCAAGGTTCCAGGCCTTATTTTCCCTTGAAATTAAACATACCTCTAGAGTTAGGCAAATATTTCTGGAATTCTCTCATTATCTATGCAAATGTAAATTAACTTCTTATAGTTGGCTCTTAGACCAAGATCCTGAGTTTTTAGCATAATTTATTTCAGAATACCCCACGTCTGCATGTAATCATAAATCTTCTCTCCATATCTCAAAATTTCTTCCTTGTTGTCTTCTGGAAAATTTGTTCGTAATATGCCACATCATTGGTTGTTTTGTTTTAATCTGACCAACAAGAATTAGGATCAAATACATTCAGTTTGTTGTAAACAACAGTTATTCAACTATTGCCAGGATTCCAAGGGTAAGATGAGATCAAATCTGCACTACTGGTCTTAGCCACACCCTCCAAGGATCTTGGGTTTCATCAAACAAATCTCATTAATGATAAAGGTTTATCTTAGAAGCCCTGTGGTTTCCCACTTAAGTGTCTATATTAACTGTGCTCAACTAGCCAGAAGCATATACACAAGGTACAACAGAAGTATTAATAATTTCCTCAGACTTCACTTTGATCTGCAAGGAAGAAATCGATACTAAATTTTATTTATACAACACTGGTCAGTGAGATGAAGCTGCCTATTAAATGCCTTCTAGACTAAGGAGGGGTCATGAATCATTTGCAATAAAATCCAGGACACCTTTAATACCACCCTTCTAGTGGAAGAAGTCCTGTTGTAGAAAAAAATTCTACAGAATATATCTCTGAACACTTTAATGTGCTGATATCTATCCCTAGGTATCAATCAGGGCTAGAGAGAGATAACATACGCTTTGTACACAGAGGACACAAGAAGCACAATTGCAGAAGTCTCTTATGGTACTCCTGGAGATAAAGAATTTACAACTGTTGGATGCCCCTATGTAAAACATACTTGTCAGGCAGCATAAATGGAGAAAGCCTCCAATCTAGTCTCGCAACTCCCATTGGTTGGTAAATTTTAGAAACCCCCACACTGTGGCAGTTGAGTCACAATATTTTAGTTAAATTCAGTCTGTGATTCTGAGGGACCCCTTGAAGGCAGTACGTTTCTGGCAATGCTGCTTATCCATGACACCAATGTATCTGTTCCATGAGATATAGATGACATCTGTAGGTGCCCTGTGTTGACAAGTGGAAGCTGAAGTCATCCCCAGTTCTCTTGCCAAGGATGGTTGGCTCAGCAGGTAGCCTGAATTCAAAGCCCTCGCAATGGCATGGAAAGCACTTTAAAAGAACTCCTACCAACCAGGGCCGCCGGTTGGCAAAACAGTGTAGACCAGTGATCCAGGGACACTTTGTAAAAGACAGAGCTTATGAATGTCCCTTTTCCTCTACACTTCTTAGAGGTTTAAGTTTACCCTTCCGCAATGTCATGGTTTTTGCTTTCCTCCATAGTTATAAAACCTGGGTGTCCCATTTCTTTAACTCTAACTTTATAGTTTTTTGTTACCAGTCTGTGACATGGTAAAAGCCCCATAAAACTGCATACCTCAACCATACCTTGGCTTTCTGTTGAAACTGCTCTCTGTAACCTCTAATGTGACAGGCAAGCAGTCCTAACCCATGCCATCTTGGCTCCTGCGACTTGTAATAAGTAACTCAGGTCTGTGATTTCCACTCTACCCAGACAATGTGTAAACTAACGCTTATCTTGACTTCTGTGAACTACTTAAGTAACAATCGGAATGTCCAAAGTCCCCTGGCCCTCGGAATATTCAGAGCCCCTCACCCTCATCTCCGCCAAGGAGGTGATTTACAGAATCCACTAGCCCTCAGAATGTCTGAAACCCCTCACCCCCACCCCCACCCCTCACCCTCACCCCCGAGGTGGTTTTATGGGTATAAAAGGTCTTGACACCCTCCTTTCGGGGCCTCAGGTTGGAGAGATGCTAGCCCTCTGTGGCCGCCGGCAATAAAGACCCTGCAATTTGGCATACTTTTGTCTTGGTGTTGACTTTCTATGCTAGCTCCACTACAACAAGTCATCTTCTACTTTTAGATCTTTTGTTCAAAACATTCTGGTGGAAGAGAAACAAAAGTCATTTTACAGAAGTACATTTCCATAAAACTTACAGTCTGAATATGCCCCCTCTCTTCCCAGTCAACCTGACCTGGATTACAATGATAAAAAAACAAAAACATGTCAAGCCTAGGGAAATTATTGTACCATAATCCTGAATTGCTTTTTTTCAGAATAGATCTATATCATCCAATAAATATTTAGTGAGAAGATCAGACCACTCTGGTGACAGTTGCATTTAATAATCAAACTACTGTATCAAGACATTTGTACAAGGAAAACACAAGGATGTAGTCGAACTATCAGCTTTTTGTTGAGTGATTTTTGCTGTAAACAGAATAAATCTGAGATTGCAAATAGTTTGAAGGCAAAAAAAAAAAAAAGCCAGCTTTAGTGAGATATCCCGGAGAGGGGATTGAAAGTCCAACTTGATTCCTTCTCACAGGAAATGGGGGGAGGCAGGGCAGCTTCACTTTCAATTTAGCCCTCCCTGACCTAACAGACCTTGTCAGAAATCAAAAGTCAGCAAGGAAACAGGCCAGGTGATAAGTGAACGTTTCATCAGAGAACAGATCATTCTCTTGATAATAAACTATATAGTTCATTCAATATCCATGATTTAATTTCATAGTTCAGGACTCCACGGAGGGGTGTTTTTCAGTAATCTCAGAATCCTAATTCTTGCAATTGTTAAGTATGAACATGTCTGCTCTTAACTTTGAATGTCACAGGCTTGAAGCTGCCCAAGGTTGTGGGAACTCACTTCTTTGATCAAAAGAAACTGGATGTGATGCACAGAGTCAAAGAAGATCATTTAGAAACTTTAAGATTTAATAACTGCTCTATTGGATTTCAGATTTGCATGACTCCTGTAGTCCTTTTGTTCTGATCAATGTCTCCCATTTGAAACAAGTTATTTATCCAATGCAGGTACCTCCATTGTATCCAGGAAGTAACTAACTTGCTTTTGATTTTACAAGCTCATAAGTGAAAGGGACTTACCGTGTCTCAGATTACACTTTGGATTTAGGCTTTGGGTTTAATGCTAAAATGAGTTAAGACTTTGGGGCAACTGTTGTGTAGGCATAATTGTGTCTTGAAATGTGAGAAAGACAAGATTTTAGAAGGGCCAGGGCAGAATAATATGGTTTGGCTTTGTCTCCCCGCCCAAGTCTCACCTTGAATTGTAATCTCATAATTCCCATGTGTTGTGGAAGGATGCGGTGGGAAGTAACTGATTCATGGGGGCAGTTTTGCCATGCTGTTCTCATAATAGTGAGTTCTCCTTCAGGATCTGGTGGTTTTATAAGGGGCTTTTCCCCCTTTGCTCAGCACTTGTTCTCCCTGCTGCCATGTAAACAAGGAAGTGTTTGTTTCCCATTCTGCCATAATTGTAATTTTCCTGAGGCCTCCCCAGCCTAGTGGAATGGTGAATCAATTAAACCTCTTTCATTTATAAATTATACATCTCAGTTATGTCTTTATTAGCAGAATGAGAATTGGCTAATACACTTTTGCTTCAGTCATGCATTTAGATGACAGCAGCTCCAGCCAACAGGAGCTTGCAAACTTATGAGAGAACTCATGCCAGAATCTCCCTGCCAAGCCACTCCTGAATTCTTGTTCCATAGAAATGATAGGAGACATAGATAACTTTTTGCTGTTTTTAATTACCATTCTTTAATAATTTATTGTGCACCAATAGGTAAAAAAATGCACCATGCGGTGCTGTTTTTAAGGAAATATTGATTATTATTTCCCTATATTAATGGAAAGCTAGTGACCATGGAGTATGAGTGAGAAGTTAAGAAAATATGAAGAAGCTAGGTATTGACGGAATGTATCTCAAAATAATAAAAGCTATTTAGACAAACCAACAGCCAATATCACCCTGAATGGGCAAAAACTGGAAGCATTCCCCTTGAAATGTGACGCTAGACAAGGATACCCTCTCTCACCACTCCTATTCAATATAGTACTAGAAGCTCTAGCCAGAGCAATCAGGCAAGAAAAAGAAATAAAGGGTATTCAAATAGGAAAGGAGGAAGTCAAATTGTCTCTATTTGCAGATGACATTATTGTATGTCTAGAAGACCCCATCGTCTCAGCCCAAAATCTCCTGAAACTGATTAGCAACTTCAGCAAAGTCTCAGGATACAAAATCAATGTGCAAAAATCACATGCATTCCTATACACCAATAACAGACTTAAAGAGAGCCAAATCAAGAACAAACTTCCGTTCACAATTGCCACAAAGAGAATAAAATACCTAGGAATATAACTAACAAGGAATGTAAAGGACCTCTTCAAGGAGAACTACAAGCCACTGCTCAACGAAATAAGAGAGGACACACAAAGATGGAGAAACATTCCATGTTCCTGGTTAGGAAGAATCAATATCGTGAAAATGGCCATACTGCCCAAAGTAACTTACAGATTCAATGCTATCCCCATCAAGCTACCAATGACCTTCTTCACAGCACTGGAAAAAAACACCTTAAACTTCATATGGAACCAAAAGAGAGCCCGCATAGCCAAGTCAATTCTAAGCAAAAAGAACAAAGCGGGAGGCATCACACTACCGGACTTCAAACTATACTACAAGGCTACAGTAATCAAAACAGCATGGTACTGGTACCAAAACAGAGATATAGACCAATGGAACAGAACAGAGGTCTCTGACGCAACACAACATATCTACAACCATCTGATCTTTGACAAACCAGACAAAAACAAGCAATGGGGAAAGGATTCCCTGTTTAGTAAATGGTGTTGGGAAAACTGGCTAGCCATGTGCAGAAAGCAGAAACTGGACCCCTTCCTGACACCTTACACTAAAATTAACTCCAGATGGATTAAAGACTTAAACATAAGACCTAACACCATAAAAACCCTAGAAGAAAATCTAGGCAAAACCATTCAGGACATAGGTGTAGGCAAAGACTTCATGACCAAAACACCAAAAGCATTGACAACAAAAGCCAAAATAGACAAATGGGACCTAATCAAACTCCACAGCTTCTGCACAGCAAAAGAAACAGTCATTAGAGTGAATCGGCAACCAACAGAATGGGAAAAAAATTTTTGCAGTTTACCCATCTGACAAAGGGCTGATATCCAGAATTTACAAAGAACTAAAACAGATTTACAAGAAAAAAACTAACAAGCCCATTCAAAAGTGGGCAAAGGATATGAACAGACACTTTACAAAAGAAGACATACATGAGGCCAACAAACATATGAAAAAATGCTCATTATCACTGGTCATCAGAGAAATGCAAATCAAAACAACATTGAGATACCATCTCACGCCAGTTAGAATGGTGATCATTAAAAAATCTGGAGACAGCAGATGCTGGAGAGGATGTGGAGAAATAGGAACACTTTTACACTGTTGGTGGGAGTGTAGATTAGTTCAGCCATTGTGGAAGACAGTGTGGAGATTCCTCAAGGACCTAGAAATAGAAATTCCATTTGACCCAGCCATCCCATTACTGGGTATATATCCAAAGGATTATAAATCGTTCTACTACAAGGACACGTGCACACGAATGTTCATTGCAGCACTGTTTACAATAGCAAAACCTGGAACCAACCCAAATGCCCATCGATGATAGACTGGACAGGGAAAACGTGGCATATATACATCATGGAATATTATGCAGCCATCAAAAACGATGAGTTTGTGTCCTTTGAAGGGACATGGATGAACCTGGAAACCATCATTCTCAGCAAACTGACAGAAGAGCAGAAGATCAAACACCGCATGTTCTCACTCATAGGAGGGTGTTGAACAATGAGAACACATGGACACAGGGAGGGGAGCACTACACACTGGGGTCAGTTGGGGGGAAATAGGGGAGGGACGGGGGGGGGTGGGGAGCTGGGGAGAGATAGCAAGGGGAGAGATAGCCCGATGTAGGTGATGGGGAGGTAGGCAGCAAATCACACTGCCACTTGTGTGCCTATGCAACAATCTTGCATGTTCTTCACATGTACCCCAAAACCTAAAATGCAATAAAATAAATAAATGGGGAGAAAAAAAAAGAAAATATGAAAAGTACCATGTTCTACTAGAAAGAAGACAGTGTCATTTAGTTATTTTAATTTTGAATTTGTTTACCCACAGCCAATATCACACTGAATGAGCAAAAACTGGAAGCCTTCCCTTTAAAAACTGGCAGTAGACAAGGGTGACCTCTTTCACCATTCCTATTCAACATAGTATTGGAAGTTCTAGCCAGAGCAATCCGGCAAGAAAAGTAAATGGTATTCAATTAGGAAAAAAGGAAGTCAAATTGTCTCTATTTGCAGAAGACATGATTGCATATTTAGAAGAACCCATCATCTCAGCCAAAATATCCTTAAGATGATAAGCAACTTCAGCAAAGTCTCATGATACAAAACCAATGTGCAAAAATTGCAAGCATTCCTATGCACCAATAACAGACAGAGAGCCAAATCATGAGTGAACTCCCATTCACAACTGCTACAAAGAGGAATTGCTCCCATTCACAATTCCTAAAATACCTAGGAATACAACTAACAAAGCATGTGAAGGACCTCTTCAAGTAGAACTGTAAACCACTGTTCAAGGAAATAAGAGAAGACACAAACAGATGGAAAAACATTCCATGCTCATGGGTGGGAAGAATCAATATTGTAAAAATCGCCATACTGCCCAAGTAATTTATAGATTCAATGCTATCCCCATCATGCTACCATTGACCTTCCTCACAGAACTGGAATAAAACATCTTAAATTTTATATGTAACCAAAAAAGAGTCAGCATAGCCAAGACAATACTAAACAAAATGAACAAAGCTGGAAGCATCATGACACCTGACTTCAAACTATACCATAAGCCTACAGTATTAAAAACAGAATGGTACTGGTACCAAAGCAGAGATATAGACAAATGGAACAGAACAGAGGCCTCAGAAGTAACACCACACATCTACAACCAGGTGACGGGGGGATGAAGGCAGCCAACCACCATGGCAAGATCTGCACATGTACTGCAGAACTTAAAGTATAATTAAATAAAAAAGAAGAAGAAGAAGACACTGTCTTGTACTAGAAAGAATATTTGCATTAGAGTCAAGGAAACCTGGATTACAATTTCATCTCTGCTAAAGACTAATTGTATGGCATTGATCAAATGATTTATCCTTTTTAGGATTCAGTTTGTTCATCATTATAACTAAAGTCTAGTTTCTACCTAATTCAAAAGAGTTGTAAGAAAAGGTGTCAGTTACTACGACTGCATAAAAACCATGCCAAAACTTAGTGGCTTAAAACAATATTTATTATTTCTGAATTTCTGTGAATCAGATATTTAGAAGCAGCTTGGTTGCACATTCTCTCCCAAGTTTGCAGTGAAGTGGTAGCTGGGGCTGGGGTCATCACTTACATGTGAGACATAAGGGCTGACAGTAGCCGGAGGATAAAACAGCTGATGTCTCTCCAGCACCTTCTTATTTTTTTAAGTCTCTGTAGTCTTTCTTCGTGGGCACTTCAGCATAATGGGTTCACAGAAGCCAAGCATCTTAAAATTGTTTCCACATGAGAGCTACCCTAACAAAACAGCTAACACCTCTTATGGCTTTTCCCTGTAACTCAGAGTAAGCTTTATGTGATCATTTTATTGCAAAAGCAATCAACAAACTAAAGTTTGAGAATACTATTATAGTTTATTTTAAATGGCTGCCAGGTTAATTAGGATTGACCCATCTGGCTCTCACTTCACATAGATTTCATTAATTCAAATCCACATATATTAATTATTAATAAGCACGGGTAGAATTATTGGTTAAAATAAGTAAATAAAAGTGACTATTTTTCCACATCTTATGTAGATATAGAGTTTATATAACCTGAACTAAGTGCACAATTTTTTTCCAATTTTCCCTTTTCTTCATTCTTGACATTAAACACATTTTTATTTCCAGTAGCCTTACTGCACGTCTATTTTTATCTCATTTCAACTGAACATTTGATGGAGCTTCAAATATGTGAAATACTGTGATTAATGCTTGTTTATTTAGGAACTGATTAGGCAACTGTCAGACTCTTCAGTCCTCTGATTTCATGCTTCTTCTAGTTCTGCTGTTCAGTTTACCTGCTCAGTCTTCATTATCATCTTTTCAACAGAGTAGGCAAGGTGCAAAGTGTGATTGAATGGAAGTAAAACTTAATTAAGTGATTTTTCTACGTGTTGGCAACTTTCTTGACAATGTGGTAGATATGGACATTGTATTTCTTGCTTTACTTAAAGAACCAAGATTTTTGGGAAAAAAAATTATCATGAAGACAAGATCAACTGCCAAACTGTGTAAAGTGACAGCTCCCAAAGGCAACAAAATATAACTCAATAATTCTAAACTATTTCAGCTTTTTCCTTGATATAAATGCTTGCCATATAATGAATCTTTAGTTATTTTCAAATATCTATTGAATATTTGGATGTTTGCATGTTTGTCACTGAAATGTTCTTATCTGAGAGCATGATTACTGCATGCTATGGTGTAAAATATAGCTATGATTAAGTAGACATATTGGAGAGTGTTGGTATAAGCAAACAGACTCTTTAGAATCATTATTCTTAGTCTTGTTAACTTATTTGCTTTAAAATATTTGCTGCAGGATAGATTCTCATATTAAATGCAGCAAGATTTTTTAATTCAGATTTAAGGAGTAATATGCACTCTCTTCCTCATGCTCTCTAAAAGATCTAAAGAAAGTTATTTCCAAAAGGAATAATTAATGTTGGACATACGTTTTGAATGCTAATTAAAAAACTGTTAATCTTCATTGTTCTATGGTAAACAAAAACCGTTTTAATGTTTGTACCAAACTAATTTTATTGACAAAGCCATCATCAAATTCGAAAACTTCAGATTAAGTGAAAAGCTTACATAGAGTGTTTCATGAATTTTGAAATGTCTTCAAACACTTAATTTTATAAAGCATCTGTTACAGACCAACTCATGGAATGTTAAACATTTCTGTATGTACTCCACTTGGTTGGCTAAAATGTGTATTTAATTACGTTCAACATTTTTCTCAACATGACACTCTGGCAAGGCAGATTTCCAACAAGATACTACGGCAATAATAGCATGCTACATTGTGTTATTTTCAATTTTCTCTCAATCTTAAAGTGGATCATTGTTAGTTAAATTATTACTGATAACTGAATTATGATGTAGCAAATCTCTATGTATTTAGTAAAATAATAACTACTTGTAAATTTAAAATACTTATTTTAAACTTTGTGTATGAACAAGTAGACAAAGGGGAGAGTCTTCATTCTATTTGTAAATCAAGTAAACCTTTAGGCTTATAGATATTTATTTATTATTTTTATATCATCAGTTTCTAAAGGTAAACAAAATAAAAACATACATTGGTTTTTCTTTTAAACAGCTTCTACAAATACGTGGGAAAATAACTACACCAAGATTTCATTCATTTTTGTTGCAACGAAGTATTCTCTACAAACACTTTTCTTCTTAGAAACCTAAAAGTAGGATAATTTGAAGTATTTCCTTAATTTCAATTAAATTCCAGAAAAATGAAACACTCAAAGCTGATTAATAGATCAGGTAATCGTTTGACAAAACAATGGAGGGCCAGTGATTGATTTCTATAGATAAAGAAATGACTGGGTCAGTGGCTCACATCTATAATCCCAACACATTAGGAGGCCAGGGTGGAAGCATTGTTTGAGCCCTGGAGTTGGAGATAAGCCTGAGCAACAGACCCTAATCTCTACAGAAAATAAAAGTAAAAATTAGTTGGGCATGTGGCGTGTGCCTGTAGTCCCCAGTTACTTTGGAGACTGAGGTGGGAGGATTGTTTGAGCCTGGGAGGCTAAGGCTGCAATGGCCAGTGATTGTGCCACTGCACTCCAGCCTAGGTGACAGAATGAGACCTGTCTGAAAAAAAATCATACATATATATATATATATATATATATGTATACTTTTTTTTTGCAAAATAGTGGACTCCTTGTATACTTCAGTTATCAGTTATAAAGATTTATATATTGAATGTAATGTTATGATACCCTCTGCTTTCAGTTCTGTTCACTACCTTTCTTAAATCTGTGAGGACACTAATGTCCATTCTCATCAAAATAAATTCTGAATTTTGAATGCAATTTCACTTAAACATCAACATCCACTGGCACAAAAAGCGTCTTGTCTTATTTGTAAGTTTATATTTAAATAAATATCTTACTGATGGTACATTAGCCTACAAATAACCACTTAGTTTCCAAGTAGATGCACATATAAACTTAAAACAAATATATAGAAATCTCAAAATGCATTACAGCTGCTAATTATTCCAATTTATGATCACTTTTAAAACAAACAAACCTGCCTCATAGTAATATTCCAGGAACTATTTAGAAACTTTGTGTTTAAGAGTTTTCAGACATTCTGAAGAAGAGAAGGGAGATATCAATTATATATGAGGGGACTTTTGCAGCCTTAATTTGTATGCATATCATCAACAAATTAGTACAAATGCATTTCAAATTGATTTTGAATAACCAGATGTGATCAATTGTGAATAATATATTGATATTGATAATATACTATGTACAGATAAATTTCTATATGTAGATACAGATACAGATATACATATATAAGTACTTTAGCCAATAAAGTACCAGTGCTAGGACTTTTTTTTTATAGTTATCTTGGTATCAACCATCCCTCTACTTTACTCTGTTTTGAGGAGTTTATCATTATTTTGGGCCGTTTATAAGGGACTGTAAATATGAGTTACTTTGGATGAAATTCTGAGATGACTCCAGGACTGGAGAGTTTCCAGGGCGCTCACATTTGGTTGTGCAGACTGTGTACTGCACAGCTTTAGGATGCTGTATTTCACATTGTAATCTACATGAATACAATCAACTGCCAAACTTGTAAATGGACCTCACTAAGACCATAGGTGGCAGCCACACTGGATTTTAAAGCTGCTGTTAATGAAAGAATACCTAAATTATAGAAATATATAACAGAAAACCAGGAACTAACAGAGTCTTTCCTCACACAGTATGTGTATATGTTCAGAAGTGGGTTAAAGGTTTTGGTTGCCAGGTTCCCTTCTATTTTCTCCAGGCATTAGCATGGCATCCAGGAATTGATTAGACTCTTTCACAATTCAAAAGTACAGGAAATAAAGTTACTAGAAATCTTCTCTCAAAAGTAATCCCTGTTTTTTTGCTCTCAGTTTTCAGTTCTAGTTTATTTTAATGCAATCCTATGAATTCTTTCAAATCAAACCTTTGCTCCTTTCCATCTTCCAATCTATTTGACTACCTGCTAATCTCTCAGAGATCCCGAATGGTGTCCAATTTCTGTATTTTTCCCTAAAAGGTTATTGTTGTGTTATAAACACAGCTCCCTGGTTTTCTGGTCTTTTATTTTGAATTTCAAAGCCTTATGTCATAAATAAAATAAATATGTAAATTAATTATATTTATTTCAATAAAAATCTGACTTCAATCTTATTTTACATGGATGCTTTTAATTAACAAAGTTTCAAAAAATCACCAACAAAAGGAAGAAAAACAACTGAATATATTTTATTTATCAGGATATGTTTTGGGGAAATAAGGGTCTCACTTGGTCACTCAAGCTGGAGTGCCGTTGGACAGTCATGGCTCACTGCAGTCTTAAACTCCTGGGCTCAAGTGATCATCCTGCCTCTACCTCCCAAGTAGCTAGCATTACAGGTGCTTGCCAGCACACCCAGTAATTTTTTATTTTTAACTTTGTGTAGAGGTGAGATATTGCTGTTTCCCAGGCTGGTCTTGAACTCTTGGCTTCAAGTAATTTTCTTGCCTCAGGCTTTCCAAGTCCTGGGATTACACACATGTGTCACCATGCTCAGCTTTTCAGAACTTTTTTTCTAAAACATAAGGAAAAGTTGGAACAAAAGTTAATGATGGAGCAAATTTGCTTTGTGCTCATCATATACCTATAGTTGTGTAAGTTAATTCAAAAATAATTTCATCCCTGGGAAATGAAATAATCACATCTTTTGTTTGACTTTACAAAGATAGCTTCACTTCTTGTCATTCAGAGATCTAAAGGAAGAATTACACCATTTGCATAGGAAGATCCAAGTACTCTAGAGGTAATATTCCAAATTCTTCTCAATATTTAGAATGGAGATCAGCTGGCATGGGCCAAGGATGATCATATGAAGGCCAAGTTAAAGGCAATTTTATCAAGGAAACAGCACATAATTTTATTTTACATTTTTTCTTACTATTGATTTTGAACATTTTTTATTTACTTATGAGCCACTTGTATTTCTTTACTTTTCACGTTTTAGTTACTTTTTGAAGCTTTTTCTTTTTTGATTGATATTTATTTTGTTCTTATTTGAAAAGCAGTATGCGTATGTATGATAAAGGTACACGCAGTTACACATGCTAATCATGGACATATATAGAAGGTAATTGTATAGATGGGAACCCTAAAATATCATAAGCAAGTAGAAAGAGGGTATATCATGGAATATTTCTAAAAGAGAGTATACAGCAGAATATTTCTAAAAGAGAATATGCAGTGGAATATTTCTAACATTAAATGAGCAAGAAAGTAGAAGGTCATTCTGGGTTTGTGAATCTTTAGATTCTAAAAATTGCACTTACACAGTTTTCCTTGAGTAGATTAGGATTTGAAAAAAAAAAAAAAGATTGTGTGCCTGTAATGAAGTCAAATATAACATGTGTTCACCTATTTCTCAGCCTCCTTGTAGTTATACCTTCTTGCAGATCATATGAATAATTCTTATCAATGATTTGTGAAGAGAAATTATACGTACGTCTTTCAGGTTGGTTTTATCAATGGGTAAAAGTGAAATCATAAAATATCCTTGAGGAGCATGAAAGTGAAAACACAACATACCAAACTTACGCAAGCCAGCAAAAGCAATGCTTAAATGAAAAGTTATAATCGTGAGTGTAGTGGCTGATGCCTGCAACTCCAGCTACATGGGAGGCTAAGGCAGGAGGATCACTTAATGCCAGAAGTTTAAGACTAGTGTGGGAAATATTGTGTGATCTAGTTTTAAAAACTTAAAAATTAGCCAGGCATAATGGCTTGCACATGTAGTCCCAGCTACTCAGTAGGCTGAGGAGGAATGGTGGGAGGATGCTGGGTCCCAGAGATTTGAGGCTACGATAAGCTATGATCACACCATTGCACTCCAGCCTAGGTGACAGAGTAAGACCATGTCTAAAAAAAAAAAAAAAAAAAAAAAAGGTAAAAAAAAACTTAAAAAAAAAAAAAAAAAAAAGTTATGGTTGTAAACATATGTATTAAAAAAATAAAGTTCTTCTCAAATCAATAATCTAACCTTTCACCTTAAGAATCCAGAAGAACCACTACATCCAAAGCAAGGATAAAAAGGGAATAATAAAAATTAGAATTAAAATAAATGTAATAGAGAAGAGAAAAACATAGAAGATTAACAAAACCAAAAGTTTGGTTGGTTCTATGAAAATATAAATAAAATTAAGGCACTTTACCTAGACTGATGACAAAGGAGAAGAAGAATTAAATTACTAAGAACAGCAATGAAAGAGGGGATATTAGTGCTGATCTTACAAAAACAAAAAGGCTTATTAGGGCATACTGTAAATAGCTGCATAACAATGCATTATATAACTTAGAAGAAATAAACAAATTATTAAAAACACACAATCAAAACTAACTCAATGAGAAGAAGAAAATATGAATTGACCTATAAGAAGTAAAGAGATTGCACTAGTAATTTTAAAACTTCCTACGGAGAAAACTCCAAGACCAGATAGTTCCACAGGGGAATTCCATCAAAAGCTAAGAAGAATTATTATTGCTTCTCAAACTCTTCCAAATACAAGAAGAGAAGGGAACACATAGAAACTAATTCTATGACGTCAGCATTACCCTGATAAAGTCAGCATTACCCTGATAACAATGCTAGACAAAGACATCAAAATAAAACTACAAGCCAATTTAACTTATCAACATAGATGCAAAAATCTTCATGAAGGTATGGTTATCAATATTCAGCAGTTTATCAAATGAATCATACATCATGACTAACTGGGATTTATTTCAGAAATGCAAACTTGGTTCAAAATATAAAAACCAAATCAATGAACTACATCCTATTAATACAATCATGTAAACAAATTATTTTCTCAATAGATGCAGAGGAAAACATTTGATGAAAGCCAATACCCTTTCCTGATAAAAATTTTCAACAACCCAGAAATAAGAGGCAGATGTCAATTTGATAAATAACATTTTAGAAAAGCCACAGCTAATATAGTAAATTGTGAAAACCTAAAAGCTATAATTTTAATGTTGGGAACAAGACAAGAATGTCCTCTCTCCATGCTTGTATTCAATATTGTTCTGGAGATCTTAGTTAGGGTAATTATTCAAGAAAAATAAATAACAAACATCTAGATTCTAGAGAAAGAGGAAAATGTATCTCTCTTTGTACATGACATAATCTTGTATACAGAAAATCTTACAGAATCTACCACCAGAAAACAAATTAAGAATTAGGGCTAATAAATGAGTTAATTTAGCAAAGTTTTAGAGTACAAGATTAATATACAAAAATTAGTTGTACGTCTATAAACTAGTAATTAAATATCTAACAGTAAATCTAAGTAAATCCATTTAGAGTAGAAGTCAAGGTATAAGATATCTAGCAATACATTATCGAGGAAGTATAAGATTTGTTCGTTGAAAAGTATGAACATTCTTGAACCAAACCAAAGATGTAAATAAATTAAATACATATCATTTTCATGGATTGGAAAATTTAACACTGTTACAATGTCAATATTACACAAATTGATATACAGACTCAGTGCAATCCCTATCCTAACTGCACTTTTTTCTCTCACAAGGGAACAAGCTGATCCCAAAATCCATATAGATTTTTTGAGGATCACAGAATAACCAAAAGCAATCAAAACAAAAATGAAGTAGTAGGGCTCACATCTCTTGATTTTGAAATCTATTCGACTTTGTGGTACTGTTGAAAGTATATACACATTTAGCAAATAAATATAATTGAGAGACCAGGAATAACCTCATACATTTATGTTCAATTCAGTTTTATTTAGCTGTCACCTACCGAAAAGAGTTAGCTCATTTTTGACAAGGATACCAAGTTCATCAATTGGAAACAGTCTTGTCCCACGGTGCTGGGAAGGCTGGATATCCAATGCAAAAGCATAGAGTTGGAAACTTCACCACAGCGTATAACAAAATTGAAAGCAAAGTGGATCAAACATGTAAATGTAAATGTAAGAACTGAAATGATAAAACTCTCAAAAGGAGACATAGGTTAAAATTTGTGTGACCTTTATTGGGCAAAGATTTCTTAGACCTTAGAAAGAATTATTGCTGAAGTCAAGCCAGGGTGATAAAATTTGAAGGGTGCTCAGGTACCAAAAGTGGGTGATTTTTGCTAAACTAATTTAGCAAAATTCCTGCTAAAACTGAGTTCTATAAGAACAAAGTAGAAAGCTCAGAATTGGGCTTAGTAAAGGCAGAGGACTCAGAGGAAATTAACTATTTGGTTTAAAAAAAGCCTAAAAATAAGAGATGACAAAAGATATTCTATGCTAATGGAAACTACAAAATAGCAAGAATAGCTATGCTTACAAAAGAAAAAAATAGGTTGTAAGACAAAAGCCAAAACAAAAGACAAAGAAGGTCACTATATAATAGGTCAAAGATTAAATCAACAAGAAAACATAACAATTTTAAATATATATGCACCCAACACTGGAGCAACTAGATATGTAAAGCAAATACTGTTAGAGCTAAAGAGAGATAGACTCCAGTAGAATAATAGCTAAAGACATCAACACCCCATTTTTAGCATGGGACAGATCTTCCAGACAGAAAAACCAAATTTAATCTGTAGACCAAATAGACCTAGTAGATAGTTATAGAACATTTTATCCAAGAGCCGAAAAATACACATTTTGTTCCTCAGCACATAAATAGTTCTCAAGAATAAACCATATCTTAGGTTAAATAATCAGTCTGTTGTTGTTTTTTAAACAGGATCTCACTTTGTCATCCAGGCCAGAGTGCAGTGGTACAATCTCACCTTACTGCAGCCTCAAATTCCCAGGTTCAAATGATCCTCCTGCCTCAGCACCACCACGTAGTTGGGACTACAGGCATGCCATGCCTGGCTAATTTT
>NW_016107620.1:1726852-1736167 GCF_001604975.1 Cebus imitator
ATGAAGTTTTGCCATGTTTCCTGGGCTGTTTGTGAACTCCTGAGCTCAAGAGAGGCACCTGCCTTTGCTTCCCAACATGTTAGGATTACAGGTGTGAGCCACCATGTCTAGCCAAACAAGTCTTAAAACAGTAATAAGAATAATAATGACAATAATAATGTCAATTACCTTCTGTGATCACATTAGAATAAAACTAGGAATCAATAACAAGAGGAATTTGGGAAATTACAGAAATACATTAAAATTAAAGAATATGCTCCTGAATAATCAGTGGGTCAATGAAGAAATTAAGAAGAAAACTAAAAATAGTTTTTTAAACACATGATAATGAAAATGCAACATATCAAAACCTATGAGATACAGCAACATAGTACCAAGAAGGAATTTTATAGCTATAACTGTAGGCATAAAAAATCAAATAAATAACCTAAGGATGAAGATCAGAGAAGTGCTAATTGAATTTCAAGTGAAGAAAGCTATACAAAAATATAAAGTTGTTTTTTTTTTTTAAAGTTAAACAAAATTGACCAATCTTTAGCCAGACTAAAAAGAAAGAGAAAATTCAAGTAAATAGAATTGCAGATGAAGCAGAAGACGTTGCAACTGATGTTTCATAAATTAGAAAGATTATTAGTGGCTGCCATTAGCAAATATATGCAAATAAATTGGAAAATCTAGAAGAAATGGACAAATTCCTAGACACATACTACCAATGAAGATTGAAACATGAATCAATCCCAAATACCAAGAGACAAATTGCAAGTGATGAGATGGAAGCTGTTCTAAAAAAAAGGCTCCCATTGAAGAAAACCCTAGGACCCAATGGCTATATGCTGAATTCTATCAAACATTTGAAGAAGAACTAATGCCAATCCAACTCTAAACATTCTTAAAATTAGAGAAGAAAATGCTTCCAAACTCATCCTAGAAGCGTAGTATTAACCTGATAACAAAACCAAAGATACATAAAAAAAAAAAAAAATACTTACAGGCCAATATTCCTGGTGAATGTACATGTATAACTCCTCAAAAAATAAAATATTTGCAAACTGAAACCAATAATATGCTAAAAATATTATGAATCACAACCAAGTGAGATTTATCTCTCGGGTGCAAGCATGGTTCAACATATGCAAATCAATCAATGTGATACATTATATAAACAGAAAGAACAAAAAACATATGATCATTTCAATTCATGCTGAAAAATCATTGGATAAAATTTAATATCCTTTCATATAAAAACTCATAAAACTGGGGTAGAAGGAGGACACTTCAACTTAATAAAAGCTATATATGACAAATTCACAGCTAGTTTCATACAAAATGGGAAAAATTGAAAGCCTTTCATCTAAGATTTGGAAAAAGACAAGGATATTAACTTTCATCACTGAATTTCAATATATTACTGAAAGTCTAAGCTGGAGCAATCAGACAAGAGAAAGGAAAGGAAGAAGTAAAATTAAACTTATTTGCAAATGATAAAATCTTGTATTTGAAAAAATAAAACAAATATTTCACCAAAAGAAACTGTTAGCACTGATACGCAAATTTCTTAAAGTTGCAGGATGTAAAATCAACACACAAAAATCAATAACGTTTTTCTATGCCAGCAGTGAACAAAGTGAAAAATCATTAAAGAATTGCTCCCACTTAAAATAGCCACACATAATATTAAATACCTAGGAATTAACTAAAACAATGAAGCAAAAGATCTGTGTATTGAAAACTATAAAACACTAATGAAAGAAATTAATGAGAACACCGAAAAATAAAAAAAAGATATTTTATATTCATGGATGGAAGGAATTCATATAGTTAAAATGTCCATACTACTCAAAGCAATCTATGAATTTACTGCAATCACTATCAAAATACCAATGATATTCTTCAGATCATTTTTTTAATTGTAAATTCATATGTAACCACAGAAGACCCAGAATAGCCAAACCGATTCTTTTTTTTTTTTTTTAGACGGACTTTCACTCTTGTTGCCCAGGCTGGAGTGCAGTGGCACAATCTCGGCTCACTACAACCTCTGCCTGAGACTTAGTATTTTGAGGAAAATGTAGGTAGGAGTGCTCTCAGCCTCTCCCACTCTTGCAGCAGACTAGTGGTGTCCAAACTAAAGGAGAGTTCATTTGCCCTTGCTAGTCCAATACTTGAGTTGACTGCAATTTGTGGACTTCTCTAGGGCATTATTTTGCTCACATAAAGTCCCTTCCTTTTCCCTCTGGATAGGAACTATAGTAGCAGGTGCCATACTGTGTGTGTACCCATTGTGGTACATTACTCTGTTCAGAGACCTTCGACCCTTGTGTCTTTATGTCACTAGATCCATTGCAGACATTCCCCAGCAACATTTTGGGTTGTGGCAGTACCACAGGGTAGCTAGATTCAGAGGAGAAGCAGAATTCACAGTAGATTGGCCCTCAGGGATTGTCCCTCTTAGGGGAAGGGAAAGTGCATCACATTAAAGGAATACCCTTTGGGACTAAAAAAACAAAACAAACAAACAAACAAAAAACACCAGAATGCAGACAGTGAAGCCCAAAACTTTTTGCTTGCGGAAAGTTTCTTTCATCAGAGGCACAGGCATAGTTCTGGGATCAGTGGGAAAAGACTGTGGTTCTACCCCATTAGCCAAGAACCCCTGGTGCTTATGAAGAAACTTAGAGAAGGGGATTTTTTTTCTCCGCATCACCCACTGCTTCAGACACATCTGGGGCTTCTATTATTGGCACTCAACATGAGTACACCTGTAGAAATTCTTTCCGGATCTCTGGGTGATGCCCTCTCCATGAGAGAAGGGCACTCCAGTCTTAGGGTTTCACAAGTTATTAAGTCCCAGTTCCTCTCTACATGGAACAGCAGAGTTCCTGCAGATGGTCAACGTGCTTATCTGATTTGAATATCTAAAGCACTTAGAAGAACATGGTAGACAGGTGGATCACTTTCCTGCTGAATTGATAGAAAAACTAAGGTGGCCTCAACCTTTCTCCCTGCAAAGAAATTAGCATATTTGAAATGATGTAGATCTGTGTTCCCACCAAAATTGCATGTCTAATGGTAATCCACAATGTTGGACGTGTGGTCTGGTGGGAGGTGATTGGATCATGTGTGTGGATTTTCTCTTTTGGTGCTAATCTTGTTTTTGTAATAGAATTTGCATGATAACTGGTTATTTAAAAGCGTGTAAGCACCTTCTCCACCACTTTCTTTTTCTCTCAGCTATGCGAACTCTAGTCTCCCCCTTTGCCATCTACCATAACTATAAGTTTCCAGAGGCTTCCCCAGTAGGTGAGCCAATACCAGAATTATGCTTCCTGAACAGCCTGTGGAACTGTTAAGTCAGTTAAACTTTTTTTCTTATAACTTATCCAGGTGCAGATATTTCTTTATAGTAGAGCAAAAAAAAGACCAATATAGAAAATTGGTACTGAGGAGCAGGGCATTGCCATAAAAATATCTACAAATGTGAAAGCAGCTTTGGAACTGGGTAATAGGCAGAGGTTGGAATAGTTTGGAGGGCTCAGAAAAAGACAGGAATATGAAGGTCAGTTTGGAACTTGCTAGATGTTTTTTTAATTGTTGTGACCTTAAAATGCTGATACTGATATGGCCAATAAAGTTCAGGCTGAGGAGGTCCAGATATAAATGAGAAACATATTGGCAACTGGAGCAAATGACACTTTTGTTATGTTTTAGCATAAAAATTGAAGGCATTGTGCCCTGTGCTAGGAATCTGTGGAACTTTGAACTCAAGAGTCATTATTTAGGGTATCTGGAAGAAGGAATTTCTAAGAAGCAGTGTTCAAAATGTGACTGGCTGCTTCTAGCAACCTATCTTCGTATAAATGAACAAATAAATGCCCTGAACTTAAGTTTAAAAGGGAAGCAGAGTGTAAATATTTGGAGAATTTTCAGCCTGGTCATGTGATTGAAAAGAAGCATCAATTTTCTGAGGAGAAATTCAAGCAAGTTGCATGAATTTTTATGACTAAAAGGAAGGCAAATACTGATAACCAAGACAATGGGGAAAGGGCTCCAAGGCACTTCAGAGACCTTCTCAGGAGCTCCTGTCATAACAGGCCCAGAGGCCTAGGAGGGTAAAAAGATTTTGTAGTGCAGGCCCAGGGACCTACTGCTCTATGCAGCCTCAGAACACTACTCCCTGCATCCCTACTGCTTCAGCTCCAGTCTTGTCTTAAAGGGCCCCAGGCAGAGCTTGGGCTGCTGCTTCAGATGGTGAAAGACATAAGCCTTGGTGGCCTCCAACTGGTTTTAAGCCTGCAAATGCACAGAATGCAAAAGTTGATGCTTGGGAACTTTTGCTTAGATTTCAGAGGATATATGGAAAAGCTGGTGTGCCCAGTCAGAAGCCTGCTATAGAGGCAACACCCCAGAGAGAACTTCTACTAGGGTACTATTGGAAAAAAATGTTGGCTTGGAGGACCCACACAAAGTCCTCACTGTGGCACTGCCTAGTGGAGCTTTGAGAAGAGGGTCATGATCTTCTAGATCCCAAAATGGTAGATCCACTGGCAGCTTGCAACCTGCACATGGAAAAGCTGTAGAAACCTAATGCTAGTCTGAGAGCCACTGTGGGGGCTGAACTCTGTAAAGTTGCATGGGTGGACTGTCCAAGGCTTTGGAAGCCCACCCCTGGCACCAACATACTCTGGATGTAGGACATGAAGTCAAAGATTATTTTGGAGCTTTAAGATGTAATGACTGCCCTGCTAGGTTTCAGATTTGGGTAGAGCCTGTAGTCCCTTTCCTTTGGCTGACTTTTCTCTTTTGGAATGATAGAATTTACTCATTGCCTATACTCTCATTATTTCTTGGAGATGTAGATAGTTTTTATTTTTTACAGGCTTATAGGCAGAAGGAACTTACCTTGTCTCAGATGAGACTTTAGACTTCGGCCATTTAAGTTAATGTTAAAATAAGTTAACATTTTGGGAGATTGTTGGGGATCCATGATTATATTTTGCAATGTGAAAAGTATGTGAGATTTGAGAGGAGCCAGAAGCAAGATGATATGGTTTGGATCTGTGTCCCTACCCAAATTTCATGTTGAATTGTAATCCTCAATTTTGGAGGTGGGGCTTGGGAGCCACAGCTGATTTTTACCTGGACTTCTGTGATTCTTGCTCCACAGGAGATGGTAAACTTACTCAAACATCTGGTATATTACTAGTTCCACCAGCATCTGAGAAAGCTATTGCATAAAGATTATAAAAATAAACCCATACAGAGTATTTGCTGCTGAAAACATGTAGAGCCTAAGCTCTACATTTAACCATAGGCTATACACATTTATGTTACATATTCAACCGAAAACAGAAAAAAAAATCAGTTGAATCAAAAATAAATTTAAAACTAGCAAGAAGAAATAGTTTCCCAAATGAGAAGGAACCAGAAAAATAATCCTAGCAATATAAGAAAACAGTTTTGCAACACTTCAAAAAAAAAAAAAAATCATATAGGCTATTCAGTGATGGATCCAAAGCAAAATAAAATCTTTTAAATACCAGCTAGATAATTTAAAATGTCGATTACTAATTTGCTCAATGTGATCCAAGAGAATGTTGAAAACAGACACAAAGCAACTTAAAAAATTCTCAGAATATGATTTAAAAATATTCTAAAGAGAAATATATTTAGAAAAAAATAGAATTTCTGGAAATTAAAGATACATTTAGAAAATCACAAAATGCAGTGGAGTGTTTTAACTATATGTGAGACCAAGTAGAAGAAAGAATTTCGGAGCTTGAAGGCAAGACTCTTGAATTAATCCAATCAGATGAAAATAACAAAAAAATGAGTTTCTGAGGGAGAATAAAATTTAAAAGTCTGGAAAAAAAATATATATATATATATTTAGGAAATAATTGAAAATAAAACTTCCTTTGTCTTGCTAGAGATTTATACATCCAAATATAAAAAGGTCATGGAACTCCTGAAAGATTCACTGCAAAAGGGATGTCACCAAGGCATGGTCATCGGGTTACATAAAGTCAATATGAAGGAAATAACTTTAAGAACAGTGAGAGAAAATAAAATATAGAGAAAATGAATTAGACTAACAGTAGACTTCTCAGCAGAAACCTTGCAAGCCAGAAGGGATTGAGGTCCTTATATCTATTCATCTCAAATAGAGTAACTGTCAGCCAAGTGTTTTGTATACAAAAAAACTAAGCTTCATAAATAGAGGAGAAATAAAATCTTTCCCAGACAAGTAACTGCTGAGGGAATTTATCACCATTAAACCAGCCTTAAACAACATGCTCGAAGGAGTTCTAAATATTGAAATGAAAGATCAATATGCATCAGCAAAAATAAGTACTTGAAAATATAAAACACACAGCGTTTATAAAACTGTAACCCATTAAAGAAAACAAAGAAACCAGGTGGCAATTCATATGACAACTATAACAGTATGTAACATATCAATGTTAATGTTCAATATAAAGAGTCCTAATGTCCAATTTAAGAGATTATACATTAGCAAAATGGACAATGAAATAGCACAAATGTGGCTAGCTGCATTTGCTCATGACTACAATTCTATCACTTGGGAGGCCAAGGTGGGCCCACAATTTGAGCCCAGAAGCTTGAGACTAGCCTGGACAACATAGCAAGGCCCTGTCTTTAAATAACATTAAAAAATTAGATAGGCATAGTGGTATGCCCCTATAGTACCAGCCACTCAGAATTCTGAGGTTGGAAAATCCCTTGAGCCCAGGAGTTTGAGGCTGCAGTTAACTATAGTTGTGCCACTTCCCTCCAACCTGGGTGACAGAGTGAGACCTTGTCTCAAAAATAATAATAAAAATAAACACAGAAAAAAACACAAATCAAATATCTGCCGCCTTACAGAGTCCCACCTAACTTGTAGATTCTTTTGATTTTTTTTTTTTTTCTGAGAATCTCACTCTGCTTCCCAAGCTGGAGTGCAGTGATGTGATCATTAATCACTGCAGCCTTGACCTCACAGACTCAAGCAATCCTCCCACATCAGCTCCCAAGTAGCTGGGACTACAGGTATGCACCACCGCACCTGACTAATTTTTGTATTTTTTTTGTAGAGACAAAGTTTCACCATGTTCCCAGGCTGATCTCAAACACCTGGACTCAAGAGATCTACCACACCTCAGCCTCACAAAGTGCTGGGAATACAGGTGTGAGCCACTGCACCCACCAGAAGGACTTTTAGATTCTTATAAACTCAAGGGAAATAGGTGAAAAAAACAATTCCATACAAATAGAAACAAAAAGTGAGCAAAAATAGCCTGCTCCAAGAACAGACTTTATATATCAGCAATAGTAAAAATAAAAAGGCAAATAATGTCATTATATAAAGATAAAAAGGTCAATTTAGTAAGAAAATGTAGCAATCCTAAATATATATACAACGAAATCTGGAGCGCCCAGATTCATGAAAGAAATACTACTCGACCTAAGAAAACAGAAAGACAACAATACAATAATAGTGGGATATTTCAACACTCCACTAACAGCAGTAGACAGATTATAGAGGTAGAAATTCAACAATGAAACACTTACCTTAAATTGGCATCTAGAACAAACAAACCTAACAGATATTTGTCACAAACATTATACCCAAAAGCTGCAGAATACACATTCTTATAAGCACATGGAACATTTTTCTAAGATAGACCATATGATAGGCAACAAAACAAATCTGAATAAAATTTTAAATCAAAATTATATTAATTATCTTCTCAGACTACAGTGGACTAAAACTATAAATTACTTTCAAAAAAAAACTCACAAAACTATTACAGATACATGGAAATCAAACAATTGGCTCTTGAATAATTTTTGGATCAGCAATAATATCAATATGAAAGTTTAATGTTTTTTTTTTTTTTGATATGGGATCTTTCTCTGTCACCCAGGCTAGAGTGCAGTGGCACAATCATAGGTCACTTCAGCCACTAACTCCTAGGATAAAGCAATCCTCCTGTCTCAGCCTCCTGAGTAGCTGGTACTTCAAGCATGTGCTACCATGTCTGGCTAATTTTCTTATTTTTGTTTTTTGAAGGGACAGGCCCTTGCTATTTTTCTGGGGTACAGCAAAATTTATACTAAGAGAAAAGTTTATAGAGCTAAATGGCTGTATCCAAAAGACAAAAAGTAACCTGTTGATAATCTAACATTACTCATCAAGGATCTAGCAAAGCAAGGAAAAACAAAACCAGAGGCTTACAGAAGAAAATAAATACCAAGGATTGGAGAAGAACTAAACAAGACAAATAGAAAATGTTAATAAAATTAAAAGGCAGCTCTTTGAAAAGATAAAGGAGATTGATAGACTAATAGCTAGATTAACCAAGACAAAAAGAGAGGTTTCAAATAAGCACAATCAGAAATAAAAATAATGTCTTATACCACAAAAATACAAAAGATCTGAGACTACTAAGAACACCTCTATGTACACAAACTAGAAAATTATAGAAAATTCATAAATTCCTGGAAATATATACCCCACCTCCGAAAGTTGATTCAGGAATAAATAGAAATCCTGAGCACACCAAAAAATAAGCAGTGAGACTGAATCAGTGATAAAATATCTCCCAACAACAACAAAAAAAGTCCAGGACCACATAGATTCACAACCAATTTCTACCAGATGTTTAAAGAACTGGTGGCAGTTCCACTGAAACTATTTCAAAAGATCAAGAAAGACAGAATTCTCTGTAACTCTTTCTCAAAAGCCAGCATCACCTTGAAGACAAAGTTCAAAAGATCAAGAAGGAGAGAATTCTCTGTAACTCTTTCTCAAAAACCAGTATCACCTTGAAACCAAAGTGAGAAAAAGACACAAGAAAAAATGAAAATTACAGACCAGTACTCCTGATAAACATATATTTAAAAATCTTTAAAAAATACTGGCGAACTGAATCCAACATCACATTAAAAAATAATTTACCACAATCAAGTGGGTTTAGTCCAGGTATGCAAGCATGTTTCAACATATCACAAAAATGAATTAAAAACAAAAATCATACAGTCATCTTAGTAGATGCAAAAAAGCATTAGATGAAATCCAGCATCCCTTGATAAAAACCCTCAACAAACTAGGCACTGAAGGAACATATATAAAAATAATCAGAGCCATCTATTACAAATCCACAGCCAACATCACACTAAATGTGGAAAAGTGAAGGCATTCACCCTAAGAACTGGAACAAAACTAAAATGCTCACAGTCACCATTTTTTTTTTTTTTTTTAGACAGAGTTTCACTCTTGTTACCCAGGCTGGGGTGCAATGGCGCGATCTC
>NW_016107620.1:1736277-1772873 GCF_001604975.1 Cebus imitator
GTTTCACCATGTTGACCAGGATGGTCTCGATCTCTTGACCTCATGATCCACCCGCCTCGGCCTCCCAAAGTGCTGGAATTACAGGCTTGAGCCACCGCGCCCGGCCCACAGTCACCATTTCTATTCAATATAGTACTGGAAGTTCTAGCCCAAAAAATCAGGAAAGAGAAAAAAAAAAGGACATTCAAATTGAAAATGAGGAAGTCAAACTATTTCTGTTTTCCAATGATATAATCTTATTCCTTAAAGACTCTCCCAAAAGATTACTATATTTGATAAATGAACTCAGTAAAGTCTCAGATTACAAAATCAAGGTACATAAAACAGGAGCACTGTTACACACCAGAAACAACCAAACTGTTAAGTAAAAAACTCAATCGCATTTACAATAGTTGCAAATAAAATAAAATATGTAGGAATATATTTAACCAAGGAGGTGAAAGACCTCTATAAGAAGTAAAAAACACTAATGAAATAAATTGTAGGCAACAGGAACAAATGGAAAAATATTACATTCTCATGGATTGAAAGAATCTGTATTGTGAAAATGACTATACTGCTCAAGCAATCTACAGATTAAATGATGTTCTTCTCAAAATACCAATGTCATTTTATTCACAAACTTAGCAAAAACAATCCTAAAATTCATATAGAACCAATAATGCACTTGAATAGCCAATGTAATCCTGATCCAAAAATAAATCTGTAGGCATCAAATTACAGAACTAAAATTATATTGTAAGGCTATAGTACCCAAAACAGTGTGGTAATTTTATAAAAATAGATACAAAGACCAATGGAGTAGAATAGAGAACCTGTAAATAAAGCCAACTGGCTACAACAACTGATCTATGACAAAACTAAAAGAAACTTACATTGGGGAAAGGGCACTTTTTTCAATAAGTGGTGCTGAGAAAACTGGATAGCCACATATAAGAAAATGAAACTGGATCCCTATATCTCACCCCACACAAGGGTTGAGTAAAGTTGGATTAAAGGCTTAAACCATTAAAATTATACAAAAAAACTAGGATAAACTCTCCTGGATATTGGCCTATGCAAGGAATTTATGGCTAAGATTTCAAAAGCAAATATATGTATAACAAAAGTAATTAAATTGGACTTAATTTAAAAAATTTCTGCACAGCAAAAGAAATAATAAGCAGAATAAACATACAACATACAGAATGGGAGAAAATATTTTCAAACTATACATACACAAGAGGAAAACTAATATTAAGAATCTACAAGGAAGTTAAAAAATAGGAAGAAAAAAACAAACCATTCAAATGTGGGCAAATGACATGAATGGACATTTTTCAAAAGAAGACATATACATGGCCAACAAACACACAAAAAGGAAAATATCTCAAAGTAATGGGAGCCGTCTGTGACAAATCCACAGCCAACATATGCAAGTCAATGAATATGATTGACTCAACATCACTAATCAGATGCCCAACTTCACTAATTATTAGGGAAATGAAAATTAAAACCACAGTAAGATACCACCTTATACCAGCCAGAATGGCCATTATTAAACACTCATAAAACAATGGATATTGGCATAGATATAATGAAAAGGGATCACTTATGCGCTGTTGGTGGGAATGTAAGTTACCACAGCCTTTATGGAAAACAGTATGGAGATGTATTAAAGAACAAAAGGTAGATCTATCATTCAATACAGCAATCCCACTACTGAGTATCTACCCAAAAGAAAAGAATTCATTATATTTAAAAGAAATCTATACAGGTATGTTTAATGCCGCATAATTTACTATTGCAAAAAAAAAAAAAAAAAAGAAAGAAAAATGGTAGATGGAACTGGAGGCTATTCTAAGTGAAGTAGCTCAGGAATAGAAAACCAGATACTGCATGTTCTCCCTTATAAGCAGCATCTAAGCTATGTGTTTGTAAAGGCATATAGAATGGTGTAATGGACATTGGAGACTCAGAAGAGAGGAGGTTAGGAAGGGAAAAAAATAAAAAATTTACCTATTGGGTTCAGTGACGGGGTCCACTAAATGCCAGACTTCATCACTATAAAATTCATCCATGTAATGAAAAACCACTTGTACATCTAAAACTATTGGAAAAAGCAATTACATGACTTTCGAATATACCATGTTTTGTACTTTTGCTTTGGAATCCATGAAAATACATAGAAAATGTTGAAATAAAATTAAATGTCGAAATGCCATTCCTAAAATTCAAATAAACAGTTAATATAAATAAGCCTAACTGAATATCAAGTTGCAGATATAACTACACAAAGAAATAAAATTAAGTTACTTCGAAACCTAGTAATTTGACCAGATATCGTGGTGCATGCCTATATTTCCAATACTTTGGGAGGTCAAGGTGGGAGGACCACTTGACGCCAGGCGTTTGAGACCAGTGTGAGTGACATTGTAAGACCACATCTCCACAGAAAAACAAAACAGTAGTTGGAATGTATAGCACCAATAAAATGCATCCTAAAAACAAAGCATACAATTAAAAATAACATACATTTTTAAATTTCCACATGTTATTATTGGAAATTTTAGTGTCGTTATTCTAAAAATTGTGTGTATGTGTATGTACCTGTATGTACTGTGGGATAAAGCAAAATAGTAGTAATAGTGAATGAAGGGGAAGGGAAAAAAAATGAGAGGAAGGGGGATCTATAGATCATTGTTCTCAAATTCATATGAACACCAGCATCACACACAGAGATTAAAAAACCGATGCCTATGGGCCAGGCGTGGTGGCTCACGCCTATAATCCCAGCTCTTTGGGAGGCCAAGGCGAGTGGATCACGAGGTCAAGAGATCGAGATCATCCTGGTCAACATAGTGAAACCCCATCTCTACTAAAAAATACAAAAAATTAGCTGGGCGTGGTGGTGCACGCCTATAGTCCCAGCTACTCTGGAGGCTGAGGCAGGAGAACTGCTTGAACCCAGGAGGCGGAGGCTGCGGTGAGCCGAGATCGCCCCATTGCACTCCAGCCTGGGTAACAAGACCGAAACTCTGTCTCAAAAAACAAACAAACAAACAAAACAACAGATGCCTACATCCTATGACAAGGGATACTAATTTAATTTTCCAGGTGTATAGCTTAGACGTCAGGATTTTTAAAGATCCACCTTCAATTAATTCTGATGTGTAACTAAGGTTGCAAATCACTGCTACAGATTGAAAGAGACTTAAGAAACATTTTAACAGATTGCAATGTTTTATACACATTGATTGTCCTGATTTAAAAGATGTTAGAAGATCAATGATTAGAGTAGTTTAATGATAGTAAGGTCTTTTAATTAATATTGTTTTCATTGCCATAAAGCATTCTGGTGATTTTTAAAAGGTCTTTATCTTTCAGATATTTATATTGAAATATTTACAGATAAAGTAATATAATTTATGTTTTATTTCAGAATAATTGGAGGGATATGGGGGTAGAGGTAAAACAAGCTGATAATTTTTGAAACTCAGTGATGGGTATGTGGGGAGTTATTATGCTTTTATACATTTTTGTTAGCATAATTTTAGATAATATAAAGGAATAGCAAATATACTTTCACTTTCTCCCTCTATTGCATCTATCAATTTTACCTATATTTCTTCCTAGATAGTATTACATTTGTTGTAATGATTGACTTCTCCTATAAATCTCCTATAACCCCTTTTCAAATTTCTCTCTTCCCACTCACAATCGAACCCAGTTAAATCAAAATTTCATCCCCACCACACTATAAAAACAACTCTTTTCAAGGTCACTAATTATTGATTGTTTATGTTCCTTCCACAATACATATTTTGAAATCCTAACTCCTAATGACATGTTATTAGGAAGTGGGTCTTTTGGAAAGTGATTAGGTAATGAGGACTCTTGATGCATGTCTTCATAAGAAAGACCCCAGACAACTAGCTCACTCCTTTTGCCATATGAGGACACAGTGAGAAAACAGGCATCTAATAACCAGAAAGTAGGCTTTCACCAGACACCAAATCTGCCGGCACTCTGATATCGGAGTTTGCAACCTCCAAACTGTGAGAAATAAACTTTTCTTGTTTATAAGCCATCCAGTTTATGGTATTTTGTTATACCAGCCTTAAGGAAATAAAACATCCGGCATCTTGACATATCCACATAATTTGACAGTTCATCACCCTGTTTTTGTTTGTTTGTTTGTTTGTTGAGACAGGGTATCACTATGTCACCCAGGCTGGAATGCAGTGACACACGAAGGGTTCACTGCAATCTCAACCTTCTGGGCTCAAGGGATTCTTCCACCTCAGCATCCCTAGTAGCTGGTGTTAGTACAAACTGCACCAGTTTTTATAAGCTAACCACTATTTTGCAGACCTCGGTTAAAGTGAAACATTTTATCTGGGTTTGGACCATGAGAAGCATCCTGCCTAACCACCTGTCTACAAGGCAGACAAAGGCCCACTAAAGAAACACCCCTATTATATCTTACCGGACAAAATTCCAAGGAACACCACGGTGGCATTCCACTGGAACAAGAAAAGGAACTGCCTCATCATGGGGACAACTTATCACCATTCCGCCCCGCAGCAAGCCATACTGCCCAGAATCCTCCCACCCCCATCTATAAATTGCCCCAGCCTGTAAGCAGTGGTGGGCTCTGGAATTAGGCTGGTACCCCTCTTCTGTAGGTTTTATGCTGGACACAAAGTCTGCATTTGCTGTTCAGCTGCCTTCTTTCTGTGTGTGTGTCTTTCTTTAACTCAACTTCTCTTCAAAATCTAACACCTGGCAATACAGGAGTGCACCACCATGCCTGGATAATTTTTGCATTTTTTTGTAGTGACCGTGCTTTAACATTTTTTACCAGGTTGGTCTTGAACTCCTGGGCTCAAGCAATCCAGACTCTTTAGCCTCCCAAAGTGCTAGGCTTACAGGTGCGAGTCACTGTGCCTAGCCCACTCCATTTTTTATGAAACATCTTTATTTTACTTTTAGAAAATTGTGCTCCTACAGTCGACTTTTTTTATCACTGACTTTTTATGCTCAATCTTTTTTACTGGTCTCTTCTCATAATCTTTCACATACCTCTGCCCTCCAAACTGGAGTGTCTCTCTTCCTGAATCTCTTTTCCATCTACACTCACTCCTTTGAAAAGGTCCTCTCCTCCAGTGGCTCAAAATACTATCTATATACTGATTATTTCAAGTTACTATGGTTATCACAGAATGCATAACAGTGTTTTATGCTCTTGAAACATCACATGCTTTATGCTTGATAACAACAACCACCTTAATTTTGAAAAGTAAAATGTTTGTAAACCAAAAATAAAATTCTAAGGCTACCAACCATCTGAATGGACCTCTCCTCTTGGCCAAAGGCTTTCCAAAGTTAACCTGAGAAACTAGTTCAGGCCATGATGGGAAAAGGGAGCCAGAAATGCCTCATTATACTCTCCTCCCTTCTAGAATTCAGGGAAAGCTGACCAGCATTAACATCAACACGGACCGTAAGTCTGATAAGAAACAATTACAACATATTCTCTCATTGTAGCCCAGGCATGCCTTTATACTCTCATTGCTCTCATTGTAGTCCAGACATTCCTTTATATTAATAATAACTCTTTCAACTAATTGCCAATCAGAAAATTTTTAAGTCTTTCTATGATCTAGAAGCCCCAGCTTTGAGTTGTTCTGCAGTTTTAGATGGAACCAATGTAAATCTTATACATATTGATTGATATATTATGTCTCTCTAAAATATAAAAAAGCAAGTTATACCCCAACTACCTGCGGCACTCATTATCAGGTCCTCTTGAGGCTGTGTCACAGGCATGTTCTTAACTTTAGTGAAATAAGCTTTCTAAATGAATTGAGCTCTATCTCAGATACTTTTCAGTTCACATCTTGTATACCCTGAGGAAAATTAGACTATAAGAAAGTTAAAAAAAAAAAAAAAGAGAGAGAGATAATCAAACAAAGCAACATAATCTTAGCCATTGTGTGTTTAACTAAAAAGTTAAAACTGAAACTATAAACAATTTAGTAATTATTAAAAAAAGATCATGAACTATTTAAGATCAGTTTTATAGTACTCAATATTTTACTTTTGGAGAAAAATGACTGAAAATTAACTTCCTAAAGATTTACAATAAGAATGGATAAAAAGAAGTAGGAAAATAAAATTAGAAGTTAAGGAAATTTATATTTAATAAATAAAAAGTTGGATCATCAAAATACACATACAAAGATGAATATGTGTAAGTTTTAAGAGCAGATTTGAATTGAATTTAATATGAGGATCGGACATTTCAAAAGCTTGTTACAACTCTAATGAAATAAGAGCCAATATAATGCTGCATAGCACCATGAGCCACAGGACAGCTGGAATCCTGAGAACTCATTATTTTGAAGGCCTTATTCATAAGTAAGAATAATCAGACCCAGTGAATTTTAGGATCAAATGCTTTGGCTACTTGCCATGAGATAAGCCCCTTTAAAGTTTACAGGTTCCTTTTAATAGCATTTCTTACCGATTTTCTGAGTGCTCTTTAGAAAGCAGCCAGAATGCTAAAGAATATAAAGCATGTCTTGTGCTTTATTTCTGCCTCTACATTGCACTCCTCTTGCTTGTGTCCTGCAGAGTGCTGTGCACATCATAAATCAATATTAACATAGTGCTATCTCACATATCCTGAAAACTGTGACTCAGTCTTAAGGGGCAATGTTTCATAAAGCAAATATTTTGATATGTATAACTTGTTTTTCATTGGTTTTAAAGAGAAGCTTCTGTGAATTGTTTCTATGGCATATCATATTATTGAATTTAAAATAACTCTCATGTCTTTTCTTTGCATATGCAATACTTTGTAAACTGTTAACCACTTTACAAGAAAATGAGTGGAACCTTAAAACAACACAAAAAATTGTGTTGAGTCTCCATTTTTGTATTTGTTTTAATTTTTATCCCCACCATCTTATGTATTTTATGATCTGTATTTTCACATGTCAAATTACTTTATATAGTTTGAGAGTCAACTGAATTTTCTTGACTTTATTACTATTATGAACAAAGAAAAAAATTGAAGGTACCATTTTATACTTTCCAATTAAGTTGGATGTTGAAAAAAATATGAAAAAAAAATTAAAATAATCTGGAAGTTACATCTCACTTCCCCAAAACAGATTTATTTTCTTCTAAGAATAATTTTCTTCTAGTTTAAATAAATAGAACATAGTAATTTCTTGTTTAGGTTGTCCTTCACAGATTTCTCCTGGATTAAATGTGTCTATTTCCAACTTAGATGTGAATCTGTTCATGTTCTGAGTACTAAAATTGTTTTTACATCTTAGAAACATTTTACTTATTCACCCTTTATTAATATTATTTTTAATAGAGATCTCACTCTGTCATCCAGTGTGGAATGCAGTGGTACTATGATAGCTCACTACAGCCTCAAACTCCTGGGCTCAAGGAAATTCTCCCTCATCAGCCTTCTAAGTATCTGAGACTACAGTAGGCACATGCAACCATACATGGTAATTAAAAAAAAAAAAAAAAAGAAACAATTTAATGAGGATCTCACTTTGTTGCCCAGGCTGGTCTTGAGCTCCTAGGCTCAAGCTATCTTCCCACCTAAGCCTCCAAAAGTGCTGGGATTACAGACATGAACCACCACTTCCTACCCTTAGAGGCACTTTTTAAATGACGTGTTTACATTAAGACTAGACTACATGAGGCATCTGCATACACTGAGAATTTTTGATATTATTTTGTAAGAAATTTTTTAACTAGAACCAAATTTATAGAAATCATATGATGATACCTAGGAATATGAAAACAATGTAAAAGGAAAAAGAAACCCATAAAATGTCTTAAATTAAAGCTAAACAAAATTTAGTCTATTAAACAAAATTCAATAGCAAATAATGAAAAAAAATTGTACTCACAGTGAAGTATCACTTGTTAATGTTAAAATACTATTTTCCCCGCCTGGCTGTACCTTCATTTTATCCCATTATATATGGTACTCTTCTGTTTTTCCATAAGAAGTTGAAAAATAGGTCTATCTTTATGCTACTATGTTGTTTTTAAAGTATGACTTAAAATAGTTTCCTTCTCGAAAATGAACCTCTAAGGACAAAATCCACTTTTTATCTATTTTTTATCTTCCATGCCACAACTCTCTTTATATACACAATAATTGAAAATCCCATTGAATTGTTAGACTTCATTTTAATTTTCAGGGTGAAGATAAAAATAATTTTCCTCACACTTTTTGATCACCTTATTTAAAAAAACAAACAAAAAAAAAAAAACAAAAAAAAAACAACTTTCTGTTTCTACCAAGCTCCCTGTTCTTAGAAAATAATCTTTATTAAATTTTATCTTTAATTTTGGTACAGTATATATTATGGGTTTTGTATAAGTATATATTTATGGGTTACATGAGCTGTTTTGTTATAGGCATGCAATACGTAGTAATCACATCACGGAAAACTGGATATCCATCCTCTCAAGCACTTACGTTTTGTATTATAAACAATCCCTTTATACTCTTTTAGTTATTTTAAAATGTCAAATTAAATTATTAGTCACTATAATCCTCCCCTTGGGCAATCAAATAGTAGGTCTTAATTATTCTTTCTAACAGTTTATTTTTGTGTATATTAACCAACTTTATCTCCCTTCTTCCCACCCAACCCCCACCCCACCACACTACACTTCCCAGCCTCTGATAGCCATACTTCAATCCTTTATCTCCAGGAGTTCAAGTGTTTTGATCTTTAGAACACACAAATAACATGTAAAATGTGTCTTTCTGTGCCTGGCTTATTGCACTTAACATAATAAACTCCAGATCCATCTATGTTGTTGCAAAATACAGAATCTCATTTTTTAAATCACTGAATAGTATTCCATTGTGTAAAATTATCACATTTCTTTTATCCATTCATCTGTTGATGGACACTTAGGTTGCTTTCACATTTTGGTTATTGTGAACACTGCTGAAACAAATATGGGACTGCAGATATCTCTTTAACATAATGATCTCTTTTCTTTTAGATATACACCCAGCAGTGGGAATGCCAGATATTATTTTAGTTACTGGAGGAACCTCCAACCTGTCCTTCATAGTGGTTGTAACAACTTACAATCCCACCAACAGTGTACAAGGGTTCCCTTTTCTTCAAAACCTCACCAGCATTTGGTATTTCCTGACTTTTGTATAAAAGCCATTTTAACTGTGGTGACATGATAACTCATTGTAGTTTTGATTTGCATTTCTCTGATCAGCAATATTGAACACTTCTCCATATGCCTCTTTGTCATTTGTATGTCTTCTTTTGAGAAAAGTCTATTCAAATTATTTTGAACATTTTTAAATTGGGTTATTGAATTTTTTCTTATAGAGTTGTTTGACATCATTTTATATTTTGGATATAACTGCCCTGTCAGATAAGTAGTTTGCAGATATTTTCTCTCATTTTTGGGGCTGTCTCTTCACTTTGTTGATTGTATGTTTTACTATGCAGAAGCTTTTTAATGTTTATTTGTCAATTTTTGCATTGGTTCCCTGTGCTTGTGGAGTATTGCTCAATAAATTTTTGCCCAGAAAAATCTGCAATGTCCTGGAGAATTTCCCCAAAGTTTTCTTGTAGCAGCTTCATAGTTTGAGATATTAGATTTAAGCCTCTAATCCATTCTGATTTGATTTTTGTATGAGGCGAGAGATGGGGATCATGTTTTATTCTTCTGCATGTAGATACACTGTTTTCCCAGCACCATTTATTGCATCTTCAATATATGTTCTGGTACTTTTGTTGAAAATGAGTTCATTGTAGGAGTGCAATTTTTTTTATCTGTGTTCTCCATTCTGTTCTATTTGTCTATGTATCTGTATTTATACCAGTACTGTACTGTTTTTGCTACTATACCTCTGCAGTATAATTTGAAGTCAGGTAATGTAATTCCTCCAGCTGTGTTCTTTATGCTTAGAATACCTTTGGCTATTCTGGGTCTTTTGTGATTCCATACAAATTTAGGAATTTTTTTTCTATTTCTGTGAAGAATTCCTTTGGTATTTTGATAGGAATCACACAGAATCTAGATTACTTTCAGTAGTATGGAAAATTTAACAATCCTCATTCTTCCAATCCATAAACAGAAAATGTTGTTCTACTTTTTGTGTACTTTTCACTTTCTTTAATCAGTATATTATAGTTTTTATTGTAGATATTTTTCACTTTTTTGTTAATTTCTAAGTATTTAATTTGTCTGTAGCTGTTGGGGTGTTTTTTAAAATTTTTTTCTTAGAAAATTTATTTATAGGGTACTGATTGCCTGTAGTTTTAAGAGTATGTTTTTTATTGATGAACACAACTAGATGGAAAAGATCCCCAACTAAATGGCCAATTTCAGGTATGGTGACAAATAAATGTTCATTCTACTTTAATAATCTGGCTTCCTCTATTATATATCCCTGTCTTTTGAATTTGTTGCATATAAAGCATTTTCCAATATTGTATTTATTAATGTTGAACTTATAAATTTGAAAACTACAAATCAGAGAATATACCCTAAAGCCAGGGTTAACCCTTGATACAACTCTGTAGTATTTTGAAGTACATTGATTTTCTCTCTTATAGATTTTTAGCTGCAACTAAGACAATAAAACATCTGGCATGTAAAATTGTGGTTTGAAATGTAGCTCTCAAGATTCTCCCCCATGAGTGGAACAATGGGCACACATGGACATAGGAAGGGGAATATCACACAGTGGAGCCTGTCGGGGGGTTGAAAGGTTGGGAGGGATAGCATAGCATTAGGAGAATTACTTAATGTAGATGACGAGTTGATGGGTGCAGCAAACCACCATGGCACGTGTATACCTATATAACAAACCTACATGTTCTGCACATGTATCTCAGAACTTAAAGTATAACAATAATAAAATCTTCCCCTCAAAAAATGTTTACGCCTACCAGCCAATTACAAATATTTAACTCATATCTCTTCCCTTGGGTTAAAGAAATATTTTCCTTGCATTTTTCGACCGAAATATGAATATGCAAGAATTCCTCTTTAGAGCTTCTGAAAGTGTATTGCTTCTCAGAATAATATTGAAAACATTAAGAAAAAACAGTTCTTACTTTCAGTTGAAGCTATAAAATCAAAATTTCTGGGGCTTGGACCAAAGCACCTGTAATTTCAAAAACCCACCTAGGTGGTTTTGACATCTACTATGTCATAGGCTATTTGGGATAGTCTAACTAAATACCATATATTAGGTCGCTTCTAAATGACATAAATTTATTTCTCACAGTTCTGGAGATTAGAAAGCCCAAGATCATGACGCTAAAAGATTTGATGTCTGACGAAGACTCACTTTCTTATTTATAGAATGGAGCTTTTTTATTGTGTTCTCACATGGTAGAAGGAGTCAACAAACTTTTTTAGGTCTATTTATAAAGCCTACTCATGAGGGATGCACTTATGAGCTATTGCCTGCCGAAGGCCGGCTTCCTAATACCATTACCTTAAGGGTTAGAATTTCAGCAGATGAATTTTGAAAGGACACACATATTCAGACCACAGCATTCCCTGCTGTGTATTTCAGATGTTTACTTCTGGTTAAGATTATTGTTGTAAACCATTATCAACTATTAGCATTATGAGATAGTTATAAGGTTCAGGCCTTATCTAACTTGCTTCAAAATCATAGCAGTAAATACAGACAAAATGTAATCACAAGAATGGCTGTTGTGGGACTATAAATAACTAAACGTTGTCAGTTGAAAATAAGGGAGACACTCTGACTGTATTAGCCATTGCTATCTTTATATTTATTATATTTCCTATAGAAATATACATAACCAGAATAATAAAACAATATAAAAGGAGACCTCAAAATGTAAGTCAGCCCTTTGCCTTCAGTCAAGTGAAATATTTTATTGCCATCAATTTGTATGATAATGTAACTGAGAGAGGCATTGTTTTGCTCAATTTAACTACAACTTGAGATTTCAATGATTGAAGCACTTACAGAGCCACGTGGTTCTGATTCTTCATTTTTCATTAATTTATGTAATCTTACTTTCTTAGAACTAAACAGGTCGTATTGGGGACTGGGGGGTGAGGAGAGGAAACTTAGAGGACAGGTAAACAGATGGAGCAAACCACCATGGCACACATATACCTTTGTAACAAACCTGCACATTCTGCACATGTATCCTGTTTTATTAGAAAAAATTTTTAATCAAAGTCTTATCTGAGATTACTTCTGTGAAACAAAGCTCCATCAAAGCAAATTTAAAAGTCTATGTAAAAAGTAGTTATTTTGGCTGTACCATACATAAATAATTAGGCCAAGTATAATAAAATAAACCAGTTCTACTGTGATTTGTCATTAGCATAAATGGGAAACTGGAGAGAGAAAAATTATGAATTAAAAACTAGAGTACACCCTTGTTAGAGTCTAGTCTTGTCTGATTTTTTTTCAATTTTTATTATTTTCTACAGTTTGGACTGAATTCTAATTTTTCTTGGCTACAGGTCTTCAAAATAATGTTATCAATTTTATTTTTTTCTCCCCATTTTTCCTAATTTGGAGTGGCTGAAAGCTAAGCTCTGCTTTCTTAAAGCACTGAGAACTGAAGCCAGACAACCTTAACTTCAGAGGAAAATAACAGCAACCTATTTACATACATAAGTCACTTTTATACCTGCCTACTAATGTATGAACTTTTCAGTAATGTGGCCTGCATCAATTTTTGCAGGATTTTTTTTTTTTATTGTTGTTGCTTTTTCTTCCTTCCTGCCCCTTATTTTCTCTTCATAGAACATAAGATTTCACAACCTTCTAAAAATGAGCCCTTGGGATCCACCCATCTAGGACTAAACTGTTCCAGCCATGAGATATTAGATGTAATCTGAGACCAGAGACTCATTCTCTTCTAAAATACCTTATCCAACAGATTTAAAAAAAAAAAAAAAAAAAAAAAAAAAAAAAAAAAAAAAAAAAAAAGGAAGAGAAATGTAAAAGGAAAATATCTTGCCCCCCCACCACCAAAAGCATTAAGCTAAAAGAAAACTTCAAGCTGGAAACTGCTCAAGATAAACCAGCCTTCCATTCTATTCAAAGTCATCCCTCTTTTTACCAAGATAGATGCATATTGCCTCCTTTGGAAAGGCTTATCAGAAACTCAAAAGGATGCAACCATTTGTCTTTCACATACCTGTGACCTGGAAGCATTCCCCTGCCCCCGCGGAGGTGTGCGCTTGCTTTGAGATTTTCCTGCCTTTCTAGACAGAACCAATGTACTTCTTACACATATTGATTGATGTCTCATATCTCCTTAAAATGTATAAAACCAAGCTTTGCCTCGACCTCCTTGGGCACATGTCATCAGGAATTCCTGACGCTGTGTCATAGGCATGCATCCTCAGCATTGACAAAATAAACTTTCTAAAGGAACTGAGATCCTTCTCAAATTTTCAGAGTCCAAAGGCTTTGGTCACTCATATTCTCTTCCAGAGAAATCTCTTCAAACATATTACAAAGGTTGACTCTTTTCATTAACAAAAATTTTGTGCCTGAACACGTGAGATCTCAGAAAAGACTCAGAAACCTGAACAAGTTCTGCTCAACCTTGAAAGTAAGGTAATAGTATGGTCTCATTGAAAGTCCTCCTTTATTTCACACTTCTCCTTAGGTGAAAATGTTAAGTTCTGCTGATCCCTGGACTCCCATCTGGTTGACAGTCCTTGATTTATCCTGGACTGTTATTTTTTTTCTCCTAGGAAGATGTTTAGAATTCTAATTCTAGCAGTTCAGAGGTGCATGATAAACTGTCTTTTCCACTGATTTTGTCTAAAGAGAAGGAGAATGGCTTTTTGTGGCCTGCCTTCAGTTGATAAAGTTATATATTACTAGGTGCATTTAGAGATAAATCATACTCATACTCCCAAGGAGTTAGTTCCCTGAATGCATAAGGAAATGCAAAATAATAAAATGAGCAAAATAGTGAATCTCTTGGTTATTGTCACCTGTAATAGCTAAAATGAAAGTAAAACAGTTCTGGGTTGGGCCTTAAGGTTGGACAATGCTCGGATGTGGGTCTGTCCCAGTTCAGCCCACCAGCCACAAAGCCACTCACAAAGGTAAAAATTAAGCCAAGAAAACAAAAGTTACCTCTGAGACCTGTGGATAGTCAATGTGGGGAAAGGGTAAAATGTAGTAACTGTTAAAACCAGGGGATATAATACAAAAAGTTGTTTCATTTTGTAAACTGTTACCAGAAGCTTACTGAGAAACATTTACTGTAATAAATTGTAACTACTGTCAAGACAATATCTTTAATTTTAAATGCTACAAAATGAAATGCATGTTTGGGTAGATGCAGAACCCACAGCTCACTATTAAATAATCACTGATAAGTACACACGATCTAGATGCATGAGAGGTTATTTCTAAGAGAATGAGCTGCCTAGTGGACTCTATAAATGGCACTGTAAGTTCTGTTTGCCATGAAAAGGGTCCTGTCCAACTCTCCCAATAAAATACCAAGTGGTGCACCCCAGATGAAGCATGCTTTATATGCAAGCCATGTGGGACTGGCATTATAATGACAGGGCTATTCTCCCACTAAATAGGCCTAATACTCAGGTCCATGGTAAATTCTTTTTTTTTTTTTTTGAGCTGGAGTCTCGCTCTGTCACCCAACCTGGAGTGCAGTGGCACTATGTTGGCTCACTGCATCCTCCACTTCTCAGGTTCAAGCAATTCTCCTGCCTTAGCCTCCCAAGTAGCTGGGACTACAGGCATGTAGCTGGGACTACAGCCCAGCTCATTTTTGTATTTTTAGTACTGGTGGAGTTTCACCATGTTGGCCAGGTTGGTCTTGAACTCCTGACCTTATGATCCACCCGTCTCAGCCTCCCAAAGTGCTGGGATTACAGGCACGAGCCACCACACCCGGTGGGCCCATAGTAAATTCTGTGGTGAAGAAGGCCCTTTCTACATGGGCATCCCAGGTGACATTACTCCTGCATAATCAAACAACTGTTTGAGAAGCCTTATCATATTTAATGTCCTTTATGTGTCTTACTGATACAATAGAATAGGGTAATTAATTTAATAAATAGAAAAAGAAAAAAAAGTCAAGGAACTCAACCTATAAGGTAAAAATCTTTAGATGGTTATTAAGAAATGAGAAATAAAATGAAAATTGATGGGTTAAAAGGAAAGTCTTAACCCACTGTGAAATGTTGGGTGTATCAAAAAGAACCCCAGATGGCCCTTCTACATTAAATGGCCCTATACCAGTTATCTGCATTTGCCCCTAAATGGAGAAACTTAAGAAACATCAGAAAGCAAAGATTATATGAGAAAGCTGACATTGCCTGAGGTAGTGTTAAGAAAAATTAAGATAAGATGACAAAAGGTCTTGAGTCTCTTGGCTCAACTCACTGCTGGAAATTCAAATCTTTTTTCATCAGAAAAGGTAAAAGACTTCTAGGGGAAAACAAGAAAAGTTCCTAGTGCCAGAACATAAAAAATACAAAGGTTGATAGGATTACAAAATCTGAGATGTTTAAACAAGCTTTATTTAAAGATATTGTGACTTCTTTACCTAAATGTATTATGAAAATGAGTATCGTATCTGACTAGGATATTTCCCTGAGCTAGTACTATAAAACTGAACAGATATAAATCTGCCCTTTGAGAAATGTTAATTGAACATACTGAATGGGAACTAGTAAGATGAACTGAGCCCACAGACTGTAGGGTAGAAGCTGGAATGCTAGTAAGAACTTAGCCCTTGTGGAACATTTATTTGTGCTTATGGCAAAAACCCGTGAGCACATCCCAGTAATAACAAATGGCAATTTGGAATAGAGAATTTCCACCTGAGGGAAATTTACTGCCTAGCTATGGGATTTTAACTGAAGTACCCCTATACTAATGGAAATAATGGTGCCCCAAAGAGATTCATGATAAAATAAAAATAAGATCTTGCTACCTAGAGATACAAGGAGCAGATACTTCTGAACAGGAAGTCACTCAACTAGGACTGACTGTAACTATGTGATGGGTGTCTAGATTCTACAGTTCCTGAAAAACAGCTCTCATCTGACAAAAGCTGCTTGGCTTGTGGATGCCAGTTTCAAGGAGAGCTAACGATATCTTGTTTGAAAGGCTACAGAAATCAAGGAAATCTTTTTCTTTTGAGTTATCTATAGTTTAGAGCAATTGTTTAAAGTATGTTCTGTGAGCAAGTTTACTTTTGTTTTTATCTGAGTTATCCAAAATTTGAAAGCTGATCATGTGTGTTCTGATTATTGACAATGTGGCTATTTGCATAAGTTTAATAAGAGTATTTTCTTTTAAAACAGGACAGTTGGCAAACACTGGTTATTTTATCAAGGCTTTGACTAGAATAACGTACAATTAAGTATGGTTTCAGAAAAAGCAACTTGAAAAGATGCTATATGATCAATCAATTATTGCTGCACTATATGTGAATAATTAGGCCAAGTATAATAAGCCAAAAATGCATTTTCACACAAAATAAGTCCATTTTTATACTGGTATAAAAAATTGCCCAAGACTGGGTAATTTATTGTTTTAAAAAATAAAGGTTTAATTGACTCACAGTTCAGCATGGCTGGGGAGTCCTTGGGAAATTTACAATCATATTGAAAGATAGTAGAAAAGCAAGGCACCTTCTTCACAAGGTGGCAGGAAGGAGAAATGCTGAGCAAAGGCAGGAAGAGCCCCTTATAAAACCATCAGATTTCATGAGAAATCACTATCATGAGAATAGCATGGGAAAAACTGCCCCCAAGATTCAAATACCTCCACCTGATCTCTCCCTTGAGCTGTCGGAATTATAGAGATTATGAGGATTACAGCTCAAAATGAGATTTTGGTGGGAACACAAAGCCTAACAATATTATTCTGCCTCTGTTGCCTCTCAACTCTCATGTCTGTTTCACACTTCATAGCCAATCATGCCTTTCCAACAGACCCATAGAATCTTAATTTATTCCACCATTGACCCAAAGTCCAAGTCCAAAGTCTCATCTAAAGGCAAGTCCCTTCAGATCATGCACCCGTAAAATCAAAAGCAAGTTAGATACTTCCTAGATACAATGTAGGTACAAGCATTGGGTAAACATACTCATTCCAAATAGGACAAATTGGCCAAAACAAAGGGCCCCATGCAAGTCCAAAATCCAGCAGAGCAGTCAAATCTTAAAGATGCAAAATATTCTCCTTTGACTCCACGTCTCACATCCTGGTCATGCTGAGGCGAAAGGTGAACTCCCATGGCTTTGGGAAGCTTCACCTCTTGTGGTTTTGCAGCATACAGTCCCACTCCTGGCTGAATTCATGGACTGGCAATGAGTGTCTGGGGCTTTTTTGGGTGTGTTGTGCAAGCTGTCAGTGTATTCACCAATCTGGGGTCTGGAGCACACTGGCCCCCTTTTTACAGCTCCACAAGGAGGTACTCCAGTAGGGACTGAGTGTGGAGGCTTTGGCCCCACATTTTCTTTCCACACTACTCTAGCAGAGGTTCTCCATGAAGGTTCACCTTTTTAGCAAACTTTTATCTGTACCTTCAGGCATCTCCATACATCATCTGAAATCTAAGCAGAGGTTTCCAAACCCCAGTTCTTGAGTTCTGTGAGGCTCAGTTTCACATGTAAGCTGCAAAGGCTTGAGGCTTGCACCCTCTGAAGCAACAAGCTTAGCTGTAACTTTGCCCCTTTTAGCCATGGATGGTATGCAGGCCAGCTAGTCTCAAGACTGCCCAAAGCTGCAGGGTCCTGGCTGCAGCCCATGAAACCATTTTTTTTTCTCCTAAGCCTTTGGGACTTATGATGTGAGGGGCTGCCACAAAGACCTCTGACATGCCCTGCAGACATTTTGCTTACTGTCTTGACAATTTACATTTGTCTCCTCAGTACTTATGAAAATGCCTACTGCCAGCTTGAATTTCTCCATAGGAAATGGGATTTTCTTTTCTATTGCATTGTCAGGCTGCAAAGTTTTTAAATTTTTATGCTCTGCTTTCATTTTAAAAATAAGTTTCAATTCCTAACCATCTATTTGTGAATGCATAAAACTGAATGTTTTTAAAAGCACCCAAGTCACTTCTTGAATTCTTTGCTGCTTAGACATTTTTTCCACCAGATACCGTAAATCATCTCTCTCAAATTCAAAGGGTCCACAGATTTCTAGGGCAGGGGCAAAATGCTGCCTGTCTCTTTGCTAAAGCAAAGCAATAGCCACCTTTATTCTAGTTCCCAAGTTTCTTATTTCCATCTGAGACCACCTCAGCCTGGACTTCATTGTTCATACCACGATCAGCATTTTAGTCAAAGCCATTCAATAAGTCTCTAGGAAGTTTCAAACTTTTCCATATCTGCCTGTCTTCTTCTGGGCCCTCCAAACTGTTTCAACATCTGCCTATAGCCTAGTTCCAAAGTTGCTTATAAATCTTCGTGTATCTTTATAGCAACACCTCACTTCTTATATAAATTTACTGTATTATTCTGTTTTTATACTGCTATGAAGAACTTTCCAAGATTGGGTTATTTATATAGAAAAAAAGCTTTAATTGAAGCATTGCTGGGGTGGCCTCAGGAAACAATTATGGCAGAAGGTGAAGGAGGAGCAAGGCACCTTCTTCACAAGGCAGCAGGAAGAAGAAGTGCTGAACAAAGGCAGGAAGAGTGCCTTGTAAAACCATCAGATCTCATAATAACTCACTATCATGAGAAAATGATAAAGAAAATTGCCCCCATGAATAAATTACCTCCACCTAGTCTCTCTCTTGACATGCAGGGATTATGGGGCTTATAGGAATTACAATTCAAAATGAGATTTGGATGGGGACACAAAGCCTCACCATAGCACTGTAATTTACATTTGGTAGAAAATAAGGTATAAAGAGAGAGAGAAATGGTTTCAAGGCAAAATTATAAAACCAATTACTAGACTCCAACCTGGATTTTGTGTTTTAATGCAGATTGACTCATGAATTATTTCTTGGTTACAATAACCAACTGAAGACTACTGAATTATAATTTTTCATATTTTTTGTTGGCACCTTAATGAAACGGACTTCTTTTTCTGTTATGAAAGACAAACTCTTTTATCAAATAATTCATGTCTTTTTTATCTCTTCCAATTTTACTTCTGAGAAAACCAGAATGATATTATTTTGAAAAATAGAGATGATTTGACAAAGCCTGCCAGTCTTCCTCATTTGGATCCACACTGGGCCTGATCTGGTTTTTATCAAAAATGCCCTGCTACTAAAACTATACAAACATTTTCCTTCTAGGGCAAGGGGCTCTCATGGAAGAGGTAAATGCATGAGATTATAAGGGATTGTTTAGAGGGATAGAATTGGCTTAGACCTTACAAATCAATAAAGGGTACCAAGATGATTAAAGAGCTGGTATAATAAGGGACTTTGCTTCCTAGGTTATTACGTGCGTGATACCTTTTTATCCATTCCAATCATAAAGACTTTTCTACCTCCTGTAGAATTAAAAGAAAGTTATTGCTGAGAGAACATAGAGATACCTGATGACAAAGCCTTCTGGATTTAATACTTCCAGTTATGAGATTTATGCAGTAGATAAATATTTAAAAACAAATTAATAGCTCCCTTAGAACAAATTACTAAAAACCATGAAAAATATTGTGGCACAACAAAAGTCTCTAAATTATTAGGCTTAAAATGTTTTAACAATGCTTACGTTTCATTTAGGTGATTGCTATAAGTCTGCAACTAAAACCAAGATTATAGTAGCTTAATGCATACGAGTTAAAGATTAGTCAATTTTGTACCCTCACCTTTGGTTTCTTGTTTCTTGGCTTTCACATTGCTTAAAGAATCGGAAGGTTAATGAATGGCTGTCCACTTCCATTCCCATCTGGCCTAGAACATTTAATTGGCTCTAAGTCCATTTGTCATAGGGGTTCCACCAAGAGACAGGATGGACCTGAGTCTGACAGTCAGGCAGCCATGACATCCCAACAATGCTATAGGACAAAACAAGAGTTTGGTAACCATTAATATTGGCTCTGGAAAATCTTGGCCAGAAGGGGGTTAACATAAGTTAAAAATAAAATTGCAAGCCCCCCCCCCCAACTATCTGAAAGAATTACTTATCTCAGCCAACGGCATTCCAAAATTAATCTAAAAAACTAGTTTAGGCGATGATGAAAAAAGGAAGATGAACAGGTCTTATTATACCCTCCTCCCTTCTGTAATTCAGGGCTAGTTGCCCAACATTAACATCAATACAGACCTTAAAACTGACAGAACAGATTCTTTAAGACTGATAAGGAACAAGTACAATCTGTTCTCTCTGAAGGTGGCTGTCTGGAGGATTCATCTGCATTGTACAACTTTAGTCTTCACAACCCCTTATCAAAACCCAGGCATTTCTTTCTTTTGATTATGAGTCTTCAGATAATAACTCAACTAATTGCCAGTCAGAAAATGCTGAATCTGCCTATGACCTGGAAAACCCCACTTTTAGTTGTCCCACCTTACAAGCCTGAACCAATGTAAATCTTACATCTTTTGACTAGTGTCTTTTGTCTCCCTAAAATGTATAAAACCAAGTTGTGCTCTGGCCGCTTTGGGCACATATTCTGAAGATCTTCTAAGGACTGTGTCATAAGCCATTGATCACTCATATTTGGTTTAGAATAAATCTCTTCAAATATTTTATGGAGTTTGTCTTTTTACACTGACACACAGAAAGCATCAGAATAAAACCCTCCTTGAATATGTTTAAATAAAATAAATGAAAATCTAAAAATTTGTGTTCAAGAGAAATAGACTTCAGGAATACTAAAATATAGATATTTTCAGAAAATATAAAATGATTCTGAGCATAAGGGGGGACATTTTGTATTGAGTAGGGAAAGTGAGCTTACTGGGAGAATTGATAACATTGTATCTTTTGACATGATGGCAGTTCATTTGCTCTTTATGTCACAATCTGTATTTTAGGTATTTACACTTTTTAATATATGTATAATTAATTTAATTTTGAAAAGTTATTTTTTAAAATCCTTAACATTTTTTTTTCTTTTGTTTAGTTCACTATCGCTAAACAATAGAATAAACAACAATAAAACTGTCCTTTTCTCTACTTAAATAGAAGGCTAGAGCAGGGCTTAGCCAGTGTTTTTTTAAAGGGCTAAATAGGAATTAATTTTGGCTTTGCAAGCCATATGGTCTATAACACCTTGACCTTATTTGCCTGTTGTTGTGCAATAGCAACCATAGGCAATTCTTAAACAAATGGACGTGATTGTATTCTAGTAAAACTTTATTTGCAAAAACAGGCAGGGGCCAAATTTCATTTGCAGGACATAGTATTCTGATTCCTGAACTAGCAGTTTAGTTTTCCCATAGTTCCAGAACAGTTTAGTTCTTAACAAAAACTAAAATATAATTAATAAAATTGGAACTGTGGGAAAACTAAAGGAAACAGAACAGTTTAGTTATTAATGAGGGTAGAACAGAGGATTTTTGATTCTGGTAAATATGCAGAGTTCAGAGCAGAGGTAATTGACTAAAAACAAAGAAATTATTTGAAAATTTTCTTATTGGCTAATGAAACTCCCAGCTTTCTTTCTCAGTATGATTTCCAGAATGTTGGTAGGTAGCCATCCATTCTCAAGACAGAAGACTGGAAGAATCTTATCTGAGAAATCTAAAACAAAAAGATGAAGGTAACAAAGCCTTATCTGACCATACACAGCATTTATTCAATCTTTTCGTGTCCCACTACTATATATAAGAAGATATTTAACTAATTAGTTAATTAAAGGCAGGCCTCCAAAAACATAAAAGAAGAAACGTAAAACTAAGGAAACCTCTTAGAAAGGAGGAGGTAAAAATTAAAAGAAAAATACAATAGGTGAGAAAAGTAAGAAATTTAGAGTATTGAGGGGAATAATATACATATAAAAACACTCTTAGAAATGATATAGAAAACGAAGAGGATGTTATAAAAATAAATAATTTAAGAAAATATCCCAGAATTAATGGCCCTGAGTCTCCAGCTTGAAAAGGTCTAATGAATGCCCATTACTACAAATAATATTAAATCTACACCAGGACATATCAATCAGGAAAATTCCAAAACAAAACCAAACAAACAAAATAAAACATTTCAAAAACCAGAACAGTTTTAGACTTCCAAACAGATGATATAAACAGATGATCCAAAACTAAGACAAACAGTTGACAAATACCTTCAAAATCCTGGTGAAAATACCTTACAATTTTATTTTCTAACCTTATGTTATAAAAGTATAGAATGCTATTTCTCTTTTAAATATATATACTGATATCTCATTTATTATCTAGGCTATATCACCATTTTTATCATATGGATAGCACCTTAATAGGGTAATATTTGTTGATCTTTCCATAGTCACTTGAATTATCAAACTGCTTTGTAAACCAATATATTGTTATTTATGCTATTGTTTATGTTATTCAATATAGTTTTACAATTTTCTTCACAAAATACGTAGAAGTGTTTTGCTAGGTTTATTTCTAGGTGATATTTTACTTAATTCTAAATGTTGCCTTTAAAAAAATCACATTTCTGGGGATTTTTGACGATTTTTAGAAACAAGAATACTCTTTGGGGATTGTTAATTTTTCTAAATAGTTTCTTGGATTTTCTATGAAGAGTCATGTCATCTGCAAATAATGTTAACTTGAATACATTATTGACTATTCCCCTACTTGCTCCTTTTCCCTTGAAACACTTAGATTCAATAATGTGACCAAGTCCTCTCTCTTTCTAGTCCACTCCACTTCTCCCTTAAATATTGAAACTCTCACAATCATCTTTAGAAAAAGGTTTGGACTACAGATTGTTCTTGTGGATGTGCAATCTTTGTTTCCAGGAATATCCTTAACCTTGAAAAAAAAAATTCTAAATTGTTTGGGACCTATCTCAGATACTTAATGGTTTACATCGTCAATTAAAATTCTGAGGTGCCAGAAAGTGAACCCACATATATTTATTTGTTTATTCACTAAGAATTTGTACCCTTTTAATTTCTCAACAAGACTTGAGGTAGAGAAAAATATTTATTTCCTGCAGTAGATTTCAAAAATACAGGCCAACTTTGGTATATAGAAGCAGAAAAAGAGAAATGAAGCAGGTAAAAAGCACTTAAATGTGCTTTACCTGCTAAATTCGGGAGCTGCAAGTATCACAAATATTTACTTGAAAAATATTTTCCAATCCAAGACTTCCTTTCACGTCTTTCCTGAGTTATCATTATTTTCCACTCCAAGAACAGAAAGCAAATTGCTACCATCTTTCCACCTGCAAGGTGACCATTTTTCTTCATACAGGCAACATCTGGGTATTGTTCCTTTATTTAAGAGGGAAAATAAGGCAAAAAATTGGGTGTAGTGCCACATAATTTCATGTCATACAATAAATACTAAATAATAATGGTGATTTTTGAGAGCTTTAAAAAAAAAACAATTTGGAATTAGCATTCAGACTGAGGCAGAGAAGGCCTTTGGAAGTGGCCAGGTTTTGCCCCTATGCACCAGTCTGCAGAGAGAAGGAAGAAGCAGCAAGTGTGCATGCGGAGAGAAAATGAAGTCTCAGAAAGAGCCTGTGACTGGCCTTTTCCGCCCTTGAATTCTGGTTCTGGCCCCTCCTGGCTAGGAAACACAGGTTGTGCTTCCAGTGAGGGCGTCTTCTCTGTTTAAACTATAAAAGCTGGAGTGCATTTCTGTTGCTTGAAATGGAAAGACCCCTGATGAACACATTGATTCAATAGAAGAAATGAGACAAGGGCAAGTGGAAAGTCTTTACACAATGTTCATGGGCATAGCAGAAATAAATAATTTGGTTACTTTTAATATAAAGCACACAACTGATCCATAAGTAAATGCACATGAAGCTTTGCTAGGTTTGAAATTCATTTCATGAAAGTGTGACTATCTAATGTTTTCTGTTTCAAGAAAAAGTTCTCAGGCTGGGCACAGTGGCTCATGCCTGTAATCCCCACACTTTTAAAGACCAAGATGGGACGATCACTTGAGCCCAGGAGTTTGAGACCAGCCTGGGCAACATACATAGACTATGTCTCTACAAAAAAAAATGAAAATAAAAATAAAAAAATAGAAATAAACACAGCCAAGTATGGTGGTACACACTTGTCGTCCCAGCTATCCTGGAAGCTGAGATGAGAGGATCCCTTGGGCCTAGAATGGCAAGACTGCAGAGAGTTATGACCATGCCACTGTATTCCAGCCTGGGCAACAGAGAAAGACCATGTCTGAAAATAGATAAATACATAAAAAGTTATCTGTGAGAGGGGAGAGGAGCATATTGTATTTTTGTATATATGTATCTATGTATGTACTTAATACCTTGCCCACGATGCTCTGCTTATAGATTTGAGGTCTTTGAATCACAAAACCAGGAAATACTGTTCTAGAGTAATTACTACAGTGACATTTTGCTTTTATATATTTTTAATGTAGGGGACTTTGATGAAGATTAATGTTGTTAATGACACTAGAGACATTATCACTTCCTGGAATGCAGTGACAGATTAGTTTTGACTACATAAGATTTGAAATATCCATAGTAATGAACAAATTTATCAACTAATAAATCTCTTTGATCAAACTGTTGCTTCATTTTAATCTTTAAAAGCCAACATAATTTATTTTATATTTGTTATTTTTTCTTATATAATTATTTGGCTGTTAAAGCAAAGGTATATTTAATTTGGTGTTTCATAGAGAAATACTAGCAAAGAGGAAAAATATTCAATATTTGGAACAGGAACAGTTTTAGAGGAAGTAGATAGAATCGGAAAACAAATGATGTTAATTTTGTGAGACTTACATGTGATTATGTTTCACTTCCCTGATCAATGCTAGTGGGAAATCTCGTCTCATTTTTTATTCTAAAAATTTACCTAAAATTCTCATAGTAAAATATGTGATGTAATTTTTAAATTATCGATGTAGAAACCTAATTAGAATATGGAAGTTCATTATATTCCTATTTTGTTGAAAAGTATTTTATTGACAGATTTAACATTTTACCAATAGTTTTTTTTGGGGGGGAGGTGTGTTGATTAATCAAATGGTTGTTCTGTACTGTTAATGTCAAATACAATTAGCCACAGAAAGATACACAATAGAGGTTCTGAAATGTCGTAGTCTATGAATACACACAAACTGATTTTTCTAAACTACCTGAATAATTTTGGTATCTTCTTTCAAAGTTTTACTTTTGAAAATCACACTTAGTCAAATAAAGTAAACCTCCTTTCAGACTACTTTAAATGAGAAAATATGAAACCTTAAAACAACACAAACACTTGTCTAGATTATCTCATGGGTCTTGAAGTTCATCCTACTAATTATTTACTAAAAAGTAGATAATTTCTATAAAATTTTAAAAATTATTTTTCAATATGCAGGCCTTCAAAATAATGGCATTGCCTGGAATAAAATCTTTTTGAAACAAATCACGTTAAGCCTTCTTCAGAGGAAGCAAACTGCCTATCAAATCAGGATGTGTAATCTAAAAAACATTTTCTCCAGCAGGCACTAGAAAGCAAACACAATGAAATCAATTTAAAACTGTTAAGCCATTTTATTAAATAACAAACTGAAAATGTGGCCAAATGGAACCACTTTTACTAGGAAATTAATGATCCATTGTGTTCTGCTTGGTTATTAACATGCCCCACAGTAAATGCTTCTAATTTATTTGTTTTCTAAGCAGTTGTTAGATGATCTATAGCTGGAGTTTGTATCTCTTAAACAAGTGTAACCTTTCCAAATATCATTCAGATTAGATGACTTGAGTTTATGTATTTCAGCTTCATTAAAAACAAAAGGCAATAACAGTAACAGATTAGCACCTACCCAAATGTATTCTTTTCACAAATAATAGACCTGTTTTATATAAATCGAGCTAGTTTGCCCCGCACGGTGGCTCACTCCTGTAATCTCAGCACTTTGAGAGGCTGAGGCAGGTGGATCAAGAGGTTAGGAGTTCAAGACCAGCCTGGCCAAGATGGTGAAACCCCATCTCTACTAAAAATACAGAAATTACCGGGCGTGGTGGTGGGTGCCCGTAATCCCAGCTACTCAGGGGGCTGAGGCAGAAAATTGCTTGAACCCAGGACGCAGAGGTTGCAGTGAGCCAAGATTGCAACCCTGCACTCCAGCCTGGGCGACTGAGCGAGATTTCCTCTCAAAAAACAAACAAACAAACAAACAAACAAATCATCTAGTTTTTTTTTTTTTCAACATCTGTCTTCATTTGAGTAAGCAGTAGCTGAGGCTGACTTTATTGATAAACTCTTGAATTTTGTCTGCCTTACCTCATGGTTCATTACAATAAATAATTTTATAATACCCATTTTGGCATAACACAGAGAATGCTTATATTTCAATGCTCATATCTTTACAACCACAAGAAAAATATTTAGATACACACTTTTGGCAACAATTATGGAAACTTCTTTAATGTATGTATTCGAAGACATGTATTAAATATATATGTGTGTATACATACATACATAAAAATGCATATATGAACACAGACTCAGGCACAAGTGAGTATGGGTAGCAAGCAGGAGAAAGAGAGACAGACACTACTTCTAATTTTTTATTTGCCAGGTAAACTCATGTTAGCATCCTTGCCAATGCGTATTTTTAATTGTAAGCATAAATAAGATTATCCAAAAACTACTCATAAATATGAATTTTGGCATAGATGGTGATGTTAAGCCTGTGTTTACATAGATTGCCAAACACCTGTTTTATATACTCTGACTTTGTTAACTTTGCTGTTCTATCCTCCACTTTCCAAAACACAATGTCATCATTCTCTCTTGAAAACTTGATTTTCAGAAAAGAGTAGCATTTTAACAACCTGGCTGTATGCTTGAGGCACTTCATGCCAAGCTCTTTCAGAGAGTGGCATTCCGTAGAAGTCATTTGATACAAAAATAATTCCAAACTACAAAAGTTATCTGGTATCACTTTTGGGGATATGCTTATTACAGAACAAGGCATTTGAGTATCGAATGTCATATGTGAATTTAAAATGTTTGGCATGATTTAAATATTTGCAAAATACTACAGGTCAATTATTATAATACAAACTATTTGAAAGTACTCTGTGCATGTGTGTGTGTGTGTGTGTGTGTGTGTGTGTGTGTGTGTGTATGTTTTAATCCAGATACAAATGGCAGTTGAAGATTTATATTTTTGAGTTTAAAAATCTGAACACAAAATATATTCTGCCTGATGAGGAGTCGGTAGTAGTGATTGATGAGTTCTCTGTTTCATTTGCCTACTGTGTTTAGTTCAGCACTGGAAGAGGAGGGTTCCTTTATCATAACAATAAATCAAAACTCCTCAATAAAAACATATCAATACTATTAAGATTTTTTTTTTCTTGGAAGTGCTCTTCTCGTAGAAACTCCTTTGGATGCAGTAGACGTGGGAGAAAAAGAACAAGAATCATGGGTGGGAGAATTGAACAACAGAGGATGATTAGAGGGAGACCAAGAGATAAGGGGTCTCTACAAACCCGGGAGAAATTATTTGTTGTGGGTTAAAAGATGACCCAAGTAAATCCGTGAAGGAATAATTTACACTTTTCATTGAACTCCAAGGGTACATTACAGTTGCTTACTATTATTTCTTCAAATAAATCTTTTTCTAGTAAAGATGCATCTATATACACACAATTACCAGAATATCAAATACATGTGACTTGCTATATTAAAACGTTTCTTTCATATGTGTGACTCTTGCTTTATTTATATATTCACCGACAAGCCTAAGTCACTAGTTTTAGAGTCCTGAAAATCAATTTTCCACTAACATAGCCCCTCCTAGTAATTCTTGATGTACATACGCTCCGAGGTAAACAGACTTTGCTTATGCACACATGATCATGCACAGACATATTTTGCAAGCATTTTTATTTTAGATTATAGAAACTGATTAATAAAGAGATAAGCTACATAATAATTAAATAGGCAGACTACTGATGAAGGTTAAATATTCCACAAAATCTCCATTTATACTGGATATATTAAAATATTCATCAGAATTCTCTATTATTAGAGAAAGCCAAGTGGGGTAGAAAGATTGGACATGAGGAACTTGAAACCACTGGCTTGAATTCTAAACAGCTAAGCTGTTGTCTGCTTCTGTGGTTGCAGTCAGACTAAGCCCAAAATGATTATAACTGTACCCCCCAATACAATAGAACATACATAAGAAAAACCATTGCTTTTATGGTATGGTTTTATTCTGATTCAATCCTTGTCAATGTGGCTATTTTTTATTAGCTTCCATTCTTTTCTGTCTTCCTGTCAGTAATCACTAGCCGTAACTTTCTCTGAGCTGTAAGTTCATGTTGTAGGACATTAAAAAATCCTTCTCTACAAATTCCTCTTTTACTAATATTTAAACAAAAAGTAATATTTACTTTTTTTAATAGTAAATATTTTTAAATATTTACTAATATTTAAAGCCTAGAAACTTGTGCCACTTAGAATTAATAATTTTTTGGCGGATGAAGGCAGCAAACCACTTTGCCCTGTATGTACCTATGCAACACTCCTGGATGATCTGCACATGTACCCCAGAACCTAAAGTACAATAAAAAAAAAAAAGAAAAAACTAAGAATAATTTTTTTAATTCTAAAAAAATTTTTTACATTAAAATCACGTCAGAAATAACATGATATATTAGTAATATAGGGATCTTCAAGTGATTTAATTTGAAAAGAGGTTATTATTTATACTGATACTAAATTATAAATGGACTGCCTTTATTCATTTTTTAAATGAAGGTATACAATCTATTTTATTTTAACTAATAATTTCCCGAGGCTTGGAACAATTGCCAAAAATATATTGACTCAGTATATATTTTTATTTTTATTACTAACTGATATAATAAAGATGGTAGATTGAATAGCTTGGATATGTAGTTTTCCAGAATTATACATTTATGAGTTGAATTAATCGTTTTTAGAAAAAATACTACTACTTTCAGGGCATGCTATTATGCCTACCTGTGGTAATATATGTGTTAAGGAAAACAATCTCTCATATGCGAAGTAGAATAGACTTAGAAACTGATTTGAAAACTGTTCAGAAAATGTTCATCCACCTGACAAAAGCTGGCATATTCTAAATTGTGACCATCAGGAAAAACAATGATTTATTAATCAAGATAAGAAAAAGCCTGTTAAAAACCACATATATTACTTTATCTCTGTAAATGACATGTAAAAAATACTTAATTCTATCATCTCCTACAAACTTATGATAAATTCAAAATGTAGCAAAGTATAGAAATATATTAATAACCTATTGCTTCTGTTACAGATTACCACAAACTTAATGGCTTGAGAAAGCACAAAAATAGTCTCTGACAAGTTGAGAGTTCAGAAGTACGAATCGGGTTTTAAAGAAATAAACCAAATTGTCTGCAGAGTTGCATTACCTCTGAGGCTCTAGGAGGAAGTCTGTCCTTTGTCTTTTTCAGTTTCTAAAAGCTGCCCAAATTTTTTGTCTTGTGGCTGCATCAATTCAACTTCTATTTTTTATTGCCACATCTTCTTCTATAACTCTGACCTTCATCTTGTTATAAGGACCCTGTGATTACACTGTCCCCACATGAGGATCCCAGGAAAATCTCCCCATCTGAAGATACTTACCACATTTGAAAAGCCTCTTTTGCTATGTAAAGTTAAATACTTACGGTTTAGGATGTAGACATTTATTTCATTTTTTATTTTTCTTATATTTTATTTTTTGTTGAAGGAGAATAGGCATTATTTGGCTTACTGGAAGTCTTTACATCATTTCATTTTGAGAATGTTCAAATGCGTATAGTGTACAACAGAAATATAATAAGGCTAAGTTTGATGCACCGTAGCCCAACACCACAGGTGAATAGGTCAAATGCATATAAATAAGGCATTTCCAAGATACAGATGAATTCTCTGAAAGAAGCAGTTCATTTCATGATGAGCTTGGGAACAGTTAATTATTCTTTAAATGCTCACTGGCACATAAATGAATTAATTACTTTATTCAATGACAATATAGATTATAATTAATAAATAAAATATAAAATTGAAAACAATTTTTTGTTATTCTCTATATTTTTACTATATTTAAACAGCTATTTTTGATACAAAAGCTGTGGATAATTTAGAATTTTTGATAAAATCATTTGTTATTTCAATTTTCAAAGAAACCCACTGTTATATATTGTTCTTTGTTTTCCAGTGTGTGTGCTCATTGTTTTTCTTTCCTCCTTCTTTTCCTTTTCTGCACATAATATGTGTTTGTATATTTATTCATTTATTTTAAAACAAAATTGTAATCATGCAGATTATAAGCTAGTTTCTAGCAAAATAAAATGAGAGAATGTTCCTATTTTTTTATTCCCAAAAACTTAATTTTATTTGAATTATTGGTAATAACAGATCATTTCATATTTTAATACTTTTTTCTTAACTTTTTCTACTGTGAATCAAGCACTATGATAATTTTCTTAAACACTGTGCTAGGCGATATTTAATACCAAAGTTACATTCTCCTTCCTTATTGTAAACTTTGTTTCCCCACTGGTAATAATCAACTATTGGTTGAGTACCCATTCCCTACACAGCTAAGCATTCAGTATAAATGTTTTCTTCTCCAGTTTCAGAAGATGAATTACATAAGTGAAATACAATTATGGTGATCTCTTTCTCTTCCCAGGGATTGATTTAATCACATAACCCAATTTTGTCCCATGAGACCTAAGGGTAAGTCTCTTGTAGAGCCTTTATAAAAGGTTTTCCTCACTACTCTGACCCCTTGATTCTCTCTGGTAGAGCTATACTGGTATTCATGCTGTGTAGATAATGCCACAGTGCTGTGAGATTCCACTTCTACAAAAAAAATTTTTTAAACTAGCTGGGCATAACGGCATGCATCTGTAGTCCTAGCTACTCATGGGGCTGAGGCAGAAGGACCCCTGGAGTACAAGATTTCAGGGTTACAGTGAACTGATTGTACCACTGCATTCCAACCTGGGTAATAGAGCAAGACCCTGTCTCAGAAAAAGACAGAAACAAACAAATACGTGCTGCGCATTAAATTATTTTTATATGTTTAACATATTCATCAGGGCTATCATGGTAATAGATTTTCTAACATTATAATCATGCTTAAGTTATTTTAATTAAATTTTATTTTAGTTTTTCATTTTGAACAGCAGTTTACACTGACAGAAATGGTTAAATTCTTGAAAGCATCCTTTCTGTTCATGATGTTACTCTTTTATGCCTTTCTGAATTGGGTTTTGTAATATTTTAATTTAGAACTAGGAAGGAAAACTCGTTTATGTCGCCAAATTGTCACAGCAATTGATATTGAACTTGAATGTGCATGTGTTTTTCACCCTCCTCAAAAACTGGATATTAGAAACAATTTGGCATTCTGTCCTGATGATTCTTTCCAATAAATAAGTTAGTGGATTAAGAAATCTATCTCAATTTTCAGTGTATAGCTTTTTTGGATGAAAAATTTTTTATTTTGCTTTGTTTTCATCCTATCTAGACACACTCAGAATGTGTAAACCTAATTTCCCAAACCGGCCAAGTATACTCTAAAGCAGGGGATTCACAGAGGAGCACAGTCCGCACTCCGTTGACTTATAAGGGTGTCAAAGATTTACAAGTAAGAGAGACATTCTTTATAGAGTTAATAAATATCACATACACACACACACACACACACACACACACACACACACAGGCACAAGCACACACATTCTTTTTCCTCAAACCATGTAAATGCTATGGCTGACAATATATGAAGGTGCTATTAAATTCATTGTAAATGTTACAAAATGTTTTGTCAATTATTTAAAAATAGCCTTGAAACATAAACTCTTTACTCTCAACTGTCTTCATCCTCCTGAGGAAATCTGACGATTAACAATGGTGCATATCGCAGGGTTGAGGGGGGATAAGACAAGGCACCAAATAGGACTCTATTGCAATAAATGGTCTAAAACCTCAGCAGCAGGAGAAATTTAGCACTATACTTCTTTAACCTGATCAGGCCGAATATTAAAACTCCACCAATATGAGAGATGAAGGGGAGTGGGTTCTTAATTTCCTATTGATACCCTTTCGATTGACACTCATATGCACATGTCTACAAGTCTACTAGTTGGCAGGCTATAGGCCCCAACTGTAGGTACTCTGTGAGCACTATCACAGCCTATCTTTGGACAGCCAATCAAATAAACTAATTTGCTTTAATAGCATATCAAATATTAACTAACAAAATATTAACATTCTAACTTAAATTCGATTACCTAAACTGAAGCACTGTCCAAGAGATAGAATTTTGGTGGATATCATGGCAGGCTCTTTTGGGAAACAGACCTGGGGCTTTAAGTAATTCTCAGTAGCATCATGAAGTCAACCCTTCAATAATGCTAGAATTTACACGTTTTCATTTCAATTTCTATTGCTTTACTTTTAAAATAGCATTCTGCTATTATAATTGAGATAGAGGGTACAAATGACAGAAGACACTAAGCTAACGTTAGCTGAATGTAGAGTTAGGTTTAGAGTACAGCTTTATGTGGATAATTTTTTTATGTGATAAATGTACACATATTTGAATTCTAATTTCAAATAAATGCTATGATGTCCTAAAATGTTTTAATGGCATAATTATAGACCAAAATGAAACAGCTCTGTTGCTTATATACTGAAATATTTTAATTTAAGAGATAGTAACATTGAATTCCATTTTGAGCAGTAATTTGAAACCAACATTTTTAAATTAAAGAATGCTTTTCAAGTACTCATTTTATTTTCAGATTTTTAATAGTGTTGACAATTTTTCTCAACCGTAATAAAATCATCAAATTAAAAGTTGGAGCCTGTAAACTTTAAACAGTAAAATTGCAAGTAAGAGCAATATAATTATACAACTTGTCCCAGATGTACAAGTAAAATGCAATTATGGGTTTTTGTGTCATAACGTAAAATAATGGTCTTCTATTTCCTTTTTAAAAATAGATTTTCTAATGGCTAAAGCTTATCCAGCAACCTGCTATTATATTTCTAAATCCATTTTCTTTAACTCACAGTAATCCAGTCTTTGCATAACATTTCAAATACAAAATGGAATCCTTGTAACTCCAAAATTTACAATAAAGAAAGATAGATGGAAGCTAACATCTCTATAATTTTCAAACCAATGCAGACGCAGTAAAATTGATGTGTATTTAGTGATTGAACAATTATGCTGAAAACGATGTTGACATTAAAGGTCTGAATTTCTAAATAGTTTCAGGATTAATCAGTAACATATAGTTAAAATGAAATGAGCTTTTCATGTTTCCTAAAAGAGTCTTTTGTGTAACACTGTGATTTCTTTTTGATAGCTCTTGTCATTTAAACAACTTCACAATGCAAGAGGTTCATTTTACTCATGCTTCAGTAACATTACAAACAATTACATTCTTATTCTAGTTATGCTACACCAATAATATCTGTAAACCAAAAACAAAATTCTGAGCCCCCATAACCAACTGAATGGACTCTTGCTCTTGGACAAGAATATTCCTTAATTAACCTAAAAAACTACTTCAGTATTTGATGGGAAATGGGGGTTGGTCAGTTATGCCTCATTGTACTCTTCTCCTTTTGAAATTGAGATACAGCTGACCAGCATTTAATATTAAAACAGAGACCTTAAGACTAACAAAACAGTCTTACAGATTCTTTGTAGCCAGAAAATAACATAACAGATAGTAGGCACTAAAAGAAATCAAAGTATTTTATTCCAAAATACATGTATTTGACACATTTTAAATGGCCCTGCGAAGCCGTCTCTTGTGGGGAAAATTTACATTCTGTAGAGAATCCCTGTCCCTTTCCAAGCCTTTTTCCTAATCCAGGAGAAAATTAAGAATCTGGACCTGTTAGCGTTTGAGAAAAAGCATTTATAATCTATACTCTCTGAAGCCTACTACCTGGAGTCTTTCTGTGTATAATAAAAGCCTTCGTCTCCACAACCCCTAATCTTAACTAAGGTGCTCCCTTCTATTACTTCCAAGTCTTTCGGTAAACTCTTTCAACCAATTGCTGATCAAAAAAATCTTTAAATACACCTATGACTTGCAAACACTTCCCACTCCATGATTTGCTTTGTCCCACCTTTTGAGACCAAACCAAGGTACATATTGCACGTATTGATTGATGTCTTATGTCTCTCTAAAACATATAAAATCAAACTACAGCCCAATCACCTCAGATACACATTCTCAGTACCTCATAAAACTGTGTCACTGACATGTCCATAACCCTGGTAAAATAAACTTCTAAATTAATTGAGGCTTGTCTCAAACACTTTTTGGGTTACGTAGCCTATGAGCAAAGTTAGAGTTATAATGGTTGTTTGAAGCCAGTTAGAAAACACAGAGTCTATTATTTACAGATATAGTCATTTATCCTTGGGAATAAAAATGGCCATTTTCTTTTCTACTATTTATATGGCTCTACTCATGACATCATATGTAGGCAATTTTTCAATCATTGACTTGTTGCTAACACTGGAGATGAGAAGCTGATGCTGGTCAGATCAAGAATATCTGATAAACAATGACTATTTTTGAACTAAAGTTATTGTTATGCAATATAGTAATTATGATGTGGATTGAGAGTCTCTAATATGGCATAAATAAAAAGTGCTGCTGTTTGAGGGAATGTCAAATCAGAAATATCAAAGGAATTCTGTTTCTTGTTTGTTGTCTTAGTAGAAGTTTTCTGAAATCATTCCTAAACGTAGATTTTGTCCACTTTGACCATGTAAATGATTTGCTTGGGGTGATATGGTTGATCTCACCAACTAAACTTGAAACGATAGTTTCTCACTATTGATCCAGGTTTTTAACCTCATATTTTAAGCAAATACATTTTGGGTAGTTTTTATACAAACAAGAGTAAAACACACACACAGCCCAGAACATGACACACATACACCTGCCAGGTTTGCACTTTATACACAGAAGGATATTGTAGGGGAAGAAAAAATAATTTTTCTTCTATCTTTCTAAGTTTTCAGCAGTAGCCCCTGCAACTAAATACATATTAACAAGACAAAAACACAAGTTTATTGACATGTATATTGTCCTGGCACTGGGTAAAATAATTTACCAAGACAGTTGTAGGTAAAGGAAGACAGATTTATTAGAGAAAGTAGGGAAATATGTGGCCAGAGAGACGATGGGCAGTCTGCATGAGGGAGCCAAGGGGCTTTTACTGGCTTTATAAGTTACCTTTGATTCCTCAAAGCAGTTTGTAAGTATATCATTCCAGTTAAGGTCTTGGTAAAATAACCCATGTTTCCAATTGTGTCCTGTTACAAAAGAAAGATTCTTAATGAACTTATGAACATAACCATACTGCCATAAGTCAAGTATACTTGCAAATAGTTTTTAAATTATGGAGAAATTGGGTAGAGAGAGAAATATGCTTCAGATTTTGGTCAAAGAATTGTACTTTATTAAATTGTTAAAAGCTGTAAATGTAACCACCCAATGGATTCACCTTGCCTGCTACCTAGACAGAGCTGACTTATCAAGAGAGCTAAATTGCAATAGAAAAACAGTAATTCATGCAGAGCCAGATGTGCAGGAGACCAGAGTTTTATTACTACTCAAATTAGTCTCCCAGAGCATTCAGGAATCGGAGTTTTTAAGGATAATTCTGCAGGTAGGAGTTCACGAAGTGGGGAGTTCTGAATGGCTGGGTTGGAGATGGAATCACAGAAAGTCAAAGTGAGGTTTTTTGCTGTCTACTATTACTGAGTGGGATCGCAGAACCCATTGAACTAGATTACTGTTCTGGGTGGTGTCAACTGGTGCATCAGAACGCAAGGTCTGCAAGATATCTCAAGCACTGATCATATGTTTTACAACAGTGGTGTTATTCTCAGGAGCAATTTGTGGAGGTTCAGATGCTTGCAGCCAGAGCTGTGTGATGCCTAAACTGTAATTTCTAATCTTGTAGCTAATCTGTTAGTCCTACAAATGCATCCTGGTCCCAAGGTAAGAAGGTTTTGATTTTGTTTTTGGGAAAAGGCTATTATTAATTTGGTTTCAGAGTTAACTATAAACTAAATTCTTTCTGATGGTTAGCTTGGCCAATGCCCAGGAATGAACAAGGACAGCTTAAAGGTTAGAAGCAAGATGGAGTTGATTAGGTCTGATCTCTTTCACTGCCATAATTTCCTGTTATAATTATTGCAAAGTGGATTTAATAAATAGGTCAAAAGAATAAAGTCTTTCTGGACTCTGAAAAACAAACAAATCAGTAATATTTTAAACCAAAAGCCATATAAACTATTTCAGTTTTTCATTAGTTTATAAAATATAATTAACTTCCACTTTGCCTAATATTTATGAACACATTAGCTCTTAATGGTAGTTTTTGGAGGTTTTTTTTTTTTTTT